>NC_053040.3:141268313-141639980 GCF_002575655.3 Aegilops tauschii subsp. strangulata | reverse complement strand
GACAATTCCATGACAGTTGGCGCCCACCATGGGGCCTGCGCACGGTGGTTTTGAGTTCTTGATGGGCAGCTTCAAAGGGATCAAGGGATACGCTATGGGCCGGATGACCAAGAGTCGTCGCGGCAAGCTCTACATCGACGATGCAGGCTGGGGCCCCGAGGCCGGCTCAATTGAGTACGGGTACCGGGTCCCCTTCGGCGGAATCCATGTCTTCATCGGCAAGATCGGCGAACCGGGCCCTGAGCCGGACATCTGCACCCACATCATCCAAACGGCTCAGCGTGCACAACCCGCCCGGGTTCAAACCGCCGTGAAGCGTGTCTTTGTTGGATTTATCAACGGGGCTGAATTGGAAGGCTTTGTGTCTGGAGGTGAGACGGCCATCTACTCTGATGGTGAGTCGTCCACGGGCAAGACCAACTCAATGTATCAACTGCAAGATGGACAGCTTGGGGGCTGTTCTGATGGCGACAGTATTCTGGACCCCCATGAGCCGCCGAACAGAGTGGCGATCTTCATGGCTGGCACCCAGCCAGTTCTCGGTTCAACAGCCACCGCGGCCATGACTTCCAGTGCAGCGGCGGTGACGGCAGTAGGTGCTGGCGGTTCAGCGCGCCCGCCGGCTCAAGTTTTGACGGATCTGTTGGAAGCTCTGGCGACTCTGATGGAGGTTGATGTAACCCCAGACAACCAGGAGCAGCATAAAGCGGAAGTAGCTAAGCTGCGTGATGAGATAGCACAAGCCAAGGCTGAGCTGGCGGCGGAAAACGCTAGGATGACCGTGGAACGGGCCGTTTTGAACGCCCAAGCACAACAGATTTAAGCAGATTCATACCGGCTTATGGTGGATCAGAACGCTTCAAGCGAAGTCTTGAGGAGAGAACACCGGAGTCGCCTGCCCTCGGTTTATGAGTCGAGGAACCGCTTCAATACACCTGGAGCGGGGGCCAGTAACCCGCCGGTGATAAACCAAACGGCTGAAGGGGGTGGAACGCCGGGTCAGCCGCGTGTGACGGGTCTTCCACATATGAATAACATCCCGCCTCAGCGTGCGGTGACACCGTTGGGTCATTACTCCACCCCATTAGACAATATGATTGTTGCAGCTACGTGATGGGCAGCTCTGCCAGTCGAGGGCGAGACTCCGACGGCGGTTGAAACCCGAAGGGCCAGAGAGCTTCTTCAAACGGCTTTGGTACATCAGCAGGCTTATTCCTATAGTCGTGACCAGATTCATTCGACCCCTCGTCCAAGCCGGAGCTACAGCAGGCACATTGACTCGCCAACAATCTCGAGTACTGAGCAGCGTCGTAACCAACCTCATGGACATGACCCGGCGCGCAATGGTGCCAATGCATAGGATTTGGTGGACCAGGGCAGAGCGCGTCGAGAGGCCGAGCTGGTGGCTCAACTGGCGGCTCATCAGCATGCGCCGGTTTACCCGATGGTTTCAGTTGAGTCAGGTGTAACTTCTAGAGCTTTCGGTGTGCCGTGCTTAATGGCGGCTCTGCAAAACGAACGTCTGCCCAAGGACTTCAAAGGCCCTCGTAAAGTGCCTAATTACACGGTGGATCAGCCCCCTGAGGCTTGGGTGGAAAGTTATGAGATGGCTATGGAGATGCTGGATGTCAGCGAGGCTGCATACGCTAAGTATTTCACCATGATGCTAGAAGGGACGGCTCGTACGTGGTTGAAGGGGCTACCGGCCAACTCCATCAGGTCATGGGTGGAGCTGAAGGCCCGGTTTATCCAAAATTTGAAAGACACGTGCAAGCAGCCTATGTCGATCATGGATTTGGTTTCTTGTGTTCAAGCTGAGGGCGAGTCAACGACCAGCTGGGTGCGCCGGGTCTCGACTATCATACATTCTTCAGATAACATCAACGTCGGCTCAGCGGTTCTAATGTTGGAGAAAATTGCCATTTCATCCCACTTAAGCAGAAGCTTGAGCGGCTTAAGCGTCATTGCAACGACATGGGGGAGCTTATGGCGGCTCTTGTCAAGTATGCCGACTGTGATGGTACCAACGACCCCGACACTGAGGATGAAAGATCGGGAAAGGGAAAGAAGAGTAGCGGCATGAAGGGAGAGCAGTACAACCCGGCCAATCAGGGCGGCAATGGTAAGCGCAAGCTGATGATTTTGTGGCTAACACCAGTGCGTGGAGTTATAACCACCATCGTAAGGGGAGGCCAACTCAAGGGACAAAATTTGACCTTGAAGCAATATTGAATCAGCCATGTCCGAAGCACGGAACGGAGAAGCAGCCAGCTACCCACCTCTGGAAGGATTGCAGTATCATGAGACACTTCAGGGAGTCTGTCCAGCACGACCGTGGCCTGAACGGTGGTTCAGGATCCGGCTCTCATGGTCCAGGTCATGGAGGCGGCGGCTCAAATTCTGGGTTTCACAGCCAAGGCAATCAAGATGGTTACAACCAACAGAATAATCAGGGAAATCAGCAGCAGCAATAGTCTGGTTATCAAAGCAACCCGAAGCAATTGAATAGTGACAGTACCACGTCTTCACCACCAGCTTATGTAAGCGGGATCAGAAGCTTCATAAGAGGGCAGTGAATGCTGTTGAGCCGGTGGTGCCACGTTATTTACGGTGGTCAGAACAGCCTATTGTGTGGAGTGGTGAGGATCATCCGCCCCGGGTTGATAATCCGGGTCACCTGGCTCTGGTGGTGGCGCCTCAGGTTGGGGGCTATAAATTTACTAAGGTACTCATGGATGGAGGCATCAGTATTAACATACTTTATTATGAGACCTTCCATCACATGGGATTGACTGATAAGAATCTTAAGCCGTCAAACACTGTTTTCCATGGTGTGGTACCGGGTAAGTCAGCCTACCCAGTGGGTAAGATATCTTTGGAAGTTGCCTTTGGAGATGAGCATGATTCCAGGTCTGAGACTTTAACCTTCGAAGTGGTCAAGATCAAGAGCCCTTATCATGCTCTGTTTGGGAGGCCGGCTTATGCTAAGTTCATGGCGAGGCCTTGTTATGTTTACTTGCAGCTTAAGATGCCGGGTTATAAGGGCACCATCACAGTACATGGGAGTCGCAAGGTGGCCTTGGAGTGTGATGAAGGTCATGCTGCTTACGCTGAGTCTATTTGTGCAATGCTACCTCTTGAGCACTGCGTTGGTTTTCCCTTGAAGAGGAAAGGTTGATGCAGTAAAGTAGCGTAAGTATTTCCCTCAGTTTTTGAGAACCAAGGTATCAATCCAGTAGGAGACCACGCTCGAGTCCCACGCACCTACACAAAAAAATAAGAACCTCGCAACCAACGCGATAAAGGGGTTGCCAATCCCTTCACGGTCACTTACGAGAGTGAGATCTGATAGACATGATAAGATAATATTTTTGGCATTTTTATGATAAAGAGAAATAAAAATGCAAAGTAAAATAAACGGCAATAGAAATAGCTAAGTGTTGGAAGATTAATATGTTGGAAAATAGACCCGGGGGCCATAGGTTTCACTAGTGTCCTCTCTCAAGATAGCATAAGTATTACGGTGGGTGAACAAATTACCGTCGAGCAATTGATAGAATTGAGCATAGTTATGAGAATATCTAGGTATGATCATGTATATAGGCATCACGTCCGTGACAAGTAGACCGAAACGATTCTGCATCTACTACTATTACTCCACACATCGACCGCTATCTAGCATGCATCTAGAGTATTAAGTTCATAAGAACAGAGTAACGCTTTAAGCAAGATGACATGATGTAGAGGGATAAACTCATATAATATGATATAAACCCCATCTTTTTATCCTCGATGGCAACAATACAATACGTGCCTTGCTGCCCCTGCTGTCAGTGGGAAAGGACACCGCAAGATTGAACCCAAAGTAAGCACTTCTCTCATTGCAAGAAAGATCAATCTAGTAGGCCAAACCAAACTAATAATTCAAAGAGACTTGCAAAGATAACCAATCATACATAAAAGAATTCAGAGAAGATTCAAATATTGTTCATAGATAATCTTGATCGAAACCCACAATTCATCGGTCTCGACAAACACACCGCAAAACAAGATTACATCGAATAGATCTCCAAGAGAATCGAGGAGAACTTTGTATTGAGATTCAAAGAGAGAGAAGAAGCCATCTAGCTAATAACTATGGACCCGAAGGTCTGAGGTAAACTACTCACACATCATCGGAGAGGCTATGGTGTTGATGTAGAAGCCCTCCGTGATCAATGCCCCCTCCAGCAGGACGCCGGAAAAGGCCCCAAGATGGGATCTCACGGGTACAGAAGGTTGCGGTGGTGGAATTAGGTTTTCGTGGATGCCTCTGATGGTTTGGGGCTACGTAGGTATATATAGGAGGAATAAGTAGGTCGGTGGAGCCACGAGGGGCCCACGAGGGTGGAGGGCACGCCTGGGGGGGGGAGGTAGGCGCGCCCCCTACCTCGTGGCCTCCTCGTCTGTTGCTTGACGTCCACTCCAAGTCCTCAGGATCACGTTTGTTCCAAAAATCACGTTCTCGAAGGTTTCATTCCGTTTGGACTCCGTTTGATATTCTTTTTCTGGGAAACACTGAAATAGGCAAAAACAGCAATTTGGGTTAGGCCTCCGGTTAATAGGTTAGTCCCCAAAATAATATAAAGTGTATAAATAAGCCCATTAATCATCCAAAACAGAATATAATATAGCATGGAACAATCAAAAATTATAGATACGTTGGAGACGTATCAAGCATCCCCAACCTTAATTCCTGCTCGTCCTCGAGTAGGTAAATGATAAAAACAGAATTTTTGATGTGGAATGCTACTTAGCATAATTTTCAATGTATCCCTCTTATTTGTGGTATGAATATTCAGATCCGAAAGATTCAAGATAAAAGTTTAATATTGACATAAAAATAATAATACTTCAAACAAAATAACCAAGCAATTATGTCTTATCAAAATAACATAGCCAAAGAAAGCTTATCCCTACAAAATCATATAGTTAGGCTATGTTTCAATATTGTCACACAAACGTTCTCATCATGCATAACCCCGATGACAAGCCGAGCAATTGGTTCATACTTTTAACGTGCTTCAGCCTTTTCAACTCTTACGCAATACATGAGCGCAAGCCATGGATATAGCACTATGGGTGGAGTAAAGTATAATGATGGGGGTTATGAGAGAAGACAAAAAAGGTAGAAAGTCTCACATTGACGCGGCTAGTCAATAGGCTATGGAGATGCCCATCAATTGATGTCAATGAGAGGAGTAGGGATTGCCATGCAACGGATGCACTAGAGCTATAAATATATGAAAGCTCAACAAAAGAAACTAAGTGGGTGTGCATCCAACTCGCTTGCTCACGAAGACCTAGGGCATTTTGAGGAAGCCCATCATTGGAATATACAAGCCAAGTTCTATAATGAAAAATTCCCACTAGATGAAAGTGACAACATAGGAGACTCTCTATCATGAAGATCATGGTGCTATTTTGAAGCACAAGTGTGGAAAAAAGATAGTAACATTGTCCCTTCTCTCTTTTTCTCTCATTTTTTGGGCCTTTTCTCTTTTTTCCTTTGGCCTCTTTTTTTTAGTCCGGAATCTCATCCCAACTTGTGGGGGAATCATAGTCTCCATCATCCTTTCCTCACATGGGACAATGCTCTAATAATGATGATCATCACACTTTTATTATTTACAACTCAATACTTAGAACAAAATATGACTATATGAATGCCTCCGGCGGTGTACCGGGATATGCGGTGAATCAAGAGTGACATGTATGAAAAAATTATGAATAGTGGCTTTTCCACAAAATACGATGTCTACTACATGATCATGCAAAGCAATATGACAATGATGAAGCATGTCATAATAAACGGAACGGTGGAAAGTTGCATGGCAATACATCTCGGAATGGCTATGGAAATGCCATGATAGGTAGGTATGGTGGCTGTTTTGAGGAAGATATAAGGAGGCTTATCTGTGATAGAGCATATCATACCACGGGGTTTGGATGCACCAGCGAAGTTTGCACCAACTCTCAAGGTGAGAAAGGGCAATGCACGGTAACGTAGAGGCTAGAAAATTATGGAAGGTTGAGAGTGCGTATAATCCATGGACTCAGATTAGCCATAAAGAACTCATATACTTATTGCAAAAGTTTATTAGCCCTCGAAGCAAAGTACTACTACGCATGCCCCTAGAGGGATAGATTGGTACGAAAAGACCATCGCTCGTCCCCGACCGCCACTCATAAGGAAAGCAATAAAAGAACACCTATGTGTCAAAATTGTTACACAACTTTTACCATACATGCATGCTACGAGACTTGCCAACTTTAACACAAGTATTTCTCAATTTCACAATTACTCAACTAGCACACTCTAATATTACCACCTTTATATCTCAAAACGCTTATCCAGTATCTAACTTCTCATGATATTTAATGAACTCAATATGGAAGGTTAATTTCACGATTAAAGCAAATTACCATGCTGTTTAAGACTCTCAAAATAATATAAATGAAGCATGAGAGTTCAATTATTTCTATAAAATATAACCACCGCCGTGCTCTAAAAGGTATAAGTGAAGTACTAGAGCAAAAACTATATAGCTCAAAAGATATAAGTGAAGTACAAAGAGTATTCTAAAAAATTCCGAATCATGTGTGTCTCTCTCAAAAGGTGTGTACAGCAAGGATGATTGTGGCAAACTAAAAAACAAATACTCAAATCATACAAGACGCTCCAAGCAAAACACATATCATGTGGTGAATAAAAATATAGCTCCAAGTAAATTTACCGATGGATGAGGACGAAAGAGGGGATGCCTTCCGGGGCATCCCCAAGCTTTGGCTTTTTGGTATTCTTAGATTACCTTGGGGTGCCATGGGCATACCCAAGCTTAGGCTCTTGCCACTCCTTGTTCCATACTCCATCAAATCTTTACCCAAAACTTGAAAACTTCACAACACTAAACTTAACAGAAAATCTCGTGAGCTCCGTTTGCGAAAAAAAACAAAACACCACTTCAAGGTACTGTATTGAACTCATTCTTTATTTATATTGGTGTTAAGCCTACTGTATTCCAACTTCTCTATGGTTTATAAGCTCCTTTACTAGCCATAGATTCATCAAAATAAGCAAACAACACACCAAAAACAGAATCTGTCAAAAACAGAACAGTCTGTAGTAATCTGTAACTAACGCAAACTTCTGGAACTCTAAACATTCTACAAAAATAGGACGACCTAGAAAATTTGTTTAATGATCTGCCGCAATTGGAATCAATATTATATCACGTTCTGGTAATGTTTAACAATTGTTTTCGTGAACAGAAAGTTTCTGGAATTTTCAGCAAGATCAAATAACTATCATCCAAGAAGATCCTAAAGGTTTAACTTGGCACAAACACTAATTAAAACACAAAAACAAATCTAACCAGAGGCTAGATGGATTGTTTATTCCTAAACAGAACCAAAAAGCAAAAAACTAAAATAAAATTGGGTTGCCTCCTAACAAGCGCTATCGTTTAACGCCCCTAGCTAGGCATAAAGATTTCAATGATGCTCACATGAAAGACAAGAATTGAAGCACAAAGAGAGCATCATAAAAGACGTGACAAACACATCTAAGTCTAACATACTTCCTATGCATAGGCATCTTATAGACAAACAAATTATCAAGGCAAGCAAAAACTAGCATATGCAAGGAAGCGGAAAGAAACAATAGCAATCTCAACATAACGAGAGGTAATTTAGTAACATGAAAATTTCTATGACCATATTTTCCTCTCTCATAATAATTACATGTAGGATCATAAGAAAATTCAACAATATAGCTATCACATACCATATTCTCAACACGATCCACATGCATGCGAAGTTGACACTCTCCCAAAATAGTGGGATTAACATTAACTAAAGTCATGACCTCTCCAAACCCACTTTTATGAAAAATACCATAAGATTGGATATTCTCCAAATATGTGGGATCTAAAGTTGACACTCTTCCAAACCCACTTTCAATATTATTGCAAACATGATTATCAATCTCATATTCATCATGGGGTTTAAATAAATTTTCAAGATCATAAGAAGAATCACCCCAATCATGATCATTGCAACAAGTAGTAAACATAGCAAAACTAGCATCCCCAGGCTTAGGGTTTTGCATATCATTAACACAATTGACATTAATAGAATTTATGATAACATCATTGCCATCATGCTTTTTATTCAAAGATCTATCGTGAATCACTTCATAAGGCACTTCATCACAATTTTCAGATTCAAGGATTTCAAGCAAAACCTCATAAAGATAATCTAGTGCACTCAAATCACTAGAAATTGGTTCATCATAATTGGATCTCCTAAAGAGATTAGCAAGTGGATGAGGATCCATAAACTTTTAGCAAGCGAAGATGCAAGCAAAAAGAAGGCACATGGTAACACGAGCAAACAGAAGGACGAACGGAAGAGGGGCAAATAAAATGGCAAAGGTGAAGTGGGGGAGAGGAAAACGAGAGGCAAATGGCAAATAATGTAATGCGAGGGATAAGAGTTTGTGATGGGTACTTGGTATGTCTTGACTTGTGCGTAGATCTCCCCGGCAACGGCGCCAGAAATCCTTCTTGCTACCTCTTGAGCACTGCGTTGGTTTTCCCTTGAAGAGGAAAGGGTGATGCAGTAAAGTAGCGTAAGTATTTCCCTCAGTTTTTGAGAACCAAGGTATCAATCTAGTAGGAGACCACGCTCGAGTCCCACGCACCTACACAAACAAATAAGAACCTCGCAACCAACGGATAAAGGGGTTGTCAATCCCTTCACGGTCACTTACGAGAGTGAGATCTGATAGATATGATAAGATAATATTTTTGGTATTTTTATGATAAAGAGAAATAAAAATGCAAAGTAAAATAAACGGCAATAGAAATAACTAAGTGTTGGAAGATTAATATGTTGGAAAATAGACCCGGAGGCCATAGGTTTCACTAGTGTCTTCTCTCAAGATAGCATAAGTATTACGGTGGGTGAACAAATTACTGTCGAGCAATTGATAGAATTGAGCATAGTTATGAGAATATCTAGGTATGATCATGTATATAGGCATCATGTCCGTGACAAGTAAACTGAAACGATTCTGCATCTACTACTATTACTCCACACATCGACCGCTATCAGCATGCATCTAGAGTATTAAGTTCATAAGAACAGAGTAACGCTTTAAGCAAGATGACATGATGTAGAGGGATAAACTCATGCAATATTATATAAACCCCATCTTATTATCCTCGATGGCAACAGTACAATACGTGCCTTGCTGCCCCTGCTGTCACTGGGAAAGGACACCGCAAGATTGAACCCAAAGTAAGCACTTCTCCCATTGCAAAAAAGATCAATCTAGTAGGCCAAACCAAACTGCTAATTCGAAGAGACTTGCAAAGATAACCAATCATACATAAAAGAATTCAGAGAAGATTCAAATATTGTTCATAGATAATCTTGATCATAAACCCACAATTCATCGGTCTCGACAAACACACCACAAAAGAAGATTATATCGAATAGATCTCCAAGAGAATCGAGGAGAACTTTGTATTGAGATCCAAAGAGAGAGAAGAATTCATCTAGCTAATAACTATGGACCCGAAGGTCTGAGGTAAACTACTCACACATCATCGGAGAGGCTATGGTGTTGATGTAGAAGCCCTCCGTGATCAATGCCCCCTCCGGCAGGACGCCGGAAAAGGCCCCAAGATGGGATCTCACGGGTACAGAAGGTTGCGGCGGTGGAATTAGGTTTTCGTGGACGCCTCTGATGGTTTGGGGGTACGTAGGTATATATAGGAGGAAGAAGTAGGTCGGTGGAGCCACGAGGGGCCCACGAGGGTGGAGGGCGCGCCTGGGGGGGGTAGGCGCACCCCCTACCTCATGGCCTCCTCGTCCGTTGCTTGACGTCCACTCCAAGTCCTCTGGATCACGTTTGTTCCAAAAATCACGTTCCCGAAGGTTTCATTCCGTTTGGACTCCGTTTGATATTCTTTTTCTGTGAAACACTGAAATAGCAAAATAACAACAATTTGGGTTGGGCCTCCGGTTAATAGGTTAGTCCCCAAAATAATATAAAAGTGTATATATAAGCCCATTAATCATCCAAAACATAATATAATATAGCATGGAACAATAAAAAATTATAGATACGTTGGAGACGTATCATGCAACAGAGGAGCTGAAATTTTACAAGGATAATGTTGACCCGGCGGACATGACGTCCTTGAAGAAGCCAACCACGGAGCATGATCCCTTGCTAAAGTTTAAGTCGGAAGATGACACCAAGTTGGTTGACTTTGTTCCTGGCGACTCATCTAAGCAGTTCAGCATCAGTGCCAATCTGGATCCGAAATAGGAAAGCGCGCTCATCGAGATCATCCGTGAGAACCGGGACATCTTTGCACGGAAGCTTTCAGACATGCCGGGTGTACCGAGGGAACTCGCTGAGCACACTCTTAATATTGATCCGTAATTTAAGCCGGTCAAGCAATTCCTCCGTTGTTTTAACGAGGAGAGGTGGAAGGCCATTGGTGAAGAAGTGGCCCGGCTCTTAGCGGCCGGGTTCATTGTTGAAGTTTTTCATCCTGAGTGGTTGGCTAACCCGATGTTGGTGCTTAAGAAGAATGGCACTTTGCAAATGTGTGTGGATTACACGAACTTAAACAAGGCTTGTCCGGCTGATCCGTTTGCTCTCCCTCGTATTGATCAAATCATTGATGCTACAGTGGGTTGTGAGCATTTGAGTTTTTTGGATGCTTATTCTGGTTATCAGCAGATCAAGATGGTGGTGAAGGACCAGGATAAGACAGCTTTCATTACTCCGTTTGGAGCCTTCTGCTATGTGTCTATGCCTTTCGGGCTCAAGAGTGCCCAGGTGACTTACCAGCGGTGTGTGCAAAATTACCATCACAATCAGATTGGGCGTAATGTTCATGCTTATGTAGATGACATTGTGGTGAAATCCAGGAAAATGGAGACCTTGATTGATGATTTCAAGGAGACATTTGACAATCTCCGAGCCTACAAGATGATGCTTAACCCGACCAAGTGCGTTTTTTGTGTACCAACAGGCAAGCTCTTGGGCTTTCTGGTTTCTAACAGAGGCATTGAAGCTAACCCGGAGAAGATCAAAGCCATTACTTCGTTGGCTAAGCTGGCGTGTGTTAATGATGTTCAGCGTTTGGCGGGTCGCATAGCAGCTTTAAGCCGGTTCATAAGCCGGTTGGGAGAGAAGGCCACCCCTCTGTATCAGATGATGAAGAAGACAGATAATTTCGTCTGGAGTGATGCGGCTAATGAGGCGTTTGAGGCACTTAAGAAGCAACTGGCTGAGCCGCCGGTCCTTGCTACTCCTATTGATAAGGAGCCTCTGCTGTTATATGTGGCCGCCAATAGCCGGGCTATCAGTGTAGCTATTGTGGTGGAAAGGAAAGAAGCAGGCAAGGAATATCTAGTTCAACGGCCGGTTTATTACATCAGTGAGGTGCTTATTGAGTCCAAGCAGAGATATCCACACTGGCAGAAGCTTGTGTATGGGGTCTTCATGGCAAGCCGGAAGCTCAAGCAATATTTTCTGGGTCATCCCATTAATGTGGTTAGCTCTGCTCCTTTGGGAGACATCATCCAAAACAGAGAAGCCACAAGCCTGGTTGCCAAGTGGGCAATTGAGCTGGGACCCCATGGTTTGAAGTATGTGCCTCGCACGGCCATCAAGTCTCAAGCACTTGTGGATTTTATCAATGATTGGACAGAGTTGCAGACGCCTGAGGAAAAGCCGGACAACACATATTGGACAATTCACTTTGATGGGTCCAGGCAGTTGGAAGGCTCGGGCGCTGGAGTTGTCTTGACTTCCCCATGAGGTGACAAGTTTTCTTATGTTCTCCGGTTAATGTTCCCTTGTACTAACAATGCAGCTGAATATGAGGCCTTACTCCACGGTCTTCGGATGGCGAAAGAGATGAACTTAAGCCTGGCGAGGTGCTTCGGTGATTCAGATCTGGTAGCTCAACAAGTCTCTGGCACCTGGGATTCTAAGGATCCACTCATGGCGGCTTATCGCCGAGAGGTTGATGCTATTGCGGGTCATTTCAAGGGTTATCAAGTTGAACATATTGATCGCAGGAAGAATGAGGCGGCTCATACTTTAAGCCGGTTAGGTTCTCAGCGTAAGCTAGTGCCACCTAACACGTTCCTGGATATTTTGCTTAACCCTTCTGTCAAATTACCTACAGAGGAGGATCTTGCTATCCCTGACCCGGAGGTACAGTTGGTGGCGGCTCTTCATGCTATTCCTGATTGGACAGTTCCGTATTTGGCTTACATGACCCAGGGCGAGTTGCCAGAGGATGAGATCTTGGCCAGACAGATAACCCGGCGGTCTAAGTCAATGTCAATTGTCAATGGGGAATTGCACCATCACAGTGTCACAGGGGCGTTTCCATGTTGCGTCTCTCCTCAAGAAGGCTGTGAGGTTCTACAGGAGATTCATGAAGGAGATTGTGGTCATCATGCGAGCTCTAAATATCTTGTAGCCAAGGCTTTTCGTCATGGGTTCTATTGGTTGACGGCTCATGCTAATGCTGAGGATTTGGTAAGCAAATGTGACGGTTGTCAGAAGTTCTCACGACGAGCTCATGTGCCGGCTCAAGAATTGAGGGTGATTCCAATTACTTGGCCGTTTGCAACTTGGGGGCTGATACGTCTCCAACGTATCTATAATTTTTTATTGTTCCACGCTATTATATATTCTATTTTGGATGTTTAATGGGCTTTATTATACACTTTTATATTATTTTTGGGACTAACCTATTAACCGGAGGCCCAGCCCAAATTGCTGTTTTTTTGCCTATTTCAGTGTTTCAAAGGAAAAGGATATCAAACGGAGTCCAAACGGAATGAACCTTCGGGAACGTGATTTTCGGAACAAACATGATCCAGAGGACTTGGAGTGGACGTCAAGCAATCAACGAGGAGGCCACTAGGCAGGGAGGAGCACCCCCACCCTCGTGGGCCCCTCGTAGCTCTCCTGACCGACCTCTTTCGCCTATATATACTCATATACCCTGGAAACATCATATATGGAGCCAAAACCCTATTTCCACCGCCGCAACCTTCTATACCCGTGAGATCCCATCTTGGGGCCTTTTCCGGCGCTCCGCCGGAGGGGGCATTGATCACGGAGGGCTTCTACATCAACACCATAGCCTCTCCGATGATGTGTGAGTAGTTTACCTCAGACCTTCGGGCCCATAGTTATTAGCTAGATGGCTTCTTCTCTCTCTTTGGATCTCAATACAAAGTTCTCCTCGATTCTCTTGGAGATCTATTTGATGTAACTCTTCTTTTGCGGTGTGTTTGTCGAGATCCGATGAATTGTGGGTTTATGATCAAGATTATCTTTGAACAATATTTGAATCTCCTCTGAATTCTTTTATGTATGATTGGTTATCTTTGCAAGTCTCTTTGAATTATCAGTTTGGTTTGGCCTACTAGATTGATCTTTCTTGCAATGGGAGAAGTGCTTAGCTTTGGGTTCAATCTTGCGGTGCTCGATCCCAGTGACAGTAGGGGAAACGACACGTATTGTATTGTTGCCATTGAGGATAAAAAGATGGGGTTTATATCATATTGCATGAGTTTATCCCTCTACATCATGTCATCTTGCTTAAAGCATTACTCCGTTTTTATGAACTTAATACTCTAGATGCATGCTGGATAGCGGTCGATGTGTGGAGTAATAGTAGTAGATGCAGGCAGGAGTCGGTCTACTTGTCACGGACATGATGCCTATATACATGATCATACCTAGATATTCTCATAACTATGCTCAATTCTATCAATTGCTCGACAGTAATTCGTTTACCCACCGTAATACTTATGCTCTTGAGAGAAGCCACTAGTGAAACTTATGGCCCCCAGGTCTATTCTCCATCATATAAGTTTACATCTATTTTACTTTGCGTTCTTTACTTTCACTTTTTATCATAAAAATACCAAAAATATTATCTTATCATCTCTATCAGATCTCACTTTTGCAAGTGGCCGTGAAGGGACTGACAACCCCTCTGTCGCTTGGTTGCAAGGTTCTTATTTGTTTGTGTAGGTGCATGGGACTTGAGCGTGGTCTCCTACTGGATTGATACCTTGGTTCTCAAAAACTGAGGGAAATACTTACGCTACTTTACTGCATCACCCTTTCCTCTTCAAGGGAAAACCAACGCAGTGCTCAAGAGGTAGCAAGAAGGATTTCTGGCGCCGTTGCCGGGGAGTCTACGCACAAGTCAAGATATACCAAGTACCCATCACAAACTCTTATCCCTCGCATTACATTATTTTCCATTTGCCTCTCGTTTTCCTCTCCCCCACTTCACCCTTGCCGTTTTATTCGCCCTCTTTTTCCGTTCGCCTCTTTTTCGCTTGCCTCGTCGTTATAGCTAGTCCTTTATCTACTCCTTTGTCTCCCGAGAATGAAGTTCTTAATTTTAAACAAAGGGAGGGAGAAATTTTAAAAGATGCTTGGTATAGAATTTGCAATGCGCAAAATAGATCTACTAGGAAGCAATCTACTTCCGTTCTTCTTCGCAATTTTTTAGGCATCACTCCCTAGAATAGATATATTCTTGATACCATTACCGGAGGGATTTTTTGGGTAGCCATACTTTTGATTCTTATAATGCTATGATAGATTTGTTTGGGCCACCACCTCTCTTGGTTAATGGAACTATTTTAACTTTGGAACATGTGATGCAAAGGCTTGAAATTATTGAAAATAAAGTTGCCACAGTAGAGTTGATTGAAAATTTGGATAAAAAGATCCACAACCAAATTACCCAATATGTATCTAAAGTAGGAGTTGCTCTTAAAAATTTCAAAGAAAAGGAACCCATGGTCAATGAAAAGATAGATCAAGATTCCACTAGAATTGATAAAATTGAGGATATTATTACCAACTTAGGGTCAGCCTTTGCTTCCGCGAAAAATACTCCAAAACCTCCTACTAAAATTGCCAAATTGATCTATGTTCCTAAAAATAAGGGTGAAACTTCTAGTAAGGAAAACACGGATCTCAAATCCATAAGTGTTCACCCCAACTTTCTTGCTATCATTAAGGAACCTTTTGCTACAAATGATTTTCTTGATTTCTTGCCTAGGGGTTTAATCATTAATAAAAATAAGGAAACTCCTAAGGGTTATAAGTGTTTTATTGAAGAGTTGCCTCCCAAAGATGGCAATACCTAGATCTATCATTGCTTTTATGCCTAGCTAGAGGCGTTAAACGATAGCACTTGTTGGGAGGCAACCCAATTTTATTTTAGTTTTTTTTTGCTTTTTGCCCCTGTTTAGGAATAAATCTTTGATCTAGCCTCTGGTTAGATTTGTTTTTGTGTTTTAATTAGTGTTTGTGCCAAGTAGAACCAATAGGACCTTCTTGGATGATAGTTATTTAATCTTGCTGAAAAAGACAGAAACTTTGCGCTCACGAATATAATTGTTAAAACTCACCAGAACGTGATAAATTACCGATGCAGTAGATCAGTACGCAAATTGTCCAAGTTGTCCTAGTTTTTCAGGATTTCTGGAGTTCCAGAAGTTTTCGAACAAATCTGATTACTACAAACTGTTCTGTTTTTGACAGATTATGTTTTTCGTGTGTTGTTTGCTTATTTTGATGAGTCTATGGTTAGTAAAAGAGTTTATAAACCATAGGGAAGTTGGAATACAGTAGGTTTAACACCAATATAAATAAAGAATGAGTTCAATACAGTACCTTGAAGTGGTGTTTTGTTTTCTTTCGCTAACGGAGCTCATGAGATTTCCTGTTGAGTTTTGTGTTGTGAAGTTTTCAAGTTTTGGGTAAGGATTTGATGGATTATGGAACAAGGATTGGCAAAAGCCTAAGCTTGGGGATGCCCGAGGCACCCCAAGGTAAAATTCAAGGACAACCAAAAGCCTAAGCTTGGGGGTGCCCCGGAAGGCATCCCCTCTTTCGTCTTCGTCCATCGGTAACTTTACTTGGAGCTATATTTTTATTCACGACATGATATGTGTTTTGCTTGGAGCGTCTTGTATGATTTGAGTCTTTGCTTTTTAGTTTACCACAATTATCCTCGCTGAATACACTTTTGAGAGAGACACACATGATTCGGAATTTATTTGAATACTCTATGTGCTTCACTTATATCTTTTGAGCTATATAGTTTTTGCTCTAGTGCTTCACTTATATCTTTTAGAGCACGGTGGTGGTTTTGTTTTATAGAAATTATTGTTCTCACATGCTTCACTTATATCATTTTGAGAGTCCTACAAAACAGCATGGTAATTTGCTTACATTATGAAATTAGTCCTAATATGATAGGCATCCAAGACTAGTAAAAACCTTCTTACAAGTGCGCTGAATACTAAGATAAGTTTGATGCTTGATGACTGTTTTGAGATATGGAGGTAGTGATATTAAAGTTGTGCTAGTTGAGTAATTTTGAATTTGAGAAATACTTGTGTTGAAGTTTGCAAGTCCCGTAGCATGCACGTATGGTAAACGTTGTGTAACAAATTTGAAACATGAGGTGTTCTTTGATTGTCCTCCTTATGAGTGGCGGTCGGGGACGAGCGATGGTCTTTTCCTACCAATCTATCCCCCTAGGAGCATGCGCGTAGTGCTTGGTTTTTGATGACTTGTAGATTTTTGCAAGAAGTATGTGAGTTCTTTATGACTAATGTTGAGTCCATGGATTATACACACTCTCATCCTTCCATCATTGCTAGCCTCTTCGGTACCATGCATTGCCCTTTCTCACCTTGAGAGTTGGTGCAAACTTCGTCGGTGCATCCAAACCCCGTGATACGATACGCTCTATCACACATAAACCTCCTTATATCTTCCTCAAAACAGCCACCATACCTACCTATTATGGCATTTCCATAGCCATTCCGAGATATATTGCCATGCAACTTTCCACCGTTCCGTTTATCATGACACGCTTCATCATTGTCATATTGCCTTGCATGATCATGTAGTTGACATCGTATTTGTGGCAAAGCCACCATGCATATTATTGCATACATGTCACTCTTGATTCATTGCCCATCCCGGTACACCGCCGGAGGCATTCATATAGAGTCATACTTTGTTCTAGTATCGAGTTGTAATCATTGAGTTGTAAATAAATAGAAGTGTGATGATCATCATTCATAGAGCATTGTTCCAAATAAAAAAAAGGAGAAAAGGCCAAAAAAGAAAGGCCCAAAAAAATAGAAAAAGGGCAATGCTACTATCCTTTTTCCACACTTGTGCTTCAAAGTAGCACCATGATCTTTATGACAGAGAGTCTCTTATTTTGTCACTTTCATATACTAGTGGGAAATTTTCATTATAGAACTTGGCTTGTATATTCCAACAATGGGCTTGCTCAAATGCCCTAGGTCTTCGTGAGCAAGCAAGTTGGATGCACACCCACTTAGTTTCTTTTGTTGAGCTTCCATACAATTATAGCTCTAGTGCATCCGTTGCATGGCAATCCCTACTCCTTGCATTGACATCAATCGATGGGCATCTCCCTAGCTCGTTGATTAGCCGCGTCAATGTGAGACTTTCTCCTTTTTTGTCTTCTCCACATAACCCCCATCATCATATTCTATTCCACCCATAGTGCTATATCCATGGCTCACGCTCATATATTGCGTGAAAGTTGAAAAAAGTTTGAGATTACTAAAGTATGAAACAATTGCATGGTTTGTCAACGGGGTTGTGCATGATGAGAGCATTCTTGTGTGACGAAAATGGAGCATGACCAAACTATATGATTTTGTAGGGATGAACTTTCTTTGGCCATGTTATTTTGAGAAGACATAATTGCTTAGTTAGTATGCTTGAAGTATTATTACTTTTATGTCAATATTAAACTTTTATCTTGAATCTTTAGGATCTGAATATTCATGCCACAAATAAGAGAATTA
Organism: Aegilops tauschii subsp. strangulata; assembly: GCF_002575655.3. Lineage (NCBI taxonomy): Eukaryota > Viridiplantae > Streptophyta > Magnoliopsida > Poales > Poaceae > Aegilops > Aegilops tauschii. The sequence goes on along the minus strand of NC_053040.3, from coordinate 141,621,998 downwards.
CATTGAAAATTATGCCAAGTAGCATTCCACATCAAAAATTCTGTTTTTATCATTTACCTACTCGAGGACGAGCAGGAATTAAGCTTGGGGATGCTTGATACGTCTCCAACGTATCTATAATCTTTTATTGTTCCATGCTATTATATATTCTGTTTTGGATTTTTAATGGGCTTTATTATACACTTTTATATTATTTTTGGGACTAACCTATTAACCGGAGGCCCAGCCCAAATTGCTGTTTTTTTCCTATTTCAGTGTTTCGAAGGAAAAGGATATCAAACTGAGTCCAAACGGAATGAAACCTTCGGGAACGTGATTTTCGGAACAAACGTGATCCAGAGGACTTGGAGTGGACGTCAAGCAATCAACGAGGAGGCCACGAGGCAGGGAGGCGCGCCTGCCCCCTGGGCGCGCCCCCACCCTCGTGGGCCCCTCGTAGCTCTCCTGGCCGACCTCTTTCGCCTATATATACTCATATACCCTGGAAACATCATATACAGAGTCAAAACCCTATTTCCACCGCCGCAACCTTCTGTACCCGTGAGATCCTATCTTGGGGCCTTTTCCGGCGCTCCGCCGGAGGGGGCATTGATCACGGAGGGCTTCTACATCAACACCATAGCCTCTCCGATGATGTGTGTGTAGTTTACCTCAGACCTTCGGGCCCATAGTTATTAGCTAGATGGCTTCTTCTCTCTCTTTGGATCTCAATACAAAGTTCTCATCGATTCTATTGGAGATCTATTTGATGTAACTCTTCTTTTGCGATGTGTTTGTCGAGATCCGATGAATTGTGGGTTTATGATCAAGATTAACTTTGAGCAATATTTGAATCTCCTCTGAATTCATTTATGTATGATTGATTATCTTTGCAAGTCTCTTCGAATTATCAGTTTGGTTTGGCCTACTAGATTGATCTTTCTTGCAATGGGAGAAGTGCTTAGCTTTGGGTTCAATCTTGCGGTGTTCGATCCCAGTGACAGTAGGGGAAACGACACGTATTGTATTGTTGCCATCGAGGATAAAAAGATGGGGTTTATATCATATTGCATGAGTTTATCCCTCTACATCATGTCATCTAGCTTAAAGTGTTACTCCGTTCTTATGAACTTAATACTCTAGATGCATGCTGGATAGCGGTCGATGTGTGGAGTAATAGTAGTAGATGCAGGCAGGAGTCGGTCTACTTGTCACGGACGTGATGACTATATACATGATCATACCTAGATATTCTCATAACTATGCCCAATGCTATCAATTGCTCGACAGTAATTCGTTTACCCACTGTAATACTTATGCTCTTGAGAGAAGCCACTAGTGAAACCTATGGCCCCCGGGTCTGTTCTTCATCATATAAGTTTACATCTATTTTACTTTGCGTTCTTTACTTTCACTCTTTATCATAAAAATACCAAAAATATTATCTTATTATCTCTATCAGATCTCACTTTTGCAAGTGGCCTGAAGGGATTGACAACCCCTTTATCGCGTTGGTTGCAAGGTTCTTATTTGTTTGTGTAGGTGCGTGGGACTTGAGCGTGTTCTCCTACTGGATTGATACCTTGGTTCTCAAAAAATGAGGGAAATACTTACGCTACTTTACTGCATCACCCTTTCCTCTTCAAGGGAAAACCAACGCAGTGCTCAAGAGGTAGCAGGGGCTTGATATGGTTGGGCCTTTTAAGAGGTCCAAGGATAAGAAGACCCACCTTTTGGCGGCAGTTGATAAGTTTACTAAGTGGGTTGAAGCAGAGCCGGTTAGTAAGTGTGATGCAGCAACGGCGGTTCAATTCATGAAGAAGGTGATCTTCCATTTTGGCTTTCGACACAGCATTATAACAGATAATTGTACTAATCTCTCTAAAGGCACTATGAAAGAATTTTGTCAACGGGAGCATATCCGGCTTGACGTTTCCTCTGTGGCTCACCCTCAGTCCAATGGTCAAGCAGAACGAGCAAATCAAGAGATTCTGCGAGGTATCAAGCCCCGGCTTATGGTTCCTTTGCAAAGAACGCTGGGTTGTTGGGTAGAGGAGTTACCCTCAGTGTTATGGAGTATCAATACAACCCCCAACAGATCTACGGGTTACACACCTTTCTTCATGGTTTATGGAGCAGAGGCGATTCTCCCTAGTGACATCCGTCACGATTCACCCCGGGTGGCGGCTTACGTTGAAGCTGATAACGAAAAGGCACGTCAAGATGCACTTGACCTGTTGGATGAGGAGTGTGAACTCGCGGCGGCTCGTTCGACAATTTATCAGCAAGACCTACGTCGTTATCATAGCCGCCGGGTCAAAACCAGAACCTTTCAAGAAGGCGACTTAGTGCTCCAGCTCATCCAGGACCAAAAGGATATGCATAAGCTATTACCGCCTTGGGAAGGACCTTTTGTGGTCAGAAAGAATCTGCATAATGGGTCATACTATCTTATCGACGTTCGAGACCACAAGGACTCACACAAGTCGGAGGAGGAGACCTGTCGGCCGTGGAATATTGCTCATCTTCGGCCCTACTATACTTGAGCCACCGGCTCTCATGATGTATATAGTCTGATGATGTATATATTATAAACAGTATAATAAAGTCGGCATCCCTGATAATTCAGGGCCTCTGCCGTTTCACTTCTTCGAAGCTGAGTCTTTATCATCATCTTACATATTCATTTAAGAGGCTTGACGCCCAAATGTCAGGGACCAAAGAGAGTTGGATGCACGGCACATCTCAAACATAGGTCCCTGACGAGCACGACTTGTCAGTATGTCACTTGGGGGCTTCCTGTTCAAACATAGGCGTATTTGACCAAAGAGAACATAGCGTTACTACCCTCTTGACCTAGTTATCTTGTACAAACATAGGCGTATTCGACCAAAGAGGACATAACCTTTCCAGGTCATCCTACCTGTATACCAGCTGCTTCAACTCCATCGGGTAATCCCGATTGACCCGCCGAACTCTTGACGATCAATCTTTTACGGCGTATTCGACCAAAGATTCTGAGCTCGTTAAGGTTCAAACGGCGGTTTTTCATGTGAGAGCACGGCTTACAGATAGTCAGGATAGATCCAGGCTTCATAAGCCGCCTTCCTTGAAACTTGGATAAATCGGCCCGTGATGCATGCTGCTACTCTGACCCCGCGTACTCCTTATAAGTCTATCTTTAAATACGACCTGACTTTATCTGGGTTCAAATGTCGATTGGGTACTGTGAGTACCGGCTCACAGAAAGCACGTACCTTCCAGTGGCTTAGGCTAGTTTCATCGAAGAAGACACTTTGGCTTGGCGGCCTTCAAAAGCCTCGAATTTTTTGATTTCTTTTCTTTATATGATCTCTTTTTCGCCATCTGGTTTTTACGAATCGGGCCAGGCTGCCCTACTTATGGCTTATATTTGAAGCATCTTTTGGGTTTCTACAACCCACCAGGATGGCAGACTCTAAGTCGTCAGAGGATCATAATCTTATGTTTTAGAGTCATCGCTCTAAAAACTCTAGCTGCGTGTAGCTGATAAGCCAGCAGTTTAAACATACACCACAGGTATGATTGTTTAACAATTGTCAACATGGTGATTAAACCGGCCCTGGTTATGGACTATCCGTCCCCAGTGGTTTCAATTGGGTACTATGACCCGCCCGGCGGTAAACCGCTAGGGTACTTGTGATCTATTTGTGTGCAGGGTAATGATCAAGCTGATCTGCATAAATCAAGACTATCATAAGCATAAAAGTGATATTTTCTTAAACTGGCGGATCCGCAGTATGTGCAAAACAGAAATGTGCACGATGGCATGATAGATTCAAGTCTTTTACTACCTTATTACATGACTCCACAAGCCAAATAAGATTAAGTGTTTTCAGAGGGACCAATATATAAACTGCCTGGCGGTTCATTCCTCTTGGCCTTGCTGATTGGAGGCCTCTGGGTCATCCCTTTCCGGTTCTTCGTCCTCCTCCGCCGTCTGAGAATTTGGTGATGACCAATCGATGCCAGATAAAGCTTGAAATTCAGCCTCGTCATCTAAAAGATCAGACGGCTCAACTTCAGGGGCAAAAGTGTGCTTACGGATTGGGGGGATTAAGTCCATCACTCTATAAGCCGGGGTCGGCATCTTGTGGTTCTCCTTGTTATAAGACGGATGGTACTTTGAAAGATCTGAATCATTGGCAATCAGAGTTGCCATTGGACGTATTTCTTTTACGCAAGCCGAGAAGTCCTTCTGATCAAACGGAGTGCCATCTTCTTTCAAGCTTGGGTATCCAATGGCTACCTCAGATGGGTCAAGCTCTGGTACCCATGCCTTGGCCCGGCTCAAAGCCGTCACGGCACCGGCTCTTGCAGACGACCGCTTTATTTCATCAAACCTAGCAGGCAACACATAAAGTTTTTTCAATACATCTATCAAAAGAGTAGGCGCTTGATTCGTTGGAGAAATTGCTGGCAGTGCACGTTGAGCTCCAGTGTACATCTATTTGACAAGTGTGTAGACAACTTTGAGCTTCACAAGCATGTCCTGATTAAGGTTGCTGCTCCTGGGACCTGAATAAATCACAGATTGGTTAATGGCGGTTTATATTATCACGACAAGGATTCACTTTTGATGACTAGCAAGGCGACTCACCAAAGATAGCAGAAACCATCTGAGATACACAGTGTTTTAAGCCGGTGAGCTCAGTGGTCACCTCTTGAAGAGCTGCCTCTGCTTTTTCAGCTCGCTGCGTTAAAGCAGTCTTTTCCTCAGCCCAAGTGCTTTTCTCCGCCTCAAAACTGGTCTTCAGCTTTTCGGATTTAGCTATGCTAAACTGGAATTTTGACTCACTTTCCAGATCTCAGATTCCTGATTCGCCAGCCGGGTCTTTGCATCATTTAACTGTGACTCCAGTTCAGCAGTAGCAGCCTGTATGAAGCTCAGAGTTGTCAACACGTTCATATCAGGATTACAAGAATAGAAGTCCTAAGTCTTTTGCAAACAACAACACTTGGCACTTGGGGGCTAATGTCTGTCAAAGAAATTCTTCAAATAAATGGCTCATATGAATAAAGTCCCAAGCACTTTGCAAGCAAGACTACTTGGCACTTGGGGGCTAATGCATATCGCTTGTATGTTCCTACTACTTTATGATGACCCAGTTGTGTTGTAAACAATCACAGCCGGCTCATGGGGGCTACACAGATAAGCTTTCATTTTTTAACAGTGGTAAATAGGACCGGCTCATTCATGCTGATTAAACTGGCCCTTGGGGACTAAGGATGCAATGCTAAATTATTTAAAACATCCGGTTTAATTTTAAGTCTACAACATATGGATAAACAGTAGACTTGGGGACTACAGAAGCTTATGGATTATTCTAAGTCTACAGCATATTCAATCTTATCATAACCAGTAGAGTTGGGGGCTGGCAGGATGTGCATAACTTATTTATAGCCGGAAGTCATACCTCATACTTTTGATGCATCTACTTCACCATGTCAATTTCAAGATCACGGCTGGAGTGTACTTGGTTGAGGTAGCCAGACAGAATTTAACTGTTGCTCAATTGCGCATAGTGGGAGATATCAAACCTCACTTTCCGCCTCTCAATAACCTCTTGCTTGGCGGAGTGCTTGGCCAAGACAGTTGGATTTCCTGGTTCTGTAAAACCGGTGCCGGTGATCAGAACGTCATCAGCATGAGTCTCTGACGGCTTACGTGAGCCGGATGGTTCAGTGTTTAAATAATCAGTATTGGTGTGGTCAACGGAAAGGTTAGGAATTTCTGGTGGAGCGTCAGAGGCAGGTTCCTCTAGCTGCTTTTCAATTTGAATCTGATCTAATTCAAATTTTAATAATTTCAAAAGGTTGATTTTATGTGTTTTCTGGATAGAGGGGATCATAACGAAGAATTGGGCGTTGGTTTCGTTGGATTTGGACCAACGATTAAAAAGTTGTGATAGATTGAAAAAGCAGGGGCTAATCTGTAAGAAAAGTATTTATATCTAGGTCCCCGACTTCGAGACAAAACCTAAAGGACGACCGTTCGCTGCAGAGGCTTATTAAACGAAAACGTTCGATGCAGAGATTTTAACCAGCGAACGCTTGCTAACTAGAGCATACCGGTTCATAAGAAAAAAACAATTAGATCTAATCTCGACCGCCGATCTAAGATCGGACGGACAAGGGCAGCGGCGGCTTACCGCGGCGACGGGCGGCGTCGGCGGCGAGCGAAAACAGCGGCGGCGGCAGTTCCGGTGGTCTGCGGCGATGGCCGAGCAAATGGGGAGGGGCGGTGCGGAGCGGCGCATCCAATGGTGGCGTTGACGTCGGTCGAGGGAGGCGGAACGGAGCGTGGATCTGGCGGCAGATCTCGTCGGAGGCGGGGCTCCGACGAGGGCGGCGGTGGCTGCGGTTTGCGGTTTGGGGAGGAGAGAAGAGAGGCCGGGGCGGGGTATTTAAGGAGGGCAGGGGCAGCGGCTTGCTTGGAGGAGGGGCGACGCGGTGGAGAGGCCGAAGGCGGCACGACGGCGGCCGGTGGAGTCGTGCTGGCGGCGGACTCCGTCGCCAGGTCGGGGGTGACGCGGCGCTGGGCTGGGCTTGGCCTGGCCCGATTGGCTGGGCCGGCCCAGTTCGAGAGTTTAGTTTTTTTAAACAATTTTACAGACAAGAAAGTAAGAGTAAACAACAATAAAAAAATGATATATAGGGATATTATATATCAAAATTTTCAGAAAAATATTTTCTACAACATGAACATTTTTTAGAGGCAAATAAATTCCAAAAAATGTAAATAAATCAAACTGTGCTACTGCATTTAAAAATCAAACAAAAATTATTTTAAAATACCAAAATAATTTCAAATTTATTTCTCTCCTATTTTCTAATGTAGGGAATCATTTTACCCTATTTTCCATATATTTTATTTTTGGAGGAAAATAATTTGAATGAAAACCAAATAAATCCAAATTGGAAATAATCTCAAAGGACTTTAAATTTGATTCTTTGAAACTTCCAACTCATATTTCATACGATTTGAAGAAGTCATTTTATCTTCTCTCATGAAAATAATTGAGCTGCATAAAAGTTTTCGAATTTGAAATAGTTCCAAATGGAGTTCAAACCATTTCAGAACCCTTTTCATTTATTTAAATGGAAGAAGTCATGTCAACTTCACTCTAGGGTTTTGTGATGAAAAGAATTTGAATTCATGGAGATCATAAATGCAAGGTGAAAGTTTGGGAAAGTCATTTCATTCCCTCTCATTCAACTTTCAAAAGTTTCAAATTTCACTCATTTTCACACAAGCAACCACACCACAATCAAATAACATTCCAAAATTTAGAATATTGGGATGTTACACTTTCGATCTCAGTGTTCCGAGGCCATATCTGCATATGCTAGGGTCGTCAAGTTTAACCCGAGTATTCTGCGTGTGCAAAACTGGCTTGCACCCGTTGTATGTGAACGTAGAGCTTATCACACCCAATCATCACGTGGTGTCTCAGCACGAAGAACTGTCGCAACGGTGCATACTCAGGGAGAACACTTGTACCTTGAAATTTTAGTAAGGGATCATCTTATAAAGCTACCGCCGAACTAAGCAAAATAAGATGTATAAAAGATAAACATCACATGCAATCAAAATATGTGACATGATATGGCCACCATCATCTCATGCCTTTGATCTCCATCTCCAAAGTATCGTCATGATTTCTATCATCACCGGCATGACACCATGATCTCTATCATCTTGATCTCTATCAATGTGTCGTCATATGGTCGTCTCGCCAACTATTGCTATCACATAGCGATAAAGTAAAGCAATTACATGGCGCTTGCATCTTATGCAATAAAGAGACAACAATAAGGCTCCTGCCAGTTGACGATAATTTCAAAAACATGATCATCTCATACAACAATTTATATCTCATCACGTCTTGACCATATCACATCACAACATGCCCTGCAAAAACAAGTTATACGTCCTCTACTTTGTTGTTGCAAGTTTTACGCGGCTGCTACGGGCTTATAGCAAGAACCGTTCTTACCTACGCATCAAAACCACAACGATTTTTTGTCAAGTGTGCTATTTTAACCTTTAACAAGGACCGGGCGTAGTCAAACTCGATTCAACTAAAGTTGGAGAAACAGATACCCGCTAGCCACCTGTGTGCGAAGCACGTCGGTAGAACCAGCCTCATGAACGTGTTCATGTAATGTCGGTCCGGGCCGCTTCATCCAACAATACCGCCGAATCAAAGTAAGACGTTGTTGGTAACTCTTTGTGTTCTACTCGTGCATATAACATCTACGCATAGACCTGGCTCGGATGCCACTTTTGGGGAACGTAGTATTTCAAAATTTCCTACGATCACGCAAGATCTATCTAGGAGAAGCATAGCAACGAGCAGGCAGAGTGTGTCCATGTACCCTCGTACCGAAAGCGGAAGCGTTTAGTAACGCGGTTGATGTAGTCGAACATCTTCGCGATACAACCGATCCAAGCACCGAACGTACGGCACCTCTGCGTTCAGCACACGTTCAGCTCGATGACGTCCTCGAGCTCTTGATCCAGTTGAGGCCGAGGGAGAGTTTCGTCAGCACGACAGCGTGGCGACGGTGATGATGAAGTTACCGGCGCAGGGCTTCGCCTAAGCACTACGACGATATGATCGAGGTGTGTTACTATGGAGGTGGGCACCACACACGGTTAAGAGAAACTTGTGTGTTCTAAGGTTCCCCCTGCCCCCGTATATAAAGGAGGGAGAGGGAGAGGCAGCCGGCCCTAGGGGGGCGCGCCAAGGTGTGGAGTCCTACTAGGACTCCCTAGTCCTAGTAGGATTCCACCTCCCACACATAGTAGGAAAGGGGGAAGGGAGAAGAAGGAAAGGGGGGGGCCTTCTCCTAGTCTTAATCGGCCTCCTGCCCAAGGGGGGGGGCGCACCAGCCCCTTGTGGGCTGGTGTGCTTCCCTCTTATGGCCCATAAGGCCCATAACTTCTCCCAGGGGGCTCCGGTAACCTCCCGGTACTCCGGAAAAATGCCCGAACCACTGGGAACCATTCCGATGTCCAAATGCTACCTTCCAATATATGAATCTTTACCTCTCTACCATTTCGAGACTCCTCGTCATGTCCGTGATCTCATCCGGGACTCCGAGCAAGCTTCGGTTCATCAAATCACATAAGTCATAATACAAATCGTCATCGAACGTTAAGCGTGCGGACCCTAAGGGTTCGAGAACTATGTAGACATGACCGAGACACATCTCCGGTCAATAACCAATAGCGGAACCTGGATGCTCATATTGGCTCCTACATATTCTACGAAGATCTTTATCGGTCAAACCGCATAACTACATAGGTCATTCCCGTTGTCATCGGTATGTTACTTACCCGAGATTCGAACGTCGGTATCATCATACCTAGTTTAATCTCGTTACCGGCAAATCTCTTTACTCGTTCCGTAATGCATCATCCCGCAACTAACTCATTAGTCACATTGCTTGCAAGGCTTATAGTGATGTGCATTACCGAGAGGGCCCAGAGATACCTTTCCGATACACGGAGTGACAAATCCTAATCTCGATCTATGCCAACCCAACAAACACCTTCGAAGACACCTGTAGAGCATCTTTATAATCACCCAGTTACGTTGTGACGTTTGATAGCACACAAGGCGTTCCTTCGGTATTCGGGAGTTGCATAATCTCATAGTCAGAGGAACATGTATAAGTCATGAAGAAAGCAATAGAAATAAAACTCAATGATCATAATGCTAAGCTAACGGATGGGTCTTGTCCATCACATCATTCTCTAATGATGTGATCCCGTTCATCAAATGACAACACATGTCTATGGTCAGGAAACTTAACCATCTTTGATTAACGAGCTAGTCTAGTAGAGGCATACTAGGGACACTTTGTTTTGTCTATGTATTCACATATGTATCAAGTTTCCGGTTAATACAATTCTAGCATGAATAATAAACACTTATCATGATATAAGGAAATAAAACAATAACTTTATTATTGCCTCTAGGGCATATTTCCTTCAATTGCAAACCATTATTGTTGGTGTTTTGTATTATTTGTATGTGACCAAGGTAGGTTATCAAAAATTGATTGGTCAAATAATAGAGTTGTATGATTGTTTTAGATGAATACTACAATCGGAAACCTCAGTTGCGCATATCTTAGTTTTGAATTAGTTTTGTAGATGAATATTATCTTGTCCATCCAGTACTATGGTTTAACCCTGCAGGGCCGGGACATGCGTTACACCAATCACTATTTTGGATATGTTTTTGGCAGTGCTGCTAATATATATCATTTTTGTGAAGAACAATAGTTGTAAAAAAGTGAGTAATATCCTACTAACTAGATGATGATATGTCTTAGCATCCGAACATATCCTGCAATGCAATAAAGGGTGTTCTCACCCCAAAATTATGGAAGCCAAAACACAGAATGCCCTTGAAATGAGCAACAACCCCCGACCCTCAAATAGAGCAGCAAAGAATCTATTGGTGAATTAACAATCAAACAAAAAAAGGTAGAAAAATAGAACGGCGCAGCAAGGCGCGCGTATGCTTCTAGTGGGTTCTAGTTTTGAAAAACTCGTCGTGAGAAACCCAACGGTGAAAACAAAACTGAATTTCGATGCTTGAATCAAAAATTATGGCTTTTAAGACATTTTGAACTTCAAATAAACGCACGTAGGGACAAGACGTGGACCGATTTCTTTGGTAACGTTACAAGGTCATGTGGGTACGCGAAAAGGTGGTAGCAGGGGACAGAGTGGTTCCTTTTTTGGAAGTGTGTGGAGAGAAATCTGTTGTATTTTACATATATAATAGGGTGCTGGATCACATGAACAGGCGCCCGAGCGCTTGCTAGCCACGTCCTAGATTTTTGCGCAAGGCTGGTGCGACGTTAGTTTTCTGGATTACTTCGCTAGAACCGCTGCTAGGGGGGTCACTCTTTTTTTCTCTTAAAAAAAGGCAGCGCGGAAAGGCGGAGGGGGTACTTGGACTGAAGTGGGTTTTGTGAACACATATGCTTACACAACTTTATGTATTTGAAGTTAAATTTGTTTTTTATTTTAAAATTCAGCTAAAAATCCCGGATTGTTCCTTTTTTGAAAGAACATTTTTTTACCACCATGTGCCATTACAAATCCCAAAAGTTGCCATGTTTTTACAGAACACGTTTTAAAAACTTGCCATTTTTTAGAGGATGTTTTTTTTAAAGATGCCACGTCTTGGAAACCAGTAATAATTACTCCCTCCGTTTCTAAATATAAGTCTTTTTTAAACATTTCAAATGGAATACAACATGCGGATGTATGTAGACATATTTTAGAGTGTAGATTCACTCATTTTGCTTCGTATGTAGTCATTTGGTGGAATCTCTAGAAAGACTATATTTTGGAACGGATGGAGTAGAAGACAACAAAGAACGCGTACATTGCATCTAGATGTGAAATAGGAATCCCCTTGTTTAAAGGTAGACCGGACTATAATTCTTGTAACTACGAAGAGCGGAATTGTGTACAGTTACTTATCATTACCTGTGATACCCATTGTTCCTACTTGTTTGATAAACCTTAATTCTCAACTGAGAAAAATATTTGCTGCTGCACTTACATCATCCCTTCCACTTAGGGGTCACAACAACTTATGTAGAAGTAATAGTCTTCAGGAGACCAAAATTGCATAAAACCGCCATGTTTGGTGCCAAGGTAACCACACTGATTCTCTCATAAGCTAAAATGGTGTTGCGGTGTGATTTGCTCCAAATCTGGTACCAATCGCTACCCTAGACCTAAATGTGATGGTTTCATGGTAATTATCTCTATCCTAAAGACCATACTGGTTGCAGTTTGTGGTGGCATACAGATTTGCAGTGGAAACATATGATCTTCCTAGTTTCTAGCCGAAAATGGTTTGTGAGACGCAACCTGAGGAAACTCCTCCCAAGTTGGACTACATCCAGTCTATACATGTTTTGTACAACTATCATCGCTTTCCTCTGTTTTCTCTCGTGAAACCAGCACTTGTCATCATCTAGGACCGGATAGCTCAATTGGCTCTATTATGAAGGACGATGAGTCGTGAGGATCCTCATGTCTCACAGAGAAACTGCAAGAGCCTCCATAAGGCAGCAGCGCTTCTCTATTCAAGTCCACACCATTCTCTGCCAGCGTCACATTAGATTCAAGGGCCTGGAGAACTTCTGACATCTTGGGCCGCAGAATAGGGTTGGTGAGGGTGCATTCGAGAATCACGCCTACTGCACACTCTAGCTCGGCTACATCGAACGAATCTTTGAGATCCCTGTCCACTAGTTTGTCCAGTTTCTTTTCCTCATTGAGTTCTCTAACCTGCAGAGGATTAAAAATTTGACATCAGGTGATAAACAGAGTATACCACGAATTCCATGTAAATGGCAGGAGCGCTTCCTAGCATTATACTAAATGAACGTGTTATCCACAAAAATCCGATATGTACCTGCTTATGCCAGGAAATCAACTAGGCCTTTGCTAAGCATTGTATTAAGGATTTGCCAATAAACTTATTTCATCATCAACTACGAATATATGATGATACAAAGGAAAAAGAAGCTTTTTGTTTTAGATCTTCCCTATTCATGTTAGCTAAACTTTGTTGGAAATGGTCGTCAAATTACTCCAGGTTATGCCATCAATTATATAGTACGTAAAGATTGAGCAAAAGAAGTTACCCAATCTATAATCATCCCCTTCTGGGACTGACCATGTCCGTTGCTCAAGGTTTTAGGTCCAGTGATCAGTTCCAACAGTAGAATACCAAACCCATAAACGTCGGTCTTTTCTGAAGACTGCCCTGTTGAGAGATACTCTGGAGCAATATGACCAACAGTTCCCCGAACTGCAGTAGTAACATGCGAATCTTGTCGGTCAAGTAGTTTTGCCAATCCAAAATCCCCAACGACTGCTTCAAAACTTCCATCAAGCAATATGTTTGCCGCTTTGACATCCCTGTGAATGATCTTAGGATTGCATTGTTCATGAAGATATAGTAGTCCTCTGGCAGCCCCAATAGCAATTTGCATACGTTTACTCCAATCAAGACAAGGTTTTCCATGATGATACTCTGCAAAAAAATCACTTTACATTAAAAAGAGAAGGGGTAGAAAACAAGGGAATAATAGAATAGCAAAACACAGGGCAAAAAAAGTATTACCTCCGTTCGGAAATGACTGACGTGGTTTTAGTTCAAATTCATCAGTTATTTCCAAACGGAGGGAGTAATTCTTAGTAAGGAAAACATAGACTTCTATTAGAAAAATAAAATTTTGTGGACGTATGAAAGGTTACCTCTCAAGCGGTCAGCAACACTGCCATTTGGCATATATGGATATACGAGCAACCTTTCTTTCGAGGTCATGCAAAATCCATACAAGCGCAAAAGGTTCCTGTGCACAGCTAGGCCAATCAACTCAAGTTCTGTCTGGAATTGGACTTCACCAGTAACATCGGGATCTTTTAACCTCTTGACTGCCACTAAAGTTCCATTTCTGAGACAGCCTTTATAAACAACACCAAAACCGCCTTGGCCTAATATATTCTTTGAGTTAAAATTGTCTGTTGCACTTTGCAGGCCGTGAAATGAAAAATGCTTCAGATGACCCAGTTCCATTTCAAGATCTTGATCTATAGTTGAATAAATAAGTGGTCATCAAATCATATACTATTTCCGATAGTAAGGTTATAGATGATTAGCTAATTACCAGAAGAAGCAAAAGGCAAACGCCATCTGCAGTAGTTTAGCCAGCATACAAAGAACAGGACAAAGATTGTGGCACAGGTGACACTTAAGGAAATTGCCAATGCTAATTGATGATGGTTCTTCGTTTTATTTGACGGTCTAGACACTGTATCTGTAGTCAAAGGTAAGTTAGTTCCACTTCCCAAAAGGTAAGTTAGTTCAAAAGGGTACACTTGTAGAGTTGTAGTAAAGATTAAAAAACAGATGATGTCAGGTAAAAACGTTACCGTTAGTTCCTCCATTAAGATGTGTGCAGCCATGTAGAATTGAGGAATTGCAAAGGAACTTGTTTCCCACGAGACTGGAAAGCATAGGTACAGTAATATTCAGTGAAGTACTGAAATAGAAAGGAAAAAATGATGTGTGTATGACTATGACGAGTTTTAGCATATGAAGGATGACACAAGCACTACTTCCCAGTTATGCAAAGAATTTGGATGAGCAAATGGAGTTAAATAACAAAAAAAAAATGGAGCATATTATACATACTCTCGTACCCACTTACCTGTAGTCATGTGCATAGATTTTTGGAACTGTACCACTTAAATTGTTGAATGATATGTCACTGAAACATATTTCCCACGTCAGTTTGAACATCAAGAATCACATTTAGCCACACCATTTATCAAAAAAGGAATAAACATGTAACTGGAGACATACAGGAATGTGAGACCTGGAAGCTTCGCAACATCTATAGGGATCTGTCCAGACAAGTTATTCTTATCAAGGCGCCTGAAGGATTTGCAAAGCAACAGTCATCAAAAACTTAGTTGTCAAACCGTGTGTCTGCTCAGGCTAGTAATTTTAAGAAAAGATAGCAAACATTTTTCTAACATTTATTGCATACGAAAATGTGAATTACTTAGAAATATAAGAAAACCATACAAATAGGTAACTGAAAATATTACTAGTACAAACATACAACAATTTCACTTAGTTGCCGTGGCCCACGGGCAAAAGAGGAACAATATATCTAGAGTTCTAGACATAGTTCCAAATATGGTTCATGTGCAGGTATGACTGTTGTGTTACAATTGTATGCATGCTTTTTTCAAACAGTGACATAGCTCCAAAAAATTAGATTTGTACACATTGTGTCATCAAGCTTGTACGACTTTGCTAGCTTTATACTCAGAATTAGTTCAATAGATTAGTATCGCAGGTGTAGTGGTTATTGCTTAATTCTACATGGTCCATCTGACATTGTATGACCAGACTTAATTAGAATTCATCATATGGGCGCATAGACAACGGATTCCACCCCCTCCTCGTAACCCCCTCGTCCGCCCCGTGGGCGGCCAGGGGGAAACCCTAGCCGCCGCCGCCGTCGGGCGTCTCTCCCCTGCCTCCCTCACCCTCGCCGCCGCCAGCAGGGCCGCCGGGCGAAGCCTGGCCGGCAAGGGCGGCGGCGGGGTATCTCTCCCCTACGCGCGATCTGGCTGGCACGGGACGACCTGTGCGTGAAGTGGCGCCGGACTACCGTGGGGTTCGGCGGCGCTGCGGGCGGATCCTGGCGGCGGCGTGCACGACGCGCCGATTGCTGGAGTCCACGTTTGCAGCACGGATTGGCGGTTGCGGGAGCGCCAGGATCTGGTGGCTGCGTGAGCCGTCGCTTTCGGGTCTGATCTTTCGCGATCTGGCGCTTGGACGCCGGCGGCCAGTGCGGGGTGGTGGTACTCGTCGTTGCCCAGGTTGGATTCTCTGGATCTGGAGCCTGGACGGATCTGCACTAGAGTCACCCCATGGTGCTTTCTTCTCCGGATGGTTTCGTTTCTCGGTTTGAGGCCAGATCCGGAGCAGACAGAGGTTGGTGGTACAGGTTGGGGACCGGAGGAAACTTTGGTCGGCTAGCTCGACCCGGCATCGACAACGGCTTTGGCGTCATTACCCTCCTTGGAGGCGAAGCCGAGGTCCCCTCCTATCCACCTCTGACCCACTCCCGGACTAAAGTCCAAAATCCGTCTTGGATTGGGCGGCGGCGCCGCCCTTAGCGTCGTGTCCTCCATGGAGGCGCCGTCTTGGGAGGCTTGGGTGTTCGGGGGAGAGGTACTGTGGGTGGTGGGCTCTACATGGCAGTTCCTGCAGCGGAGACGATGTGGAGGTCGGCAGGTGGAGCGGCGTTGGATCTACCGCGTCGACGACGAAGAGTATTGGCGGCATGGTGTAGCTGATTCTCGACGATGGATGTGTCTGGATGGACGTGCGCAGGAGGAGGAAGCTGTCTGGCGTCATGGTGGCGTTGATGGCAGACAGGCCTGGCAAGGTTGGTACATCATTTTTGCTCTGAGGATGGACCGAGGGATGATGGAGGTGACGGCCCTTGCAGCGTGCGGTGCTCACTAGGAGTGTGCCAGACCGGGGTGGGACTCAATCCAGGTAGTGGCTTGGATGGGACACCCGGCTTTAGATGTTAGGCTTTGGTGCGATGTCTGTTTGGTATTAGGCCCGGACATTCGGCACACCTTCATCAAGGGGATAGGAGTAGCAACAGCGTTGCCAAGATGGTGGCTTCAGGCTTATTGATGTATCACCTTGTATGGTCTTTGTGAATAATTAATAATATGGCTGCATGCATCGTCCAGATGCAGAGGCCGGGGGTACATCCTCCTTTTCTAAAAAAAAATATGGGTTGTATTCACAACAGAGGAGTTTTCGTTTCTTGGGCAGGCATACACAACAAACTTAATCAGAATTCACCTGTAACATATGCATGTAAATCTAACAGACACAGTGATGCTTTAGAGAGCAAGACATAAATAATCCAAATAGATAGATTGTCAATTTGAGGTAATAGATAGCATATACTTACAAATAATTTAGTTGAGTCAGCTGCCCCAGTGAATTCGGGATTTCACCAATAAACTGGTTACCTGAAAGATCAAGAGCTTTCAGATTGGCCAGCTTCCCTATCTCTGGAGGAATTTCACCAGATATTCTGTTATTCTGTAGTAACCTGAAGTGGGGCAAGAGAAAAAGAAAAAAAAAGCTTGAGCAACAAAGCATTGGTAGTAAATTTCGTTTTCAGTGCGACAGATGGAAGTCAGTGAAACAAGATCTACAAACAGTACAGTAGAAAGAATACAATCCCATGACTGAGAGAGCACAAGTAATAATAAATATGATGCATACAATGCGCATAAGGTCATGTTCATATAAGTAGGGTGAACACAGTATGATGGGTACAATAAGGAATAGAAAGTCTAGCTGGACGTTCGCCGTCAATCCAATCGTATAAAGTAAGCTTGATTTAGCTGTGTTGAGTTCTGAAAGAATACGGTACGCCCAATAACACCCATTCTTGTCAAATAAAGAAAACAAATTTTGTTCATGAGGGGTTGTACCGCCTGTGATCTCTCAGCATTATTCTATTCACCAGTTCTTGTCCTGGCCTTGAGAGTTTGCACGCATCATAAATTCAAAAGGCAAGACTTGTATTGTATAGTTCCCCACCTTCAGCTCCCTAACTATCCCGATACTGATCAGGCACTGACGGAATCGCCTAAACAGTAATTTTGTTTGCTGGGTGGGGAGAAAGAGCTTTATTACTCCCTGGCCTCTGCAACCTAAACAGCAGTTGTGCTTCAAATTTTCCAACGGCTAGACACACAAGCATGAACCTCCTCATCTTGAAGCAATTCAGCTCGACAGCTACTTGAAACGGTGTTGCAAGACACACCGTGTCAAATGAACTAAGGAAACAGGAACTGTGATCGGATAGGTGAGTTCGTTTCCAAGGCCTTACATTGTCTGCAGGTAACTGAGGTTCCCGATGCTCGGCGACAGAGCCCCCGACAATCCGTTGTTAGCCATCTGCCTGCGCTCCAGCATCCAAACAAAACAGCACGGCATCACCAACAACAGCCAAGCAACAACAACAGAAGGAGCATTCGCGCAGGCGCAGTCCAGCAACAAGACAACAAATCAGGGAGCGAGATCTCACAGCGAGACGACGAATCCGTCGGGGGAGCAGGCGACCATTGACCAGGTGCAGGGGTCGACGGAGTTGATGTCCCACCCGGCCATCACCCCCTTCTCGTCCCGCATCCGGCTCTTCACCGCCATCAGCGCCGCCACTGGAACACCGCGCAAAGCGCACCGAGCACAGTTAGCACGAGAACATCCTCCACGTAGTACCAAATCCGCAAACCCTAACCCAGCCGCCCCAGCCAACGCCAGGCGCAAGCGGCGCACCCACCTTCATAGTTGAGACCTTTGGGTGAGAGCGGCGGGTCCCCGGCCGCTACGCCAGCAGAGGCGAGGAGCCACGCGGTGGCTACCACCACCACGGCGCCAGCGCCGGCGGCGAAGGTTAGTCTCGCCATGGCAAGTGGGGGCGTGACTGAGAGCGTCTCTGCACGGGCTCCGTGGCCATGGGTGCTGCTGTTATCGAGCGCAGTGCGTGCGCCGGGGACTAGATTAGGCTCGACTTAAATCTTAATTAATGCGAGTTGGTCTGAAAAATTGGGAATCTTAATTAATTAAGAAATGGAGGGGCTAACTGGGCCTTAATTGCTGAGCCCGTAGAATGGAGTGGAGAGACGGGTGGCTCTCGAGGGTCCGGAATTTGTGCCCAGTGTTTGGTTTCAGTCTTTTGATTGTTTTTTTTCTAAGGCTGGTCGTAATGAGAGTATCGTATAATTAAATTCACGTATGAACGTGAGCCTCTTCATAGCTCAGTAATTTTGGACCGTCCAATCCTCTCCTTGATGCGTTCTAGACCGTCTTGTAACGCCTTTGCCTTTGGTCGCGAAGGACCGCCGGATTTGGGTGTAACGCCCCGAGTCCGATGCGCCAGGTGTCTTTCAGTTATTCACCGTTGTTGCCATTTCATTCGCTTACGTGTTGCACTTTGCTATATCATCATGTGCATTTCATCTGCATGTCTTTCAAAACTTGCATTTGTTCGGGTCTCCCAGTTCTCTCCGTCATCCGCTCCAAGCGCATTCACACTCGCACGCGCCCGCGGCACCTCCGAAATATTATTTTATAAGTGGCATAAAAATATTCTCGGAATGGGTTGAAAGTTGGCGTGCGGTCTTATTATAGTGTAGGTAGACCGCCTGTCAATTAGTCGCATTCGGAATCCGTTTGATAGCCCAACCGTTAAACATATAG
Organism: Aegilops tauschii subsp. strangulata; assembly: GCF_002575655.3. NCBI lineage: Eukaryota > Viridiplantae > Streptophyta > Magnoliopsida > Poales > Poaceae > Aegilops > Aegilops tauschii. The sequence goes on along the minus strand of NC_053040.3, from coordinate 141,603,105 downwards.
CGGCACCGTTGCCGATCAAACGTCGGACATTTTTGGTCTCCGAAAACCCTTGCCGAGCTGCCATCTCCTCTCTCTTCTCAGCCCATGGCCTTCTACATAGCCCACTAGCCCACCTACCTACCCCCTCCGGTCCGGACCGTCCGATCAACATCAAACGGTCCGAAAACGGAGCTAATCCCCTAACCCTAGCCCCCATTTCCTATTTAAACCCCTCCCCATGCCATTTTTGAACATTTTCTAGCCCTCCACCTACCTCCTGCCGCAGCCTCCACCCTCCTCCTCGGTTTCCGTGCCCGGCCAGCCCCGCACCGCCACTTGGCGCCACCACACGGGTCAGCGCCGCCGTCCCCGCCGCCCGCACCCAATCCCGTAGTGCCATGCGTCCCTCCTGCCTCACCGCGCCGCCGCGGCCCGCCTAGGCCCGGGGTGAGCCCGCGGAGCCCATCAGGGCTCGTCCCCGAGCCCGCGCGCGCTCGCACCTCCGTCGCTGCTCGCCAGCGCCTCCGCCCCGCCGCCCGCCTGCCGCGCCTCGCCGCCCCTCGCCGCCTGTGCCCCGCCGCCGCCGCTCGCCGTCTCCTCGCGCCTGCGCCGAACCCCGCCGTCTCCCACCGAGCCCCGCCGCTAGCTCGTCTCCTCGCCCCGCCGTCGACGATTGCCGCCGTCTCCGGCCCGGGTCCGGCGAGATCCGGCCGAGGCCGCCGCAGATCTGTCGTCCCTGCGTTGCGCCGTCGTCGGCGCCCGCTGCATCCCGCGTCGCCGGCCGCCGTCGCCTCGGCGCCCGCTGCATCCCGCGTCGCCGGCCGCCGTCGCCTCGGCGCCGCACCGCGCCTGGGCCTCGCCCATCGCGTGGGCCACGTGGGCCTCCCAGGGCCCAACTCCGCCAGCCTGCTCGGCCTCCACCGCGACCCGATCCACCACCGACAGCCCACGAGGCTAGGGTGAGCGAACCCCCTTATCCCTCGCCCTAGGCGCTTCTAAGGCCAACTCCACCGCGCGACCCTATCCTGTCCGGCCCCGTCCATTTGGGGTAAAACGGACAAACGAGGCGGCCCAGCGCGCGGGAGCAAACGAACTTTTGCCCGTTTTGTGTCCGCTTTCGACCCATCTGTGGCCCAAGTTTGCGCCGCTTTTGGGGTGAAACGGACACCACGCGGACGCGCGGGTAGTCTGCGCGTGTCCTCCCCTGGCCCGCCCGTCGGTGGCACAGGGCAGGCCTTTTTCTATCCGCCCCCTCCCTCCCTCCGGCCGCACCCCCTCCACTCTTCCCCACTCTTCCCCTCGCTGCCGCCGCCGCTACCATTGCAGCCGTGCAGTTCGGACGCTAGCTCGCCCAGCCCCTTCCCCTCGGCGCTGCCGAGCTACCCAACCACGGCCATCTGGTTTGCGCACCCGCCGGCCGGATTTGGGTCGGATCCGGTCGGTCTTGAGCTCGCCCGGCTGTGGGAGGCTGGGCCGCGCCATGGACTGGCCGGGCACCTCGCCGGAAGGCCCTGGCAGGGCCGCAAGGCCACATGCAGGCAGTGGCTCCTCCTCTAGCCGCTCGGATCTGCACCGTCGGTGGTCCGCCGGCAGATACACGAATGGCGGTCGGCCGGGCTCGGTGCTTGCCCAAAAGCTCGCCGGCGCACCGTTGCCACTCATTAAGTGCGACCACTGCCCAAGGATGGTCGTGCGCCGCGTGTCTACAACGCCGGAACATCCCGGATGGGTGTTCATCAAGTGCTTAAACGATGGGGTACGCACTTTTTTTAGCTTCGGTTTGTCCTCTAGATTTGACTACTTGTGCTAACTTCAAATTTTGTTGTGTAGAATGGATGCAAGTTTTGGTATTGGGAAGAAGAGTACATCGATATATTGATAGAGTGAAATTTAGTACATGTTCGTGCACTTTTAGCTAGCATAGAGGCTGTAAATGAGACAAGTGCACTTGTTGCTAGATTAGAGGCTAGACACGAGACTAGGTCTGAGGAAGCAACATCGACTTCTGGCTTGAAGAAGAAAGGAGGATGCCAGATCGAGCCTCCTCCACAGATCAACAATGAGTGCATCGAGAAGGCCCTAACCCAACTCAAGGGAGCAGTTATGAAAGTTGGGTATCTTCTAAAATGTATTCTAGTGGTTCTTGTTTTCTTTGGTCTTGCTTTACTAGTCAAAATGTGATGATGTATTTTTCATGTACCAAAAATAAATGATGAAATAAAGTTAAGGACTTGCAAAGAAATAATACGTGGACAGGATGCGGCCGGGATGCGGCCGGGCGCTGGGCGCACGGCCACCGCATCCCAGGACAGGCCCGGACACGACCCCATCGCCCTACCCAAACGGACAGAATTCGGACAAAACAGACGTCCGTTTGGGGTCGCGCGGTGGAGTTGGCCTTAGCTATCATGCGCCCACTCCGTGTTTCTTCTTCTTCTGAATTCGTCCAAGTCCCTCGAAATCGGCATTATGTGTGCATCTTCATCATCCCATAACTTGGTGCATGTTGATCCGTTTCGTGTGTATAATATGGCAAATTGTTCATCTCTGAATGCTCTACATGGTGGTATAGTTTGCATGCATGTTACTTTTGATCTTGATGCCTTAATCCTTGTTGCAAAAGTGCTAAATGTTATAACTTGCTGAAAGTTGTCATAACTTGCTGATTTGTCTTTTTTCATAGCATTTTGTGTGTTTATCTTTTGAGCATCATGTCAACATGTTTTACAAGAATATTCATGCCATCTTTACAGTGATGCAATCCATGTATTTGTATGTGCCTTGTGGTGAGTGCATCAAGCTTGTGAAGTAGGGTACTTGATGTTGCTGATTTCTGTGATGATGATTTCTGCCAAGTCTGTGAACCTGTTATCATTTGCATAATTGCCATGATGTTTTAAGTATGTTCTAGTGGTTTCTGTTAGTAGCTCAGTGTTCTTATTTTGTAGTGCTCTACATGTACATACTTTCAATGCCATATGATGCCTCATATATATCCTGTAGCATATGTTTTCCTTGCCATCAACATGCCTAAATGATGTTCTAGTTTTTTGTTAACTTCATGATGCCATGTTGTGAGCTTGTTATTAATTTTTCTATGCCTCTTCTGGAGATGCTCCAATTACATGAGTTGAAGTATATCATGTCTACTACATGCTCATGTCTTTTGCACATTTATTAAAGCTGCTATGCTTACTGTTATGTCCCTCCAAATTCAGCATCATAATTTTTTTGTTTTGCATTCCCAGATTTCCTCCAAGTCTGAGAATCTGTTGTTAACTTGCAATCTTGTCCTGATGAATGCCACTGATCTATGGGTTATATGGAGATGCTTATTAATCACGTTTTGCCATGTTTTACCTGTACTTTAATGCCATGCTTTTATTTGCTATGATTTTGCATTGTAGCATTCTTGTTTTATGCCTCCAACATGTCAACATGTTATTCCTGCTCACATGTATGCCCTGTTTTTCACTGTCATAATCTGTGTTATTAAGTTGCTTTTTGCATTGATCATCTTGGATTAATCTTGATGCCTATGAACCTGAACCTTAATGATATTCGAAGCATGTAATCTGTTCTTTGAGTGCATATCAAGTTTGTGCCCATATGTTTCATGTAGCATGTTGTTTCCTTGATTGGAAAATGTCTACTTGCTGTTTTGGACAGCTTGTCCTTTTAAACTTGTTTCGTGTGTGTGTTGAACCGTTGCTCCGTTTTGAGCATGCTCTATATGAAACTTGCTTGGTTTTGCATGTAGTTTCATGTTACCTTGTTGCATCCATGTTTTGGAGTGTTTGTGATGTTGTTTTGCTTGCATTTGCATCAATGCCATGTTTAACTTGTTTTGCTCATATCTTCTAGGCCGTAGCTCCGAATTAAATGAACCTTATATGTAACTTGACTAGAAAGACGCGTAGATCCTCTTGGTGCACTTTAACTTGTTGTTTAACAACTTCAACATAATGTGTTATTCAGATCTGGACCAATTTCGAAATTTGCTTATGAGGACTTACCGGAGTTGTTATATGTTGTTTCCGGCCTCATTTAAACTTGCCTTGATGTGTTGTTCTTGTTTGCATCATCTCTTGCCATGAGTAGCATCATTTAGACTTGTCATGCATCATACTTGGTTGAGCATCATGCCATGTTATGTGTTGTGTGTTTACCATGTTGTTTGCTTCTTTCCGGTTGTGCTCCTTCTCAATAGTTCATGATTCGTTGCGATTGTGAGGATTCGTTCGACTACGTGGGATCGTCTTCTTCATGGACTCGTTCTTCTTCCTAGCGGGATTTCAGGCAAGATGACCGTCACCCTGGATCTCACTACTACCTTTGCTATGTTAGTTATCTCGATGCTATCGCTATGTCGCGCTACCTACCACTTGTTTACCAAGCCTCCCAAATTGCCATGATAACCCCTAACCCTTTTCACCATCCTAGCAAACCGTTGTTTGCTATGTTACCGCTTTGCTCAGCCCCTCTTATAGCGTTGCTAGTTGCAGGTGCAGGTTGTTCCATGTCGGGACATGGATACCATGGATATCATGGGATATCACAATATCTCTTATTTAATTAAGGCATCTATATACTTTGTAAAGGGTGGAAGGCTCGACATTATGCCCGGTGTTTGTTCCACTCTTGCGGCCCTAGTTTCCGTCATACCGGTGTTATGTTCCTTGATTTTGCGTCCCTAACACGGTGAGGGTTTATGGGCCCCTCTTGACAGTTCGCTTTGAATAAAACTCTTCCTGCAAGGCGCAACATTAGTTTTAACATTTGCCATAATAATATTGAACTAAATAATTAATTAGCATAGGGCGTCATGAACCCGAGGTTTCTTTCTACATAAACAGGGTGGGCCAGTGCTGTTGGTGTTGGTCCCAAACAGGTAGACTGCGGGGCCACCACGAGGAAACTCGAGGATCTGGTTTTACTCGTAGGATGTCCCATCCGGACGTGGCCTGAGACGAGATACGCGCGGCTACTATCAGGGTGTCGGCACGCCGGGAGGTCTTGCTGGACTTGTTTTACCATTGTCGAAATGTCTTGTGCACCGGGATTCCGAGTCTGATCGAAGGGTCCCGCGGTGGAGGATTGTCTCCGCGGATCGTGAGATTGTCATGGGCTAAGTTGGGACACCCCTGCATGGTTTAAACTTTCGAGAGTCGTGCCCGCGGTTATGTGGCAGATGGGAATTTGTTAATATCTAGTTGTAGTGAACTTGAAGTAAACTCAATTAAAATACACCAACCGCGTGGGTAACCGTGACTGTCTCTTTTCGGGGAAGTTCGAGAGGAGAACACGGTTGGGTTATGTTTGAACGTAAGTAGTTCAGGATCACTTACTAATCATTATTAGTTCGTGACTGTTTGCGTAGATTATCATATTACTCTTGTACTCGTAAGTTAGCCACCATACAATTCTTAGTCGCTTGCTGCAACCTCACCACTTATCCAATCCTTACCCATTAAGCTTTGCTAGTCTTGATACCCATGGTAATGGGATTGCTGAGTCCTCGTGGCTCACAGATTACTACAACAACAGATGCAGGTACAGGTAACGCGATGATCATGACGTGAGAGCGATGTTTGCTTGTCTTGGAGTTCTTCTTCTTCGTCGTCGATCTTGGGTTAGGTTCCTGGTCGGTGTCCTGGGCTAGCAGGGTGGATGTCATTTGAATTTCTGTTTGTGTTTCATCCGTAGTCGGATGTTGTTCTCATGTATGATGTTTGATGTATTCGTGTGGCATTGTGTGCCTTTGTATGTATCCCCAGCTATTATGTAATGGTACAATGTAATGATATCCACCTTGCAAAAGTGTCTCCAATATGCGCTTCTATCCTTGGTGGGACCTTCGAGTTCCTTTAGAATAGAGTCGCATATTGGGCGTGACAAGTTGTAATGATATCAACTTGTCACGCCCAATATGCGACTCTAGTCATGCCCAATATGCGACTCTATCCTAAAGGAACTCGAAGGTCCCACCAAGGATAGAAGCGCATATTGGAGACGCTTTTGCAAGGTGGATATCATTACATCGTACCATTACATCATAGTTGGGGATACATACAAAGGCACACAATGCCACACGAATACATCAAACTTCATACATGAGAACAACATCCGACTACGGATGAAACACAAACAGAAACTCAAACGACATCCACCCTGCTAGCCCAGGCTGCCGACTAGTAACCTAACCCAAGATCGACGACGAAGAAGAAGAACTCCAAAATAGGTAAACATCACTCTCACGTCATGATCATCGCATTACCTGTACCTGCATCTGTTGTTGTAGTAATCTGTGAGCCACGAGGACTCAACAATCCCATACCATGGGTTTCAAGACTAGCAAAGCTAATGGGTATGGAATAGATAAGTGGTGAGGTTGTAGCAGCGACTAAGCAATGTGTGGTGGCTAACTTACGAGTACAAGAATAATACGATAATCTACGCAAACGGTCACGAACTAATAATGATCAATAAGTGATCCTGAACTACTTACGTTCAAACATAACCCAACCGTGTTCTCCTCTCGAACTTCCCCGAAAAGAGACAGTCACGGTTACGCACGCGGATGGTGTATTTTAATTGAGTTAACTTCAAGTTCACTACAACCGGATATTAACAAATTCCCATCTGCCACATAACCGCGGGCACGACTCTCGAAAGTTTAAACCCTGTAGGGGTGTCCCAACTTAGCCCATGACAAGATCACGATCCACGGAGACAATCCTCCATCGCGAGACCCTCCGATCAGACTCGGAATCCCGATGCACAAGACATTTCGACAATGGTAAAACTAATCCAGCAAGACCTCCCGGCGTGCCGACACCCTGATAGTAGCCACGCGTATCTCGTCTCGGGCCACGTCCGGATGGGACATCCTACGAGTAAAACCAAATCCTCAAGTTTCCTCGTGGTGGCCCCGCAGTCTACCCGTTTGGGCCCAACACCAACAGCACTGGCCCACCCTGTTTATGTAGAAAGAATCCTCGGGTTCATGACGCCCTATGCCAATTAATTATTTAGTTCAGTATTATTATGGCAAATGTTAAAACCAATGTTGAGCCTTGCTGGAAGAGTTTTATTCAAAGCGAACTATCAAGAGGGGCCCATAAACCCTCGCCGTGTTAGGGACGCAAAATCAAGGAACATAACACCGGTATGACGGAAACTAGGGCGGCAAGAGTGGAACAAAACATCAGGCATAAGGCCGAGCCTTCCATCCTTTACCAAGTATATAGATGCATTAATTAAATAAGAGATATTGTGATATCCCATGATATCCATGGTATCCATATCCCAACATGGAACAACCTGCAACTGCACCTGCAATTAGCAACGCTATAAGAGGGGCTGAGACAAGAGGTGACATAGCCAAACAACGATTTTCTAGGATGGTGAAAAGGGTTAGAGGTTATCATGGCAATTTGGGAGGCTTGATAAACAAGTGGTAGGTAGCGCGACATAGCGATACCATCGAGACAACTAGCATAGCAAAGGTAGTAGTGAGATCCAGGGTGACGGTCATCTTGCCTGAAATCCCGCTAGGAAGAAGAACGAGATCTGAGAGGTGCGGCGGGTGCATGTGAGAGTGTCGGATTCTGAAACGGACAACGGAGAAAGTGTCCGGATGCAAGTTTTGAAAAACATGATGATGAAATGCACATGGTGAAATGGCAAAGTGCAACACGCAAGCGAATGACATGGCAACGACAGCGAATAACTGGGAGACACCTAGCGCATCAGACTCGGGGCGTTACAACTCTCCTCCACCAACAAGAGATCTCGTCCCGAGATATTAGGAACAAGACGAAAGAGAACGAGGACAAGGTAACCACGAGTCTAAGAGAGAAGATGAACAAAGTCGAGAGCACTCGGGTAGAAAAGAGGAATGTTGATTATGACGAGAATCAAAAGCCCAAAGAACAAGATGGACTATGAAACCACTCCGGTTAGAACAAGATAGAAAGGGAATAAGAACAAAAGAATTCGGATAGCGTCCGGGTAGAAAGGAATGCAGAGATTGGCACAAAAAGATTTCAAAAGAGGACTTGACACTCCGGTAAAATGAATAAGCAATGATTAAACTGGATGATGGGCGAAAAGAGCAACATCACACTGCCTCCTGAATGGAAGAATAGAAGCTAACTCGTAGAAAGGAAAAGAAACAAAGGAGGAACAAAAGACAACTTCTACCATGATTGAATTGAGAAGCGTCCTTGCAAGGAAGGATTGCACGGAGTTGTTGGAAATTTAATAATGAAATGCATAAGCTTGTTGTGGGCTTATGGAAAAACATCTCAAAACTTGAGGTGAAATTATGCGACAACCGAATGCTTGAATTGCCGAGAAGAACGAAGAAATGCAAAACTCCACTTCAAAAGAATACGGAGAATTATTTGCACCTCGAGACGCGAGAAGAAAAGATACTTGCGGTCCTCGAAAAGAATCTTGATGAACACTTGAAGAATGAATTAAATCCTTGCGAACCACCGTGAAGAACTCCGGTAACAAAAGAATGATGAGATAGAATTGAAGGATGAAAAGAATAAGATTTGAAGACTTGCAATGATTTAGATGGAGCTTCGCGATGAGACAAGCGAGAAACTTGGAACTCCAGAAAAGAAAAGATGAACAACTTAGGACCGAGAAATTGATATCGTGAACGAACTCCGGAAGAAGGAATTAGATCATTTGGGTGAAACAATAGTAAGCATTACGTTATGCATATCCTTCATCAATTTAAATTGATGAGAAGCAATGGATTCGCATACTACTTATTCGCATTGGAAAAAGATTACGGTGAGATATAGCGCAAAACTTGGGAAGGTCTTCATGAACCACCGGTAGGGCTGGAAAGAACGAATGAATTGATAAGATAAGAACGAAAGTGAAAATCTTAAATGAACCACCGTGACAATGAAATGAACGAAGAGAAGAGAACGAATCATCGGAACGAATTAGAAAACGAACGAAGATACTTGAGTGAATCAAGATGCAAGAGAACGAAGGGATCACAAACTGATTAAAGAAAGCTAGAACGAAGCACCGGTACAAATATGGGAACGAACGAAGCTGAAAACTTGGAACGAATAAATATTCTGACATGATGACCTCCGGATAATGGAAACGGAAAGCAACTCCTGAAATACTCCGGATGGGTAGGGAGGGAATCACACGATTGGAAACAATTTGGGAGGACAACATCAAGCTAGCACCACAAATCTCCGAGAGAACGGACAAGATTTGGAGGAAAAATCTTCTTCGGTATTCAAATGTTGAGAATGACGACGAGGAACACCACCAAACTTGTTGAGATACTCCGGGAGAACGAAAAGCGAAGAGGTTGAGCCATCAATGAAAATAATTTGAAATCGATCTTGGAAAGGCATCTGACAGATGGAATCCATACTTACGTCACACCTTGAAGAGAATTTGGGAATAACTCTGAAAAATTAGAAGATTCAGGTAAGATCCTCGGAAAAGACCTGTGGGTTAGTGTCGGTGTCAAAACCGGCGGATCTCGGTAGGGGGTCCCGAACTGTGCATCTAAGGTCGATGGTAACAGGAGACGGGGGACATGATGTTTACCCAGGTTCGGGCCCTCTTGATGGAGGTAATACCCTACTTCCTGCTTGATTGATCTTGATGAATATGAGGATTACAAGAGTTGATCTACCACGAGATCATAATGGCTAAACCCTAGATGTCTAGCCTGTATGATTGTGATTGCCTCTACGGACTAAACCCTCCGGTTTATATAGACACCGGAGGGGCCTAGGGTTGTACAGAGTCGGTTTACAGAGGAAGGAATCTTCATATCCGAACGCCAAGCTTGCCATCCACGCAAAGGAGAGTCCCATCCGGACACGGGACTGTCGTCTTCTGTGTCTTGTATCTTCATGGCCCATCAGTCCGGCCCACATCACATAGGCCAGACGCCAGAGGACCCCTTAGTCCAGGACTCCCTCAGTACCCCCGAACCAGACTTCAATGACGATGTGTCCGGCGCGCTGATAGTCTTCGGCATTGCAAGGCGGGTTCTTCCTCCGAATACTTCAATGCGTCTGATCCGAAGAGTTATACTCGGCTTTCCATTTAATGTTGTACCCATTTGCTTATGCGCCTCCATTGCTTCGGCTTCCACGTGTCGAGCGAACACGAAAGGTCAGAGTATTTTTGCGCATAACACCCTGGCCATGTAAGAAAGGCGTATATTTAAGTGGATTAGATCTCAGATGCCATCTCACACCAGGCGGAAAATCCTTAGAGCTTGCTAAGAGAAACCACTCCAGCATGGCTAGCGTTCCCAGTTCTTCCTCCCGCCCCCATGGCTCCGAAAAAGGCGATTGGGAGAAATGTTCAGTATCCCATGACCAGCTGAGTAAGCTTCAAACATAGGGATTCCTTCCCCCCGCGGATCTAGTTCCCGTCCGGGCAGGATTAACCTCTTTTACAGGCGAAGCCCTATCGGAAAATTTCCCTAATCCAACCAGGGGGAGCGAGTGTGCTTCATATCCTTCTTAATAAGAGGCGTCGGGTTTCCAATCCACCCCTTCCTCTGAGGTCTTCTGGAGTACTACGGACTCCAACTGCACAACCTCACTCCAGCCTCCATCCTGCATATCGCGGGTTTTGTCGCTCTTTGCGAGCTATTCCTGGGCTGCGAGGCCCACTTTGATTTATGGAGGAAACTTTTCTATCTCGTCCCTCGTACCCAAAAGGGATCCATATTCGAGGTGGGCGGCGCCGAGATATGGCGCATAGCCGGGACCGGATACTTGTCCGGCACGCCAAAGAAGGCATCCGAAGAGTGGCCCTCGGAATGGTTTTATATTGAAGATGTCGCTCTCCCCGATCTAGTCCGAATGGGCCTTCCCGAATTTTCTAGCGCTCCGTTGAGGAAACGCCACAGCTGGCGTCCTCAGAGCCTCGAGGAGGAAGACAACGCAGAAGTCCAACAATTAATGGGCAAGATAAGGACACTTGCCCAGTCCAGAGTATCAATAATCGAGGTAATGGCAACTTCCATAGCGCGAGGTGTTCAGCTGCTCGAATTCAAGGGGCTCCCTATGTGGCACTACAATGGGGAAGATGACGCCTCACGCCGCGGACATAAGGGTCCGGATTCCCTCACCGCCCTGGCCGCAATATTGGCCGATCTATATAAAGGGGAGAAAGAGGAGTTCACTCATCTTACGCGCCGAGAGGGATTTTCCATGTACAATCCTCCTACCTGGGTGAGTTTTAATCCCACCACTTTATTCAATCCTCTCCCCGAGTTATGTTTAACCAACATTAACCCGTCCGTCAAATAGGAATGGCGAAGGGTCGCTGCGGGGATTCATAGCCCCGCTCCACAGCCGAAGGACCATAACCGGGACCTCGATCCCGGATTCGAAGAAGATCCAGACATATTCGTGGAGCTCAAGGAGGGAGTCTTCTACTAGGCGAGCTATGATGGCACAGAAGTGGCCATCACGGCCGATTATCCCGGCCTCCTTCCTGCCTCATATGTAAGTAGCCAGGAGACATTTCCTCCAGAGGAGCTTCCTCATTATGCCTCACCCGCCGCACTATCTTGTGCTCCAAAGGGGAGGCGCTCGACGCGTCATATTGCACCAGAGGTGTCTCAGAAGAGAGCGGCGCCTGCGTCGGGCGGGTCTTCGAAGAGAAAGGCAAATGACAACACGGCCGAACCTTCCTCAAAGAGGTATGGCTTTAAATATGCCCTATGGCAGTCACATCGAACCATGACACTGTCCGCTGTGTTTTATCAGGAAGAGCGTTCGCCGGACCGTGTCCGAGGAGCCTGTCAGTCGGGCCCCCACCAATCAGGTTCCAGACCCTAGTTCTAGGGCGGGGGCAGACATGGGAGTAATGCCGGATTATCCTCCTTCAGAGGATTCGGACAATGTATCCGTCACGAATTCTGAAGTAGAGAGTGCCATGAATCATTGGCGCCGGAGGGCCGCTCTTCGCGACCCCGACTTTGCTAAAGAGGCGTTCGAGGCCTTTAGCTCGGCTGATGCATACATCCGAGCTGCTCGGGATGGGCTTACCAGAGCCACTGACCAGTATTTGAAAGACACGCGGGTATTACCTCCATCAAGAGGGCCCGAACCTGGGTAAACATCGTGTCCCCTGTCTCCTGTTACCATCGATCCTAGACCACAGTTCGGGACCCCCTACCCGAGATCCGCCGGTTTTGACACCGACATTGGTGCTTTCATTGAGAGTTCCACTGTGCCGTCGGCAAAGGGCTCGATGGCCCCCTTCGATCGTCAGTAATGACGTTGTCTAGGGAGAAACCTTTCTCCCTGGACAGATCTTCGTATTCGGTGGCTTCGTACTGCGGGCCAATTCGCTTGGCCATCTGGAGTAGATCAACAGCTATGCCCCTGGCCATCAGGTCAGATTCGGGAGCTTGAATTACGTTGCGGACATCCTTGGAGATTTGATCTTCGACGGATTCAAGACCGCGGCAACCGCTCCCCATCGCCCCGATGAACATGGCTTAAACCCGTCATCAGGCCGCATCTAGGAGATAGCTCCCGTAGCGGCTCCGGCCCTAAATCCGAAGCAGTTTAAGTCGTCCGAAGATGAGACGCTCAACCCCATCACGGCGCTGGAGCCGCACGCAGATTCCACTTCAAACGGTATCTGCATCAATGGAACCTCGGACTCGCCTCCTATGCCGAACTCCGAACCCTGTGAGCCCGCGTGTACCGAACTCGATCGGTTATCGATCTTCAAGTTCAGCGCCGCAGATCTCTTCCAACACTCGCCCATGGGCGACATACTAAACTCGCTAAAAAGCCTATCCCTGACGGACGGCCCGTCCCCGAACTATGTTCGGTTTGAACTTACGGCGGACGACGGAGAGTTTTGCTTCCCACCCGCCACCCACTTCATAGCCACTGTTGAAGATGTAACAAACATGCCCGATCCCTGCTCCAAAGACATCGACGGTGTGGACGACGACGAGGGGCAAGGCCAGAGCGTACTACCCGCTAGACATGGGATGAGCACCTCCTGGTATGACGTGTGTATGATAGACACACCTTACGGCACTCTCGACGATGAGAAGGAGGATCCGGTCAAGGCCTCATCGCCCAAGAGAAAACACTGCCAGCACCAGAGAAGACGATACTCCGGACAATGAAGACCCTGTTGAGGTAGAATCCGAGCAGGAGGAACAGGAAGGCGGGCAAGACAACCCTGATGAACAGGCCACATGTGGGGACTCGGAGGATAGCAATTATCTCCCCCTCTCCGAGGAGGAGGAGATTCTCGGCAACGAGGATTTTATAGTGCCAAAGGAACCTCTCGAGCAGGAGCGCTTTAAACGCCGGCTTATAGCCACTGCAAGGAGCTTAAGAAAGAAGCAGCTGCAGGTTCAAGCAAGCCAAGACTTGCTCAATGATAGATGGACCGAGGTCTTGGACGCCGAAGAATACGGCCTTAGATGCCCAGGCAAAAGCCAACCCAAGAGTAGGTGGCTCCCTCAATACGATGGCAGGGCGATAGAGCCCATACCACCATCGAACAATGCGGCGGGCCGACCACAGTTCGGTCCAGACAAAGCAGCAACCCAAGCAAGGCACCATACCAACCCATTCGGCCGTCAAAACAAAACAGCTCGGGGGAACACTCGCGATATCAAACAGGACATGGAGGATAGAGCAGGGCGCACAAGATCGATGTACAGGTCATGAAGATATACCCCGACCGACGATGATGGTCGCTTATTTGGACACTACAGAGCTGGCCACGCCCGGTCCGAGCACCGTAAACGGAGCCCGCCGGAGGTGCTTCATAGTGTGGCCCAACACAGAGGAGCCGCACACCCTCTCTGCTTCACTAACGAAGTAATGGAACACGAATTTCCAGATGGGTTTAAACCCATTAACATCGAATCATACAATGGGACGGCAGACCCCGCGGTATGGATCGAGGATTACCTCCTCCACATTCACATGGCCCGCGGAGACGGCCTCCACGCCATTAAATACCTACCTCTCAAGCTTAAAGGGCCAGCTCGGTACTGGCTAAACAGTTTGCCAGAAAATTCTATTGGCAACTGGGAAGATTTGGAAGACGCCTTTCGAGACAACTTCCAGGGAACATACGTCCGGCCATTATGCGCCGATGACTTAAGTCACATTGTCCAGGAGCCCGGCGAGTCAGGTAGGGAGCTCTGGACCAGGTTCTTAATAAAAAAGAACCAGATTGTTGACTGTCCGGACGCAGAAGCCCTTGCGGCCTTCAAACATAGCGTCCGAGATGAATGGCTAGTGCGTCACCTCGGCCAGGAAGGACCCAAATCCATGACAGCCCTTACCACTCTAATGATCCGCTTCTGCGCGGGAGAAGACAACTGGCTTGCTCGTAAAAGCAACGACGCCAGTGGCCCGGGCACTTCTGAAATCCGAGATGGCAACGGTAAGCCATGACAAACCGAATACACCAGTCGCAGTAATATACGCGACGCAGCGGTGAACGCCAGATTTCACAATCCGAAGCCCGGTCAACAGAAGAAGCCATTAAAGGCAAACTAGGATGGACCATCCACCTTTGACAGGATATTGGACCGACCTTGTCAGATTCACGGTCACCCTGATAGGCCAGCTAATCATACCAACCGTAACTGTTGGGTCTTCAAGCAGGCAGGCAAGCTTAACGCTGATCACAAGGGGAGGAGGCCACCGGGCGACAAAGACGACGGATCGGCTCGCCAGCAGAACACCAGGGGCCAGAAACAGTTCCCCTCCGACGTTCGACCACTCCCGGAACGCAAATAGCAGTTCGGCTTCCACCACCCACCTACCGTATTGGCGAAATTTGTACCACGCGCACATCACTATGCACTCAAGATACCATGGGCATCGGCGGAAGCACAACACGGACAACCCTTCAAGCATTCCCGTAACATTTTTTATGTTTTTCTCATTTTTTCTGTATCATCCTTAAAGAACAGGTGACCAACTGGACAACATCTACAACGGACTCTATCGGAGTTCGGATCCGAACACTCACCTAAGGGGCTACTTTCATTAAGGACTTCCCTCCTCGAGGATGGGCGACGCAGACGTGCGACAGGAGGTCCAAAATTACTTTTTGTAGATCGCACTCTTCATTCCGAGCCTGTACTATGCCCTTTTTTTCCTCTGATCCCGACCACGAGCATGTCAAATAGCCGGGTCTGTGGTTCCTTTTTTATATATACATATATATATATATGCATATATTTATCATTGGCACTTCGCTCCGTTCTCAGCAAGCCTTATCCGAACCAATCTTTCATACTCTTTCAACAATAAGTACAGCCTTAACGGCTGCTTTGCAGATGCACCTCGGCACACCCTGCCAGGGGCTCGGCATGGGCACGAATGAGTTGCCAGTAAAAGTCCGAACAGCTCTAAAGCACACTTCGGCGTCGCAAGTTTGGCCTTATATGCATCAGCTCCGAATCATTGTCTTGGGTCAATAGTTGGGTTGCTCAGCTCCTGTGCTTGCTACCCTATGTTCCGCTCTATCGGCTAGGGTAGTAAAGGGAGAACTACTGCAATTGTGCCCTGGCCTAAACCGGATGAGCACCTCAGTAGAGAAAGCCGAAAACTGACTGTCATGATGCGGCGAGAGCTGGTCAACCACTTGACGACTCATTGGAATCCTTAGAGATTCTCCGTGTAACATGAGGGATCTTTTTCAGATCAGATATGTAAGGCATGACATGCCGCATACATACCAGGGGCTATGTCGTAACCCCACCATAAAACTCCTATGGCTAAGTGAAAGTGTTAACGCCTTATAGTCCGATTGCCTGGTTCGCCGCATTATCACCTCCTTCATGGACCAAGACGTTGGTTAAAGAGTGATTCAATGCTTTTCTGAACACCCCCGTACTTCCTACGAGGGGGATGAAGCCGACGACTGGAAAACTTTCAGATTATATTAAAATGGCCGCACGGGAGGAATTCAAGCTTTTCGAGCAAAAACATAAATAGATTAAAAATCATCTTTTACAATCATTATACACATCACTCGAACATTATGTTTTTCGAGCATTGACCCTCAATCAAGCGGGCGGCCTCCAAGACGTCTTCAAAGTAATGCTCCGGTTTCGGATGGTCCTCGCCTTTGGGCGGACCCCTCGTTGCGACGTCGATGGCCTTCATATTCCCCCAGAATGTCTTGACTCGGGCAAGGGCCATCCGTGCACCTTCAATGCACGCCGATCACTTCGCAGCATCGATTCGCGGCACTGCATTGACAAGCCTCTGCACCAAACCAAAATAGCTATTCGGCGCAGGCTCGGTCGGCCACAACCGGATTATGACATCCTTCATGGCAGCAGCCGATACCCTATGAAGTTCCGCCCATTGGGACATCTGTTCATTGAGCAGCAGAGGGCGCTTCGACGCGCCAAAATGTGACCAAAAAAGCTTCTCCGTTGCATATCCATCTTGTGCCTGGTAATACCGCGCTGCATCGGCGGAACTCTTCGGCAAGTCCAAATACTTGTCCGGAGAACTCCACACTTGGCTAAGCAGAGCATAGTCTGGGTCGCCGAACTTAGTCTGCAGCAGAAAGGGCTTTCCAGCCACTATCTCCTTCGCCTGCCGAACCTCCTCACGGAGTGCTCTGGACTCCGATCGCGCTTCTCTTGCCTCCCATCGGGCCTTGTCCATTTCAGCCGCCAAGGTTTTCTTCTCCTTCTCAACCAATTCGCAGCGGCCAGTGGCACTCTCTAACGCGAATGACATCGTGGATATCTTCTCCTCGCCCTGGCATCGCGCAGCTTGTTCGGCCTTCAATTCAGCCGATGCCCTTTCAGCAGCAGCATCACTAAACCGGGCCCGCTCCTTGGCCCGGACTAGCTCCGCCCGAAGAACCTCCACGGCGGCAGCACCATCTGCATTTCATGCACATTTCATATAAAACTCTTTTCCGCATCAAGGACACTGGTGTAAGGAATGCTTGGAATATATACCTTGCGAGTCGTCAAGACGCCTGTTGATCAATGCAATGTCATCCTCCACAATATCCAGCTTTCGCTGCAGTTCGGCTACTTCCGTATTTCGGGCAGCCACAGGAGGGGAAGCAGCCTGTATTTCAGATTAAATCAAGGTTAAAACCTGAGCATATCTCTTTGATCCTCCTATCGCTTCCTTCGGAAGGCAACCCGAGTCTCAGGGGCTACTACATACACAACAGGTGCATTCTGTCAATAAAATTCAATTGAGAAAACTACATCACAAACCTCAAAACCTTTTAGAAGGCTCGTGAAGGCCTCGTTCAATCCACTCTTCGCGGATAGAACCCTTTCGACCACCGTAGCCATCAAAGTACGGTGCTCTTCTGAAATGGATGCTCATCGTAGCATGGCCATCAGCATTTCCGGCGCTCCTGGGTCATCGGAGACCGCCGCCGGAGTATGGCATTCCTGTGAAGGAACCCGCTTACTTGCCTCCAGAATCGTCTCCGGCTGTAAACCGGACGGTTCGACGACGCCAGTCCTGACCCCGGAACCCGGAGTGACAGAGGTACCACCTTCGGGTAATGCCTTCTTCGCTCCCTGTACTACTTGGTGTTCGGGAGGAGCCCTTTGGGACGATACCTCGGTATCATCCCCCCATGGGGCGGTGAGGCCGGAGAAGGCGTATCACTCTCCATCATCTCCGGAAGAAGATCTCCCAAGGAGGAAGACGACGGAGAAGCACCAGGCGTTAACCTGCGTGGACGAACATATGTCGGATGATTACTTCACTAATAGGAAAATAACGAGGTGCGTTTAAGGTACCCCAGCCTCGCTTACGGTTTGCCTCGAGGTTCGTCCTCGTCATCAAGCTCTACGGCAGCCTCGCTCGCCCGGCCCAAGCCGCTCGACAATGGCGTTTTTCCTCTCTTGGAGGACTTCCCCTCCTGATCTTCGGAGGCGGCCCTCTTCTTGCCATGGAGGGCTCCCTCTGCACCCTTACCCTTGGACAAAGGGATTCCAGTTTCCCCGAATACAGCCACCTGGTACGGTGTTGGAACCAGCATTCTCGTCAGCAGGGCGGTCAGAGGGTCTTCGGGAAGGGGCACCGGACACCAGATTAGCACCGCTTTCTTTATCCAGTCCTGTACAAGGATGGATTGTTCAGTATCTTGTTAAGAGACACTCGAATGGAAGGTGCTCGGATATCGTGTACTTACCGAAGTGTCCGGATGGTTGCAGTCAAGGCCAACATCTTCGGTGGTGTCCGGCCATTGCTCTCGATCCCCGAAATACAATTTCCACATTCCTTCGTGCGTAGTGCCGAAGAAGTGCTGTAGGGTCCGCCGCCCTTCTGGGTTAAATTCCCACATACGAAGAGGCCGCCGCTGACATGGCAGGATCCGGAGGACCAGCATTACTTGAACGACGTTCACAAGATCAATGACCTTCTCGGTAAGGCTTCGGATGCGACTTTGCAGAGTCTGCACCTCATTGACGGATCCCCAGTCCAATCCCTTATTGATCCATGAAGCGAGCTGAGTTGGGGGGCCAGGTCGGAACGCAGGTGTGGCCGCCCACTGGGAGCCCCGCGGCTCGTTGACATAAAACCACCTCTGCTGCCATAGGTCGGGAGACTTGGCGAAAGATCCCTCGGGCCAAACCGCGCCGGCCAACTTTCCTATTGCGACGCTGCCGCACTCCGCCAGCTCCTCCTCTGCCACCTGCGGCCTCACGTCAAAGGTCTTGAGCCACAAACCAAAGTGTGGAGGAGTTCGGAGGATGGCCTCACACATGACGATAAATGTCGAGATGAGGAGAATAGAGTCCGGGGCCAGATCGTGAAAATCTAGCCCGTAGTAGAACATGAGCCCCCGGACGAAGGGGTTAAGCGCGAACCCTAGCCCATGAAGGAAGTGGGACACGAATACTACCCTCTCGCCAGTTCTGGGGTCGGTATAATTTGCCCTTGTGCTGGCAGCCGATGAAGGATTTCCGAGGTCAGATACCTCGCTGCGCGGAGCTTCGCAATATCCTCCTCCGTGATAGAAGAAGCCACCCACCGGCCCTGACGGTTGGATCTAGACATGATTAAGGCTGGTGGCGATTGGAACCCGAGGGTTGGAACTTGGGGGATGGGCTAGGGTTGAGGAAGGAGCAAGCGCAAGAGAAGAAGACGAGATTGGGTCTCTATATAAAGGCCCCGAATTCTGGGCGTCTCCCCCTGGGTCTCTAAACTTACCTATCATCAAGGAGTTGTACCCAGGGGACGGTTGGGTTACCCACGCCTGCCTTAATGAAGATCCCGTAAATAAGGGGACACGATCTCTGCTTCAACAAGACGTGCCAATAAAACCGCGGCCCGAGACGTGGGGCGACTCGCTAGCCAACGGTTGGAAATAGCAACCAGGCGGGCATGATACTATGTCATGAACAGTTGTCAGCAAGTTGGGTTCGTGAGATATCGTATTCTCCGTAGTTGTATACACAGGTCCGGATATATTTACTTCATCCGAAGACTATTCTGGAGTTCGGAAGGAGGGAACCTGCCTTGCAATGCCGAAGATAAATCTGCACGCCGGACTCCTCGTCCTTGAAGTCAGGTTCAGGGGCTACTGAGGGAGTCCTGGACTAAGGGGTCCTCGGGCATCCGGCCTGTTATCAATGGGCCGGACTATTGGGCTGTGAAGACATGAAGGCTGAAGACTGCACCTGTGTTCGGATTGGACTCTACTTGGCGTGGAAGGCAAGCTTGGCGACCGACTATGAAGATTCCTTCTTATGTAACCGACTTCATGTAAACCCTAGATCCGCTCGGTGTCTATATAAACCGAAGGGGATAGTCCGGAAAGGACACCGCATATACTCATTACCATATACACATAGGCTAGACTTCTAGGGTTTAGCCATTACGATCTCGTGGTAGATCAACTCTTGTAATACTCATATTCATCAATCAAGCAGGAAGTAGGGTATTACCTCCATAGAGAGGGCCCGAACCTGGGTAAACATCGTGTCCCCCGTCTCCTGTTACCATCGATCCTAGACGCACAGTTCGGGACCCCCTACCCGAGATCCGCCGGTTTTGACACCGACAACTGGCATCACCCGCTCCAATTCAAATGGCTGATAAACAGGAAACATAGTTGAATGTACAGACATTGTATGAGAGACAGATGCAATAGATAGTGTGGAAAAAAGAGGACATGTATATTGTTTAACTAAAACGGATAGCATGACATAATTTCACATATATGATGTCTATCTAAACTGGATAGCATAGCATAACATAATTCAAAGATATGATGAATAACTAAACAGGATCGCATGACATACCTACATGTTATCTAAGTAATCAGGATTGCATCATTTCATTCACATATGTGATTTATATGCTAAATAGAGGGCATTCGATATGATGTCTGAACTAAGAACATGGTGTTGAATATTGTGTATATGATGTCTAAACTATGCAATGCAAGACACCATATGCATGATATGAGTAGTATAACCGTGCCAAGTTAGACCATCTCTGAGGAGCTATCGGGACCCAACAAGAGATCTGCTTCGACAGGTAGCACTGTCTGCTCTGAAGGCCTTGTTTTCACTCCAAATTTTTCAATCTCCCACCCAAATGGCTGATTCACAGGAAGAGTAGTTTAATGTACAAACATTGCCGACAAATGGAAATGTAATGATGAAAAGGATGGGCAAGATATCATTCAAATATATGATGTCTGGTTAAACATGATGGCATTGCACATTTCACATATATTATGGCTGGCTAAAAGACATGAGACTGCATAATTCCCATATATGATATAGAAACTGAACAAGTGGCATTACAGAACATGCCTAAACTAAGCAGATGACATATATGATGTCAAAAGTAGGCACTGCAAGGCAACATATGCATGATATGACTAACATCATCATGCCAAGGTAGAGCAAACACCTTGGGGGGTAAATAGGAGTGGTCAGTGGCGTCTGAATCCACCTCAGAACAGATATCTTCCTCTGGATTACAATCTGGAGAGGGGTGGGGTGGGTTTGCCATTGAACCCACCATGGAGCGATGTCTGCATGACATTGTATTGCCGTGCAAAACTCTTCTCTTTTTCTCTACATGTTCAGCATGACTGTGTACAATATCTGACATGCATATGAAAAAAATATGGTGACATTATGTAAGGAGATCATGCAGAAATTTAGAGTGATGGTAACAACCAGTGGATGGATCCAAAAATAATGATAACAGGCTCATGATTGCTTTAATTTAATAAAAAGATAGATGATGATTGCTTTACTATCTGTTTCCCACCCAAGATGAACAACATAGGCATACCCTAGGTGAACAAGATATTAGACAGAGATACTATTCATTGCTTCCTCGATATGTGCCCCACAACTAATTTAGAACTCAAGTTTGAACATTAATTTGGACCTGACTTGGAGTCTAAGAGGTGAACAGGACGATAAAGTAGTAGGTAATTTTAAGCAATGCATAACATAAGCAGAAACAAAAGAGTGCGACCTCTCTTGTGGACCCGTGTACTCCTCAGGTTCATCTGTTGAGTCGATGATGGTGATGCCATTGCGGTGGGTGCCGGCGGCAGGGAAGGAGATCTGAGGCGGCAAAATACGGTCAGGAGTCGTGATGTCTGGTTTGGTGGATGTTTCTATCGATGGAGCAGCTCAGGTGAGGTGGACGACGTCGCGGCAGGAGCAGGACAAACCACACAAAGTTCCCTTCGACACCTACCTGTAACTGAAGTAATTCTGTAAGGGCTCATTTGGCTTGCATGATTCTAAAAACGCAGAGATAGGAAAAACACTGGAATAGGATAGGAATGCACATAGTAAACAGAGCATTTGTAAACACATGATTTCTGTCAACTTGGGTGTTTGGTTTACAGGAATTGGAAGAGCACAGGAATGCAAAGAAACATGGCCAAAATAGAGTGAAACGAAATGAAAGCGTGTACAGTTAGAATGTTATTCAGGCACTAATGCACTTGGTCTTGTTTTCATGCATATGATTTTGAAAAGTAGGTCCAGGTGGATGTTTTGCTTCATTCCTTTCAACAAAATGCATGAATAATTGAATAGTAGAGTGCCATTGGAAAATTCCCTATTGCTATGTTTTTCCGTTGAACCAAAATAGCCCTAATGGATCGACATGAATGTATAGTAATAAGTGATGCAACAAGTGTACAACCTCTTTGCCATAGCCGTGTCGACCTCAGCATCATTGGGTTGGTCACTGAAGCAGTTGAGGCAGAGGTGGCTGTCAGAGGTGTGGAGGAAGATCTAAGGAATATGTAGATGGCGTCCAGGGCACTACTCTGTTGTGATGGATCGTTCTGTCATTGGAGCAGCTCCGGTGAGCCGTAAGACGTCAAGGCTGAAGCAGCACAAGACAGACATCGTCAATCTCAAGTGGGATTCTAATAGCATCTCCAATAGATGATGTAAAATAGATGTAAAATTTACATCACCAAAAACCACCTGACTACAACAGATGAGGTAAAAACTGTTGACTCTGAACTTAACTGTCGAAACTGAAATTTACTGTGGAATCTGAATGTTACTGTCGAAACTGAATGCAATGGTAGCAGAGAGGCACTTGACATGTTGTTTAGGGAGGGCCTGCAGTTCATCTTCAACCTGCACCCCCGTGAGCCGCCAGCCACCACCGGCCGAACCGCCGGCCCCAGCGCCGCCACCCCGCCCCGAAACAACTCCCCACCACTGGTCCGCCGCCACCCCGACCAGCCCTCTAGGCCCCCCGCCCCCCGCCCCCACCCTGAACCCTAAGATAGATAGTGGGGTACCTCTCCGGCGAGCCCCCATCCCCGCTGTGGGTGGTTCTTCCTTAACTCCGGCGAGCCCCCCCACCCCCTGAAAATCGACTGACCCAAAAGTCGATTCAGTCGACTGAAGTGTAACTAAATCGGAGCAGAGCAACAGCACGAGCAAGGGGGAGAGCAGCAGCGCGAGCGAGCGAGCGAGAGCCGGAGCAGCAGCAGCTGGGCGAGCGAGCGATCGAGCGAGAGCCAGAGCAGCAGCATCAGCGTGAGCGAGTGAGTGAGAGCTGGAGCAGCAGCAGCAGATCCGACTGGTATGGACGCCGCCGCTGAAGGGGCCTCGCACTGGGGGAGAGCCGCTGTGGAGATGTCGCCCGCGGCGCCGGCTTCAAGGTAGCCGCTCCATGGGGGTGCGGGATGGAGCACCGTCGGCACCGGGAGATCGAGTTAAGGAGAAGGTGCGATGCGATGAGTGTACATCCTCTTTGGTGGCGCCGAGTAGGCCTCGGCTTCGTCCGAGGAGTCGGTGAGGATGCTGCGATTCTGATGGAGCAGGTTAAGGCGGCGCTGTGGGGATGGAGCAGCCGCGATAGACGAGGCGATCGTCGGAGCAGCTCCTTGGAGGTGGAGGACGGGGCGGCTGAACCGGCGAGACGACGAGATGGACGACGGATCCTCATCCGGGGAGGTGGATGAGGGACGTCGAGCTGTTGCGGTGGACGACGTCGTCGGGGAAGAGGCTCCGGCTGGGCAGCGGTGAGGTGGCGGACGGAGGAGGGTGGGGTTTCGCGGCTGGAGCGGAGAAGTTACGGCGGCCTGTGATTTCAAATGGCAAAAAGGAGGTGATGGGAGGGGGTGAACCATGACTTAGGGACGTGCTACCTCTTGAGCACTTCGTTCGTTTTCCCTTGAAGAGGAAAGGGTGATGCAGTAAAGTAGCATAAGTATTTCCCTCAGTTTTTGAGAACCAAGGTATCAATCCAGTAGGAGACCACGCACAAGTTCCGCGCACCTACACAAACAAATAAGAACCTCGCAACCAACGCAATAAAGGGGTTGTCCCTTCACGGTCACTTATGAGAGTGAGATCTGATAGATATGATAAGATAATATTTTTGGTATTTTTATGATAAATATGCAAAGTAAAATAAAAGGCAATAAAAATAACTAAGTATTGGAAGATTAATATGATAGAGAACAAAACCGGGGGCCATAGGTTTCACTAGTGTCTTCTTTGAAGATAGCATAAGTATTACGGTGGGTGAACAAATTACTGTCGAGCAATTGATAGAATTGAGCATAGTTATGAGAATATCTAGGTATGATCATGTATATAGGCATCACGTTCGCGACAAGTAGACCGACTCCTGCCTGCATCTACTACTATTACTCCACACATCGACCGCTATCCAGCATGCATCTAGAGTATTAAGTTCATAAGAATGGAGTAACGCTTTAAGCAAGATGACATGATGTAGAGGGATAAACTCATGCAATATGATATAAACCCCATCTTGTTATCCTTGATGGCAACAATACAATACGTGTCATTTCCCCTACTGTTACTGGGATCGAGCACCGCAAGATTGAACCCAAAGCTAAGCACTTCTCCCATTGCAAGAAAGATCATTCTAGTAGGCCAAACCAAA
Source organism: Aegilops tauschii subsp. strangulata (assembly GCF_002575655.3). Lineage (NCBI taxonomy): Eukaryota > Viridiplantae > Streptophyta > Magnoliopsida > Poales > Poaceae > Aegilops > Aegilops tauschii. The sequence goes on along the minus strand of NC_053040.3, from coordinate 141,578,680 downwards.
CTAATAATTCGAAGAGACTTGCAAAGATAACCAATCATACAGAAAAGAATTCAGAGAAGATTCAAGTATTGTTCATAGATAAACTTGATCATAAACCCACAATGCATCGGTCCCGACAAACACACCGCAAAAAGAGATTACATCGAATAGATCTCCAAGAGAATCGAGGAGAACTTTGTATTGAGATCCAAAGAGAGAGAAGAAGCCATCTAGCTAATAACTATGGACCCGAAGGTCTGAGATAAACTACTCACACATCATCGGAGAGGCTATGGTGTTGATGTAGAAGCCCTCCGTGATCAGTGCCCCCTCCGGCAGGACGCCGGAAAAGGCCCCAAAATGGGATCTCACGGGTACAGAAGGTTGCGGCGATGGAATTAGGTTTTCGTGGATGCCTCTGATGGTTTGGGGGTACGTAGGTATATATAGGAGGAAGAAGTACGTCGGTGGAGCAATGTGGGCCCCACGAGGGTGGAGGGCGCACCTGGGGGGGGGGGGGTATCCGCGCCCCCTGCCTCATGCTCTCCACGTTGATTGCTTGACGTGGACTCCAAGTCCTCTGGATCACGTTTGTTCCGAAAATCACGTTGCCGAAGGTTTCATTCCGTTTGGACTCTGTTTGATATTCTTTTTCTGCGAAACACTGAAATAGGAAAAAAACAACAATTTGGGCTGGGCCTCCGGTTAATAGGTTAGTCCCAAAAATAATATAAAAGTATATAATAAAGCCCATTAAACATCCAAAATAGAATATAATATAGCATGGAACAATAAAAAATTATAGATACGTTGGAGACGTATCAAGCATCCCCAAGCCTAATTCCTGCTCGTCCTCGAGTAGGTAAATGATAAAAACAGAATTTTTGATGTGGAATGCTACTTGGCATAATTTTCAATGTAATTCTCTTAATTGTGGTATGAATGTTCAGATCCGAAAGATTCAAGACAAAAGTTTAATATTGACATAAAAATAATAATACTTCAAGCATACTAACTAAGCAATTATGTCTTCTAAAAATAACATGGCCAAAGAAAGTTATCCCTACAAAATCATATAGTCTGGCTATGCTCTATCTTCATCACATAAGTTATTTAATCATGCACAACCCCGATGACAAGCCAAGCAATTGTTTCATACTTTTGATGTTCTCAAACTTTTTCAATCTTCACGCAATACATGAGCGTGAGCCATGGACATAGCACTATATGTGGAATAGAATGGTGGTTGTGGATAAGACAAAAAGGGAGAAGATAGTCTCACATCAACTAGGCGTATCAACGGGCTATGGAGATGCCCATTAATAGATATCAATGTGAGTGAGTAGGGATTGCCATCGGATGCACTAGAGCTATAAGTATATGAAAGCTCAACAAAAGAAACTAAGTGGGTGTGCATCCAACTCGCTTGCTCACGAAGACCTGGGGCATTTTGAGGAAGCCCATTATTGGAATATACAAGCCAAGTTATATAATGAAAATTTCCCACTAGTCTATGAAAGTGACAACATAAGAGACTCTCTATCATGAAGATCATGGTGCTACTTTGAAGCACAAGTGTGGTAAAAGGATAGTAGCATTGTCCCTTCTCTCTTTTCTCTCATTTTTTTATTGGGCCTTTTCTTTTTTCTATGGCCTCTTTTTTTTAGTCCGGAGTCTCATCCCGACTTATGGGGGAATCATAGTCTCCATCATCCTTTCCTCACTTGGGACAATGCTCTAATAATGACGATCATCACACTTTTATTTTCTTACAACTCAGGAATTACAACTCAATACTTAGAACAATAGTATGACTCTATGTGAATGCCTCTGGCGGAGTACCGAGATATGCAATGAATCAAGAGTGACATGTATAGAAATTATGAAGGGTGGCTTTGCCACAAATACGATGTCAACTACATGATCATGCAAAGCAATATGACAATGATGAAGCGTGTCATAGCAAACGAAACGGTGGTAAGTTGCATGGCAATATATCTCGGAATGGCTATGGAAATGCCATGATAGGTAGGTATGTTAGCTGTTTTGAGGAAGGTATATGGTGGGTGTATGATACCGGCGAAAAGTGTGCGGTATTAGAGAGGCTAGCAATGGTGGGAGGATGAGAGTGCGTATAATCCATGGACTCAACATTAGTCATAAAGAACTCATATACTTGTTGCAAAAATCTACAAGTTATCAAAGCAAAGTATTACGCGCATGCTCCTAGGGGGATAGATTGGTAGGAAAAGACCATCGCTCGTTCCCGACCGCCACTCATAAGGAAGACAATCATTAAATAAATCATGCTCCGACTTCATCACATAACGGTTCACCATACGTGCATGCTACGGGAATCACAAACTTTAACACAATTATTTCTCAAATTCACAACTACTCAACTAGCATGACTCTAATATTACCATCTTCATATCTCAAAACAATTATCAAATATCAAACTTCTCATAGTATTCAACACACTCATAAGAATTTTTTTATTTTTTTACTAATCTTGGATGCCTATCATAATTAAAGCAAATTACCATGCTGTTTTGTAGGACTCTCAAAATAATATAAGTGAAGCATGAGAGAACAATAGTTTCTATAAAACAAATCCACCACCGTGCTCTAAAATATATAAGTGAAGCACTAGAGCAAAACTATATAGCTCAAAAGATATAAGTGAAGCACATAGAGTATTCTAACAAATTCCGAATCAAGTGTCTCTCTCTCAGAAGGTGTGTACAGCAAGGATGATTGTGGAAAACTAACAAATAAAGACTCAAATCATACAAGACACTCCAAGAAAAACACATATCATGTGGTGAATAAAAATATAGCTCCAAGTAAATCTACCGATGGATGAGGACGAAAGAGGGGATGCCTTCCGGGGCATCCCCAAGCTTTGGCTTTTTGGTGTCCTTGGATTATCTTGGGGTGCCATGAGCATCCCCAAGCTTAGGACCTTGCCACTCCTTGTTCCATACTCCATCAAATCTTTACCCAAAACTTGAAAACTTCACAACACAAAACTTAACAGAAAATCTCATGAGCTCCGTTAGCAAAAGAAAACAAAACACCACTTCAAGGTACTGTATTGAACTCATTATTTATTTATATTGGTGTTAAACCTACTGTATTCCAACTTCTCTATGGTTTATAAAATATTTTACTAGCCATAGATTCATCAAAATAAGCAAACAACAGACGAAAAAACAGAATCTGTCAAAAACAGAACAGTCTGTAGTAATCTGTAACTAACGCAAACTTATGGAACTCTAAAAATTCAGCCAAAATATGAAGGCCTAAATAATTTGTTCAATGATCTGCTGCAATTGGAATCAATATTATATCACGTTCTGGTAATTTTTAACAATTGTTTTTGTGAACAGAAAGTTTCTGGAATTTTCAGCAAGATCAAATAACTATCATCCAAGAAGATCCTATAGGTTTAACTTGGCACAAACACTAATTAAAACATAAAAACAAATCTAACCAGAGGCTAGATCAAATATTTATTCCTAAACATAAGCAAAAAGCAAAAAACTAAAAAAAAATTGGGTTGCCTCCCAACAAGCGTTATCGTTTAACGCCCCTAGCTAGGCATTAATAATTTTAATGATGCTCACATGAGAGACAAGAATTCAAGCACAAAGAGAGCATCAAATAGCACGTGACAAACACATCTAAGTCTAACATATTTCCTATGCATAGGTGTCTTATAGGCAAACAAATTATCAAGGCAAGCGAAAACTAGCATATGCAAGGAAGCGGAAAGCAATCTCAACATAACGAGAGGTAATTTAGTAACATGAAAATTTCTACAACCATATTTTCCTCTCTCAAAATAATTACATGTGGGATCATAAGTAAATTCAACAAAATAGCTATCACATAAAATATTTTCAACACGATCCACATGCATGCAAAGTTGACACTCTTCCAAAATAGTGGGATTAACATTAACTAAAGTCATGAACTCTCCAAACCCACTTTTATCAAAAATTTCATAAGATTGATCAAAATCCAAATATGTGGGATCTAAAGTTGACACTCTTCCAAACCCACTTTCAATAATATTGTAAACACTATTATCAATCTCATGTTCATCATGGGGCTTAAATAAATTTTCAAGATCATAGGAAGAATCACCCCAATCATGATCATTGCAATAAGTAGTAGACATAGCAATCTTAGCATCCCCAAGCTTAGGGTTTTGTATATTATTAGCACAACCGACATCAAGAGAATTTATAGTAAAATCATTGCAATCATGCTTTTCATCAAAGGAACTATCAAGTATGGGCGCAATAGCAACGATCTCATGTTTAACATAAGGAACCATAGCAAATTCATCTTCATAAATATTGGCATCATGGCCACAAGAAGCATCATGTTCATCAAGGGATATTTCAATCAAATCATCAGAGTCATAATTATCTATAGATTCATGCATATCATTATTTTCTTTATAAGCAACGGTCATTTTTTCAATAAATTCTTTGACATAGACATTATGAGCATAGTTTTCATAGCAATATTCAAGTATTTCAAAATTTTCAGATTCGTAAAGAGTAATATCATACTTTTCAATCAAAGAAGCAACTTCATAAGCACCCTTAAAAGCAACAAATTCTTCAATTTGTTTGATATCATAGTAACTGTAAACACCCTTTGCATAAGAAGACAAGATTTCATTTTCATTAAACTCACATAGGTAGGGAAGGTGTTTTTAGGGTTCTTAGAGCAACAAGTTATATCACAAATTTCACAAAGATTCCAAGCATAACACAGCAATTTGTTTATTTGATTCCATAAGAGTCTCCCTTTTTCAGACAAATGGTGACGCACAAAATGAGCATGCTCATCTAAAGATTTCCCATCAACTAGGCTAGTTGGGGTTTCAGCACGAGCGCATAAGGATCGAAGATGATCCAAGTAGAACACTTTAAGTGGATCCATATCAATAGATTTTTAGCAAGCAAAGATGCAAGCAAATAGAAGGCATGTGGAAACACAAACAGAAAGGCATGCGGGAAGAAGGCGAATGAAAAAGAGAGGGCGAATAAAATGGCAAGGGTGAAGTGGGGGAGAGGAAAACGAGAGGCAAATGGCAAATAATGTAATGCGAGGGATAAGAGTTTGTGATGGGTACTTGGTATATCTTGACTTGACTTGACTTGGCGCGAATCTCCCCGGCAACGGCGCCAGAAATCCTTCTTGCTACCTCTTGAGCACTGCGTTGGTTTTCCCTTGAAGAGGAAAGGGTGATGCAGTAAAGTAGCGTAAGTATTTCCCTCAGTTTTTGAGAACAAGGTACCAATCCAGTAGGAGACCACGCTCAAGTCCCGCGCACCTACACAAACAAATAAGAACCTTGCAACCAACGCAATAAAGGGGTTGTCAATCCCTTCACGGCCACTTACGAGAGTGAGATCTGATAGATATGATAAGATAATATTTTTGGTATTTTTATGATAAAGATGCAAAGTAAAATAAAAGGCAATAAAAATGACTAAGTAATGGAAGATTAATATGATAGAGAATAGACCCGGGGGCCATAGGTTTCACTAGTGGCTTCTCTCAAGACAGCATAAGTATTACGGTGGGTGAACAAATTACTATCGAGCAGTTGATAGAATTGAGCATAGTTATGAGAATATATAGGTATGATCATGTATATAGGCATCACATCCGCGACAAGTAGACCGACTCCTGCCTGCCTCTACTACTATTACTCCACACATCGACCGCTATCCAGCATGCATCTAGAGTATTAAGTTCATAAGAACGGAGTAACGCTTTAAGCAAGATGACATGATGTAGAGGGATAAACTCATGCAATATGATATAAACCCCATCTTGTTATCCTCGATGGCAACAATACAATACGTGTCGTTTCCCCTACTGTCACTGGGATCGAGCACCGCAAGATTGAACCCAAAGCTAAGCACTTCTCCCATTGCAAGAAAGATCAATCTAGTAGGCCAAACCAAACTGATAATTCGAAGAGACTTGCAAAGATAACCAAACATACATAAAAGAATTCAGAGAAGATTCAAATATTGTTCATAGATAAACTTGATCATAAACCCACAATTCATCGGTCCCGACAAACACTCCGCAAAAGAAGATTACATCGAATAGATCTCCAAGAGAATCAAGGAGAACTTTGTATTGAGATCCGAAGAGAGAGAAGAAGCCATCTAGCTAATAACTATGGACCCGAAGGTCTGAGATAAACTACTCACACATCATCGGAGGGGCTATGGTGTTGATGTACAAGCCCTCCGTGATCAATGCCCCTCCGGCAGGACGCCGGAAAAGGCCCCAAGATGGGATCTCACGGGTACAGAAGGTTGCAGCGGTGGAATTAGGTTTTCGTGGATGCCTCGGATGGTTTGGGGGTACGTAGGTATATATAGGAGGAAGAAGTACGTCGGTGGAGTAACGTGGGCCGCACGAGGGTGGAGGGCGCGCCTAGGGGGGGTAGGTGCGCCCCCTGCCTCGTGCTCTCCATGTTGATTTCTGGACGTGGACTCCAAGTCCTCTGGATCACGTTTGTTCAGAAAATCACGTTCCCGAAGGTTTCATTCCGTTTGGACTCCGTTTGATATTCTTTTTTTGCGAAACACTGAAATAGGCAAAAAACAACAATTTGGGCTGGGCCTCCGGTTAATAGGTTAGTCCCAAAAATAATATAAAAGTGTATAATAAAGCCCATTAAACATCCAAAACAGAATATAATATATCATGGAACAATAAAAAATTATAGATACGTTGGAGACGTATCATAAGGCCTCGTATTCGGCTGCATTGTTGGAGTCTGTGTATAATATTTGGAGTATGTAATGGACCGTGTCTCCAGTGGGGGATGTTAAGACGACACCCGCTCCTAAGCCGGCCAACATTTTAGAGCCATCGAAGTGCATGACCCAGTTGGAATATGTGCCGTACTCTTTAGGGATTTCGGCCTTTGTCCATTCGGTGACGAAGTCGGCCAAAACTTGGGATTTAATGGCTCGGCGTTGTTTGTATGTTATGTCGAATGGCAGGAGCTCAATGGCCCACTTGGCAATCCGGCCCGTAGCGTCGCGGTTGTTTATTATGTCATTGAGTGGTACTTCAGAAGCCACCGTGATCGAGCACTCTTGGAAGTAGTGTCGTAGCTTCCAGGATGACATGAAGACCGCATATGCTATCTTTTGGTAATGAGAGTACCGGGATTTGCATGGTGTGAGGACAGTGGATATGTAGTATACCGGTTTCTGAAGTGGGAATTTGTGTCCGTCCTCCTCTCGCTCAACGACGAGCACCGTGCTCACCACCTGGTGTGTTGCAGAGATGTATAATAACATCGGTTCGCCGACGTTCGGCGCAGCCAGGATTGGGTTACTGGCTAAAAGAGCCTTTATTTCTTCCAGTCTGGCCGTTGCCACATCCGTCCACTTGAAGTGGTCGGTGCGTCGGAGAAGGCGATAAAGTGGCAATGCTTTTTCTCCTAGTCTGGAGATAAAGCGGCTTAAAGCTGCCACGCACCCGACTAGTTTTTGGACCTGTTTAAGGTCTGTTGGTGTAGCCAATTGTGATAAAGCTCGGATTTTGGCTGGATTTGCCTCAATTCCTCTATTGGAAACAATGAAGCCCAACAGTTTTCCAGCGGGGACGCCGAAAACACACTTTTCCGGGTTGGGCTTGATGTCATATGTATGGAGGTTGTCAAATGTTAGACGCAGGTCGTCTATTAATGACTCGACGTGCGTAGTCTTGATGACGACGTCATCCACATATGCTTCAACTGTCTTGCCGATTTGTTTCTCCAGGCATGTTTGAATCATGCGTTGGTAGGTGGCGCCGGCGTTTTTAAGCCCAAAGGGCATAGTGTTGAAGCAGAAAGGCCCGTATAGGGTGATGAATGCCATTGCGGCTTGATCGGACTCCTTCATTTTGATTTGACGGTATCCGGAGTATGCGTCGAGGAAACATAGTGAGTTGTGTCCTGCAGTAGCATCAATAATTTGATCGATGCGGGGAGGGGGAAGGGATCCTTAGGGCAGGCCTTGTTGAGGTCATTGAAATCGACGCATAGGCACCATGATTTATCCTTCTTTGGCACCATCACTAGGTTTGCTAGCCAGTCCGGGTGTTTTATTTCTCTGATGAATCTGGCCTGGATTAACTTGGCTAGCTCCTCCCCCATAGCTTGTCGTTTGGGTTCGGAAAAGCACCCCAGTGTTTGCTTGACCGGCTTATGTCCCTTCAATATATTGAGGCTGTGTTCGGCCAACCTGCGTGGGATTCCTGGCATATCAGAAGGGTGCCAGACGAATATGTCCTAGTTCTCGCGTAGGAACGCTCGTAGTGCAACGTCGACCATTGGTTCCAGCTATGCCCCGATGGAAGCTGTCTTCTTGGGGTCTGTCGGGTGGACTTGAAATTTGACTATTTCATCTGCTGGTTTGAAAGAGGTGGATTTGGGCCGCTTATCAAGGATTACGTTGTCCCTATCCATCGTGGAGCGTAGTGCGGTTAACTCTTCGGCCTTGAGGGCCTCGGACAGTGCCTTGAGGGCCAGGGATGTGGTTTTGTTTTCGGCGCGGAGGGCTATGTCCGGATCACTGGCGAGAGTGATAATACCGTTGGGCCCGGGCATCTTGAGCTTCATATACCCGTAATGAGGTATAGCTTGAAAGCGTGTGAATGCATCTCGCCCCAACAGGGCGTGATATCCACTGTTGAAAGGGGCCACTTGGAAGGTTATCTCTTCGGACCGATAGTTCTCCGGCGTGCCGAATACCACGTCAAGTGTAATTTTCCCCGCACATCGCGCCTCCCGGCTGGGAATGATTCCTCGAAAGGTCGTATTACTTTGCTCGATGCGGCTCCTGTCTATTTCCATTTTATTGAGTGTGTCCTCGTAGATGAGGTTTATCCCGCTGCCGCCGTCCATGAGCACTTTAGTGAGCCTAAAGCCATCCACAATTGGATTGAGGACCAAGGCGACTGGTGCCCGGACTGACCAGAATTTTGGTTCGTCACTGGCATTGAAAGTTATGGTCGTGTCGTTCCAGGGGTTTATTGCTGCGACTTGGTAGACTTCAGCGAGGTCGCGGAGTGCCCTCTTGTGCCTATTGTTTGAAGCGAAAGTCTTGAAGACCGTCAATACTCTGAGGTCGTCGTCCTCCGGGGGGCGTTGCTCTGAGGTGTTTTTGGTGAGGATATCCTCGCTGCTCTTGGCCACTTGCTGGAGTATCCAACATGCTCTAAGGCTGTGGGTTGGTACGGTATCCGGTGTCATGTGTATTTTCGATGGCCTATCGAGCCATCTCTCCAGAACGGTTCCTCGTCTCGTAATGGGCTTAGTTTTCTTCACTCTGGGGTCAGGTGCCCCGCGAGGGTGCATCCTTTTTGCCCGCCAGAGGGGTTGAGTGGAGACCGGTGGTTCCCAGCGAGCTGTCTGAGTTTTCCTGGCGCTTTCCATTGCGCAGTACTTCTGTACTATGGTTGCCAAGTTAGTGAAGTGTAATACATGACGGCGGTTGATGGCGTTGAGGATTCCTTCATCCGTGCAATTATTGCAGAATACTGAAATCGCGTCCTCGTCGCGGCAATCTTTAATCTTGTCTTTGACAAGGAGGAATCTGGCCCAAAAGTGATGGACTATTTCCTGAGACTGTTGTGGTACGTACATGAGGTCGCATATATTCGGAGGACCGGAATTGCTTGGCGAATATTGCTTGTGGTGGGTGGGTGGTTTTAAATCCGAACCCTGACCCAATTTGGAGTCCAAAGTTTGAAAAACTTCCGAGCTTATTATTTCGGGCTCCGGTATGTTAAATGATTTTCCAGGCTCGACGCCCGTTTCTAGGTTCCGAGGACTGGGAGTGCCATCTCGCAGACAGGTATCCGGCTCTTCGAGCTCAGAAATTCGAACATAGCTTGTCTTCAACACAGGGGAAGAGTTGTAGTTTTGCTCCTCTACGGCCGCTATCTGATGGGTGATCGACGGAGATTTGATTTCTCTCTGATCGGGTTTAAGCCCAATCTGATCGTAGTGTGTAGCGGCTCCCATGGCGGTGATGCGATCCAGGAGTTCATTTAACGACGATAACTCCTCCGGATCCATCCATTTGGAGTATTCAGAGTCAACACAGAGACGATTTTTGATGACCCAAGAAGTCATCATCGGCTTGACGGCCGAACGGGTGGTCATGGTAAAGCCGCCCAGTCGGAGGGTTTGGCCTGAGGCCAGGGCTCCTCCGGAGGTGATACTGTCCTTGATAACAAGGCGAGCCCTCAATCCTGTCTTCGACGTCACAGCGGAACTCTCAATGAAAGCACCAATGTCGGGGTCAAAACCGGCGGATCTCGGGTAGGGGGTCCCGAACTGTGCGTCTAAGGTCGATGGTAACAGGAGACGGGGGACACGATGTTTACCCAGGTTTGTGCCCTCTTGATGGGGGTAATACCCTACTTCCTGCTTGATTGATCTTGATGAATATGAGGATTACAAGAGTTGATCTACCACGAGATCGTAATGGCTAAACCCTAGATGTCCAGCCTGTATGATTGTGATTGCCTCTACGGACTAAACCTCCGGTTTACATAGACACCGGAGGGGCCTAGAGTTGTACAGAGTCGGTTTACAGAGGAATGAATCTTCATATCTCAATGCCAAGCTTGCCATCCACGCAAAGGAGAGTCCCATCCAGACACGGGAGTGTCGTCTTCTGTCTTGTATCTTCATGGCCCATCTGTCCGGCCCACCTCACATAGGACGGACGCCCGAGGACCCCTTAATCCAGGACTCCCTCAGTTAGGGCCCACTGAAAAGAAAGACCATTGGAAAGGATTGTTTGAATGAGAAATGATGCACTAGAATGATTGAAAGACCTGAATTATTTCAACCGGTGTTTTCTCTTCAAGTTATTCGTCACTTCCCCGTTCCAGTTGCCTTTGTTTTCCCCGCCCTCCCAACCCTTTTTCTTCGCCGAGTCTGAGCCTCTATTCGAGCATCAGTTTCATTCATGCGGATCCTCTTCATTCTTTTCTCAATTGTCTCAACCGATGAATTCTCGTCTAGCTAATCATTGTCCGTCTCATTTTCTTTCTGGTGGATTCAATTCATATTTCTCGGGTTGATCATATTCCTTTCTTTGGCTCAAGTGATTCCCCTTGCTCGTTCGCCTCTCGCCATTTTATTGTTCCGGAGCTCGAAAGACATCTCAGAAGATTCGTGTTTACCTTCAATTATTTCGAGGTTGTCACCTCATTCAAGTCTTTCAATCGTTCCGGTGCATCATTTCTCATTCAAACAATCCTTTCCACAAGTCTTTTCCCAAGATCTTACCTAACTCTTCTAATTTTTCGGAGTTATTCCCAAATTATTTTCAAGGTGTGACGTAAGTATGGATTCCATCAGTCAGATGCCTTTCCAAGATCGATTTCAAATTATTTTCATTGATGGCTCAACCTCTCCGCTTTTCATTCTCCCAGAGTATCTCAACAAGTTTGGTGGTGTTCCTCATCGTCATTGTCAACATTTGAAGACCAAAGAAGAGTTTCCTCTAAATCTTGTCCGTTCTCTCGGAGATTCATGGTTCTAGCTTCATGTTATCTTCTCGAACCATTCCGGTTGTCAGAAATTCTTTTCTTACCCATCGGGAGTATTTCAGAAGTTGTTTTCCGTTTCGATTATCCGGAGGCCTTCATTTCGGAATATTTCTTCGTTCCAAGTTTTCAGCTTCGTTCGTTCCCATATTGGTACCGGTGCTTCGTTCAAGCACTCTTTAATCAGTTCGTGATCTCTTCGTTCTCTTGCATCTTGATTCACTCAAGTATCTTCGTTCGTTTTCTAATTCTACCCAGCGAGGAATTCTCTTTCTTCTTTCATTTTCCAATTCTTACGGTGGTCCGTTCAACATTCCTTTTCCTTTGCTATCATTTCAATTCATTCATTTCTTTCCAATCCTACCGGTGGTTCATGAAGACTTTCTCAATTTTTGCGCTATATCTCCCCTTAATATTTTCCAACGCGAATAAGTAGTATGCAAATAAGCATAACATAATTCTTATTCTTATTTCATTGAGGCGATTTAATTCCTTCTTTCGGAGTTCGTTCATGATATCAATTCTCGGTTTCAAGTTCTTCATCTTTCTTTTTTGGTGTTCAAAGTTTACACGGTCGTCTCGTCGGAAGCTCCATCTAAATCATCGCAAGGCTTTAATCTTATTATTTTCATCCTTCATTTGTATCTCATCATCCTTTTGTTACCGGAGTTCTTCACGGTGGTTCGTTAAGGATTTAATTCAATCTTCAAGTGTTCATCAAGATACTTGTCGGAGGAGCTCAAGTATCTTTTCTTCTTGCGTCTCGAAGTGCAATTAATTCTCCGTATTCTTTTGAAGTGGAGTTTTGCATTTCTTTGTTCTTCCTAGCTATTCAATCATTTGATAGTGGCAGAAATTCACCTCATATTTTGGAGATGTTTTCCATAAGGCCACAACAAGCTTATTATTTTCGTTGGTGAATTTCCAACAACTTTGTTCAACCCTTCTTCGTAAGGATGCTTTTCAAACTCAATTGTGGTAGAAGTTGTCATTTTCTTCTCCGTTCTTTTCATTCCACTCTTTCAATTCTTCCCGAGGCGTTGTGTTGTCCCTCTCGTCAAGTGTCGTTCCATCTTGTGAAGTTCATGTTCTATTCCATTCCATGTTCAACCAGGATGCTATCCCAATTCTTTCATTCTTATTCCTTTTCTATCTTGTTCTAACCGAAGTGGTTTCAGAGTCTATCTTTTTCCTTGAGCTTTTGATTCTCGAAATAAAACACCGTTCTTCTTTCCTACTTGAGTGTTCTCAACTTTGTTCTTCTTCTCTCTTCAGATCTTATTTTACCTCATCCTGTTTCTCTTCTGTCTTGTTCCTAAGATCTTGGGACGAGATCTCTTGTTACTGGAGGAGAGTTGTAACGCCCCGAGTCCGATGCGCCAGGTGTCTTCCAGTTATTCGCCGTCGTTGCCATGTCATTCGCGTGCGTGTTGCACTTTGCCATGTCATCATGTGCATTTCATCTGCATGTCTTTCAAAACTTGCATTCGTTGGGGTCTCCCAGTTCTCTCCGTTGTCCGTTCTAAGCCCATTCACACTCGCACGCGTCTGCGGCACCTCCAAAATATTATTTTATAAGTGGCATAAAAATATTCTCGGAATGGGTTGAAAGTTGGCATGCAGTCTTATTATAGTGTAGGTAGACCGCTGTCAAATTTCGTCACATTCGGAGTCCGTTTGGTAGCCCAACTTTTAAACATATAGCGGCACCGTTGCTGGTCAAACGTCGGATGTTTTCGGTCTCCGAAAACCCTTGCCGGGCTGCCATATCCCCTCTCTTCTCAGCACATGGCCTTCTACACAGCCCACTAGCCCACCTACCTACCCCTCAGCTCCGGACCGTCCGATCAGATCAGATGGCCCGAAAACAGAGCTAATCCCCTAACCCTAGACCCCTTTCCTATTTAAACCCCTCGCCTTGCCATTTTTGGACATTTTCTAGCCCTCCACCTACCTCCTACCGCATCCTCCACCATCCTCCTCGGTTTCTGCGCCCAGCCATCCCCGCGCCGCCACTTGGCGCCGCCACACGGTCAGCGCCGCCGTCCCCGCCGCCCGCACCCAATCCCGCAGTGCCACGCGTCCCTCCTGCCTCACCGCGCCGCCGCGGCCCACCCAGGCCCGGGACAAGCCCACGGAGCCCGTTGGGCCCCGTCCCCGTCCCCGAGCCCTTGCGCGCCCGCACCTCCACCGCTGCTCGCCAGCGCCTCCGCCCCTCTGCCCGCCTGCCGCGCCTCGCCGCCCGCGCTGCGCGCCGCTGCCTGCGTGCCCCGCCGCCCCTCACCGTCTGTGCCCCACCGCCGCCGCTCGCCGTCTCCTCGCGCCGGCGCCGAACCCCGCTGTCTCCCGCCGAGCCCCTCTGCTAGCTCGTCTCCTCACCCCGCCGTCGACGATTGCCGCCGTCTCCATCCCGGGTCCGGCGAGATCCGGCCGAGGCTGCCGCAGATCCGCCGTTCTGGCCCTGCCTTGCACCGCCATCGGCACGTGCTGCATCCCTCGTCGTCGGCCGCAGTCGCCTCGGGGCCGCACCGCGCCTGGGCCTCGCCCACCGCGTGGGCCACGTGGGCCTCCCATGGCCCAGCTCCGCCGGCCTGCTCGGCCTCCAACCCGACCCGATCCGCCACCGACAGCCCACGAGGCCAGGGTGAGCGAACCCCCTTATCCCTCGCCCTAGGCGCTTCTTAGCTATCCTGCGCCCACTCCTTGTTTTTTTTCTGAATTCGTTTAAAGTCCCTGGAAATCAGCATTATGTGTGCATCTTCATCATCCCATAACTTGGTGCATGTTGATCTGTTTCATGTGTATAATATGTCAAATTGTTCTTCTTTGAATGCTGTACACTGTGGTATAGTTTGCATGCATGTTACGTTTCATCTTGATGCCTCAATCCTCGTTGCAAAAGTGCTAAATGTTATAACCTACTGAAAGTTGTCATAACTTGCTGATTTGTCTTTTTCATAGCATTTTGTGTGTTTATCTTTTGAGCATCCTATCAACATGTTTTAGAAGAATATTCATGCCATTTGTACAGTGGTGCAATCCATGTATTTTTACGTGCCTTGTGGTGAGTGCATCAAGCTGGTGAAGTAGGGTACTTGATGTTGTTAATTTCTGTGAACCTGTTATCATTTGTATACTTGCCATGATGTTTTGAGCATGTTCTAATGATTTCTAGGAGTAGCTCAGTGTTCATGTTTTGTAGTGCTCTACATGTACATGCTTTCCATGCCATATGGTGCCTCATATATTTCCTATAGCATATGTTTTCATTGCCATGAACATGCCTAAATGATGTTCCAGCTTTCTGTTAACTTCATGATGCCATGTTGTGAGCTTGTTATTAATTAGTCTATGCCTCTTTTGGAGATGCTCCAATTACATGAGTTGAATTATATCATGTCTACTACGCTCCCATGTCTTTTGCACATTTATTAAAGCTGCTATGCTTGCTGTTATGTGCCTCCAAATTCAGCATCATAATGTTGTTGTTTTGCACATTTATTAAGTCTGAGAATCTGTTGTTAATTTGCAATCTTGTCTTGATGAATTCCATTGATCTATGTGTTATATGGTGACGCTTAGTAATCATGTTTTGCCATGTTTTACCTGTAATGTAATGTAATGTAATGCCATGCTTTTGTTTGTTATGATTTTGCATGTAGCATGCTTGTTTCATGCCTCCAACATGTCAATATGTTATTCCTGCTCACATGTATGCCCTGTTTTTCGCTGTCATAATCTGTGTTATTAAGTTGCTTTTTGCATTGATCATCTTGGATTAATCTTGATGCCTATGAACATGAACATTAATGATATTTGAAGCATGTAATCTTTTCTTTGAGTGCTTATCAAGTTTGTGCCCATATGTTTCCTTTAGCATGTTGTTTCCTTGATTGGAAAGTGTCTACTTGCTGTTTTGGACAACTTGTCCTTTTAAACTTGTTTCGTGTGTATGTGTTGAACCGTTGCTCCGTTTTGAGCATGATCTATATGAAACTTGCTTGATCTTGCATGTAGTTTCATGTTACCTTTTTAAATCCATGTTTTGGAGTGTTTGTTATGTTATTTTGCTTGCATTTGCATCAATGCCATGTTTAACTTATTTTACTCATATCTTCTAGGCCGTAGCTCCGAATTAAATGAACCTTATATGTAACTTGACTAGAAAGACGCATAGATCCTCTTGGTGCACTTTAACTTGCTGTTTAACAACTTCAACATAATGTGGTATTCAGATCTGGACCAATTTCGAAATTTGCTTATGAGGACTTACCGGAGTTGTTATATGTTGTTTCCGGCCTCATTTAAACTTGCCTTCATGTGTTGTTCTTGTATGCATCATCTTTTGCCATGAGTACCATCATTTAGACTTGTCATGCATGATACTTGGTTGAGCATCATGCCATGTTATGTGTTGTGTGTTTACCATGTTGTTTGCTTATTTCCGGTTGTGCTCCTTCTCGATACTTCATGTTTCGTTACGATTGTGAGGATTCGTTCGACTATGTGGGATCGTCTTCTTCAAGGACTCGTTCTTCTTCCTAGTGGGATTTCAGGCAAGATGATCGTCACCCTGGATCTCACTACTACCTTTGCTATGCTAGTTATCTCGATGCTATTGCTATGTCGCGCTACCTACCACTTGTTTACCAAGCCTCCCAAATTGCCATGATAACCTCTAACCCTTTTCACCATCCTACCAAACCTTTGTTTGGCTATGTTACCGCTTTGCTCAGCCCCTCTTATACCGTTGCTAGTTGCAGTTGCAGTTGCAGGTTGTTCCATTTTGGGACATGGATACCATGGATATCATGGGATATCACAATATCTCTTATTTAATTAATGCATCTATATACTTGGTAAAGGGTGGAAGGCTCGGCCTTATGCCTTGTGTTTTGTTCCACTCTTGCCGCCTTAGTTTCCGTTATACCGGTGTTATGTCCTTGATTTTGCGTCCCTAACACGGCGAGGGTTTATGGGCCCCTCTTGACAGTTTGCTTTGAATAAAACTCTTCCAGCAAGGCCCAACATTGGTTTTAACATTTGCCATAATAATATTGAACTAAATAATTAATTGGCATAGGGCGTCATGAACCCGAGGTTTCTTTCTACATAAATAGGGGGGCCAGTGCTGTTGGTGTTGGTCCCAAACGGGTAGACTGCGGGGCCACCACGAGGAAACTCGAGGATCTGGTTTTACTCATAGGATGTCCCATCCGGACGTCGCCTGAGACGAGATACGCACTGTCGGATCTCGGGTTCCGGCAAAACTCTCAAGGTTCGAACACTGGGGTGCGCACGAAGATCTCCCCCTACCGATCCACATCCTAGCTTTGCTAAGATCTCAAGGGCTAACTTGACGAACTCGCAACACAAAGGACACAAGATTTAAACTGGTTCGGGCCACCGTTGTGGTGTAATACCCTACTCCAGTGTGGTGGTGGTGGATTGCCTCTTGGGCTGAGGATGAATAGTACAAGGGGAGGAACAGCCTCCTGAGGTGAGGTGTTCTTGTGCTTGGTGGGTGTAAGGATGAACTGAGTGAGTTCGAGACTCGTTCTATCGGGGTGAGGATCCGATGCCTCCTACTGTGGTGGCTAGCCCTATTTATAGGGGCCCTGGTCCTCTTCCCAAATATTGAGCGGGAAGGGAGCCAACAATGGCCAATTTGAAAGGGGATAGCTAGTACACCTTATCCTGACAAAAGTAGTCTTCGCCTACAAAAGGCTCTGGTGATGACGCCGCCTTGGGCTCCATGGTGACCTCCGTCTTGCCGTCCCACTGGTCTTGGTCTTGTTGCACTGATAAGGAAACCTTTGCTTGACGCCTCGGTACTCCGCGCCTGCGTTTGCCTCCTTAGCACCAAAGAGGAAACAAGGACACTGTGCGCGCTGGCGCCCGCCTGATCTTGATCGTCATGGCTCACGTCATGAGAACCTCGCGAGGTTTGCCTTTCCTTGATCTCTCCGCCCCTCGCGAGCCAACCTGGTGAGACCGCTCCGAAGGGGTCTTGTGTCGTCCGCCTCGTGAGGCTTGGCCCCTCGCGAGGGTCTTGAATGTTTGTTGGTGAAGGTGGTCCGTACGGGCCCGCTCGCAGAGCCACGCCGTGGACCGCAGGCAGTTAAGTCTGGGGAGACCTGTTGCCAAAATGCCGACAGTAGCCCCCGGGCCCAAGGCGCGCTCGGGCATGGCTTCGAGGCGAAGCCAAAGGTCAAGTGCGGAGCGCCGCGGGCCCCAATAGCCTGCGGCCTTGGTCGACGCGTGGCGTTTGACAAGTCCCTGCGACATGCAAGGAAAAACCATCATTACCTGTGATCGTGGGGGGCGCTGGTTGGCCTTCTCCTGCTATAAATGGGGAGGGGGAGTGGAGCCCCCATCGCCCATCTCTTCCCATCCGCTTGCTTCTTCCCCCTTGCTCCATTGCTAGCAGGGACACCAATGGCGCCGGCGAAGAGATTCTCTGCCGCGGAGAAGGGGAAGGCCCTCGCGAGGGGCCCAGCTCTCTGGCACCCAAGTGTGGACGCGGCCGTCCCCGCAAGCACACTGTGACCCCCGCCGCGGCCACTCGTTCCCGGGGTGGCGCCGCTGCATGTGACAAGGGTCGCTCCGGTCGCGGTAGCCCTGTCGATGAAGGAAGACGTGCCGTGGTTGCGTGGCCTCCTCGGCCGCGCTTCCACTCGGCGGAGGTGCTGCCGAAGTTCGTCGTCTGGTCAGAGAACATGGCCGGCAACAGGCTTCAGCTCCCGCGCTTCTTCGTCGATGAGCTGCCAGCCTCTGGTCCAGGCGAGTTCTGGCTGCAGGCGGATGGTTGCTGCAACAGGGCTTCTTGGGTCGCGGTCGAGGTTTCTGCCGCGGGCAACATAGCTCTGGCCCGCGGTTGGCAGACGTTCGCCCGCGCGCGCGGTCTGGGCAGGCGATGCACCCTCCATTTCAAGTACGACGGTGATGCGACCCTCTATGTGAGGGTATTTGGGGAAGATGGTCGCCACGCCGGGTGCTGCCCCGAGGGGAACGACGGCGAGGAGGTGCTTGGCCTTGGCGACGGCCGCGACGAGGATGAGGGCGAACCCGCCCTTGGTGCCGATCGCGTCTCGTCCAGCTATGGCGGCTCTTCCCCCGGCGACAACTCCAGCAATGGTGGCTACGACCAGCCGCCACACCGCCGCGCCCGCTTCAAAGGCGGTAGCGGATCGCTTTGTCGCCGCGTCTCCGTGAAGCGCGAGGAGGGGTCTGGCTGAGCTCAGGACAGCACCAGGAGCCTGCCCCCGTGGACTGCTGTGGTAGCAGGCGCCGCTTTTTATTTTGTTCTTCCTTTCCTTCCTGCATCAAAAAGAAACCAGTATGGGCCCCGGAGGGGCGTGTATCGAACTATGATTTCTCAATCATTATGCTAAGTTTGTTGTTTCCGTGCTGTGTCGTTATTTTGTGTAGAGGTAACTTAGCTTGGCACGTTTGGGTAGCCTCCTCTTCGCGAGGGACTTGCTTCCTGGTGCCTGTGAAGGCCTTCCTTGACTTGGCGGGTGCTGGGGAACTGCAAAAAACTCGTTAGGAGCGTCGATAGGAGGCTCATCATTCACCCGAGCCTTGACCCAGCCCTTCGTATCGCGATACCCGAGGGGCACGGATTAGGAGAGGTGCGCCAGCTTGTGGGCTTGAACGAGGATGCCTCGCAAAAAAAATAGACGAAGGGCCGAGGAAAGGAAAAACACTCGCGAGGGCACCTGCCTAGCCCCCTCGCGAGGTATGCGAGAGAGAGAAAACATGTTAAGCTTGAGCTGGAAACAGCGGCAAAAGGTGACGGAACCAAACCAACAAGGAACACCAGAAGCAAACTTCAATTAAAAGGGGCGAGCCAACTATGGAAAGCAAATGAAAAGCCGCGTCCGGCACCTAGTCTAGTCTTCAAGTCTTCTCACCAGCGCAGAGCTAAGTGCTTCCACTAGGACGTGGGAGGGAGCCCCCGAGGCCCGAGGGCGGCACTCCTGAGACTCCGGGGCATGTACAGCCCCACTCGTTATTACGTGAGAGTGTCACGGGCGGGGATCTTCACAGGCACTGGGCCTTCTTCACAGGCACTTGGCCTTTCTTCATGGGTAGAACTTCCGGAGGTGCTGGATGTTCCAGGCGTTCTGGATGGGTACCCCGTCTTGTGTCTCCAGGCGCGCGGCGCCAGGCCTGGAGACATGGACGACCTTGAACGGGCCCTCCCACATGGGTGAGAGCTTATGCAGCCCTTCCCTAGAGAGGACCCACCTCAGGACGAGGTCACCTGCCTCAAGCGTCCTGGAGCAGATGTTGCGGCAGTGGTACCGCCGCAGCGCCTGTTGATACCTTGCCGCCCGCAGTGCGGCTTTGCGGCGGTGTTCCTCCCCAGCACGAGGTCCATCCCCCGCGTGGCGTCCTGTTGCGTTTCATCAAACGCTAGGACCCGTGTAGAGCGATGCTTGACCTCGTGAGGGAGGACCGCTTCTGCTCTGTAGACGAGGAAGAACGGGGTCTCGCCCGTTGGCTTGGTGGCGGTGGTGCGGATGGACCACAACACGGACTGGAGCTCGTCGTACCAGCCCCTGCCGCAGGCCTCGAGCTTCTTCTTGAAAGTCCTGGTCTTGAGGCCCCTCAGGACCTCTACGTTGGCGCGTTCGGCCTGACCATTGCTCCTGGGGTGCGCCACTGAATCGTAGCAGATCTGCGTTCCAAGGTTAGCATAGTATGTTTTGAAGAGATTACCAGTCTACGAGCTGTTATCACTGATGATGCAGTTGGGGACCCCGAAACGGCTCACGAGACCCTTGATGAACTTGACCGCGGAGCCAACTGGGATGGTGCGGACGGCTTCCACCTCCGCCCACTTGGTGAACTTGTCAATGGCGACGTAAAGGTAGCGGTAGCCCCGAGGCGCTCGAGGGAACGGGCCCAAGATATCCAGCCCCCAGACCACGAACGGCCATGTGAGTGGGATGGTCTGGAGGCCCTGAGCCGACTAATGGATCCGCTTGGCATGGAACTGGCAGGCTTCACAGGACTTCACCAACTCGGCTGCGTTGCTGAGCGCCGTGGGCCAGCAGAATCTACTGCGGAATGCCTTGCCGACGAGGGTCCGTGATGATGAGTGGTGCCCGCAGTCCCCACCGTGTATGTCAGATAGCAACTCCTTCCCCTGGTCTCTAGAGATGCAATGCAGTGAAACGTCATTTGGTCGCTTCCTGTATAACTCACCGTCCCGAATGCAGTATGCCGTGGCTTGCCGGGCCACGCGCTTCGCGTCCTCCTCCTTCTCCGGCAACGTCCCTTGCATCACGTATTCCTTGAATTCCTTGGTCCAGCATCCCTCCTGGGGCTCGAGCGCCAAGAGTAGGCGTGCTCCCGAAGTCGGGCCATAGGCTGGGGCTCCTGTCGCAGGCGGCTGCGGGAGTTCCTCCCGAGGCTGAGCTGTCCTTGAAAGTGGTGGTGTCGTTGACGGCTTGAAGACCGCTCCTCGAAGACGCCAGGCTCTTGGGGCTGCCGCTTGGATGCCCTCTTGGCGATGCCGTCACCTTCCTTGTTGGTGCCACGGGGCACGTGCTGCAACTCCAGGCCCAGGAACTGCTTCTCCATCTTGCGCACCTCCGCGAGGTATGCCTCCATGTGCTCGTCCTTCGGCTCGTACACCTTGTTGGAGAAATTGACGAGAAGCTGCGAGTCGCCCTTAACGATGAGGCGCTTCACCCCTAGATCTGCCGCAGCTTTCAAGCCAGCTATGAGGCCTTCGTATTCTGCAATGTTGTTGGAGACCTTCTCGCCCTGCTGAAAGCAGAGCTGCACAGCGTAGTAGAGCTTGTCCTGAGTGGGTGAGATGAGCACCGCTACAGCCCCCGCGCCCTGGTGTGTGAAAGCACCATCGAAATACATGAGCCAGCTGTCAGGCGCCTCACTTCCCGGCAAGAGGGAGTGATCTTCGCCTATTTCATGCGCCGGGGCGTCCGTCCATTCTGCCACGAAATCAGCGAGTGCGGCTCCCTTGATGACCCTGGTGGTGCTGAACTCCAACTGGAATGCTTGCAACTCGATGTTCCACTCAGCGACCCTTCCAGCAGAGTTGGGGCTCCTGAGCACTCTCTCTAGTGGGTAGGCCGAGACGACCTTGATGGGGTGGCCCTGGAAGTAGTGTCGCAACTTACGCGAGGCCACCAAGAGCGCGAGTAAGAGCTTCTGAGGCATGGGATATCGTGCCCTCACGTCCCGCAACACTGTGCTGACAAAATACACCGGGTGCTGGACGAGAGCTGGCGCGTTGGTGAGGCTCGTGTCTTGCGGAAATTGGGGCGTCTCCTCAGGTATTGGAACCCCCGACGCTTGATCGCTTTTCGGGACCTTGGCGGCATCGTCCTGCCGAGCTTGGTCCTCTGTTGTTGCTGCTACGGCTCTTGCGGCACCTCCCTGGTCTTGTGTCATCTCGGCTGGTGGCGTGGCTCAGCGTGACGCGCCTTTGGCTTGGTGTTCTTCCTGAACCGCCACAAGAGCCGCGCTGGCGGAGTACGGGGTGGCGGCAAGATAAAGCACTAGGGGCTCGAGAGGTCGTGGCGCCACCATCACTGGAGGGCTGGTCAGGTATTTCTTGAGGTCTTGAAAAGCTCGGTCGGCCTCCGGGGTCCACTTGAACGGGCCCTTCTTCTTCATCAGCTTGAAGAAGGGTAGGGCGCGCTCTCCCAGCTTGGAGATGAAGCGCGCCAATGCAGTCACCCGACCAGCCAGCTTCTGCATTTCCTTAATGGTCTGCGGTGGGCTCATGTCTTCAATGGCCTTGATCTTTTCTGGGTTCGCCTCGATCCCTCTGTGGGATATGAGGAAACCTAGCAGCTTGCCAGAAGGGACACCAAACACGCACTTCTCTGGGTTAAGTCGCAAGTTAACCTGGCGTAGGCTCGCGAAATTCTCCTCCAGATCCTGGATCAAGGTTCTCGCCTCCCGAGACTTCACCACAATGTCGTCGACGTAGGCCTCCGCGTTTCTCCCGAGCTGCCGCCCCAAGGCGATGTGCATCAACCGCTGAAAGGTCGCGCCCGCGTTACGCAGTCCAAAAGGCATGCAAGTGTAGCAGTACACCCCACACGGGGTCAGGAAGGCTGTCTTCTCTACATCTTCTACCACCATCTTGATCTGGTGATACCCTGAGAACGCATCCAGGAAGCACAGCAGGTCACACTCGGCGGTGGAGTCGACAATCTGGTCGATGCGTGGGAGCGGCAACGGATCTTGGGGGCAGGCCTTGTTGAGGTTGGTGAAGTCGACGCACATTCGCTCCTTCTCGCCTTTCTTTGGGTAAAGTACGGGGTTCGCCAGCCATTCGGGGTACCGAACCTCGCGAATGGCACCCGCCGCCTCTAACTTGCGAGTTTCTTGGATGATGAAGGCCTGCTTCTCCGTGGACTGCCGTCTCGCCCGCTGCTTCACAGGGCGTACATTGGGGCGCACCCTTAAGTGATGCTGAATCACCTCTCTCGGGACCCCCACTAGCTGCTTGGGTTCCCATGCGAATATCTCCTTGTTTGTGCGCAAGAACTTCACCAACGCTTCCTCTTGGCTTGGGTCGAGGTCGGTACCTATGGTAAAGGTGGCTCCCGAGGACCCGTCCTCATCGACCGGCACCTGCTTGGTTTCTGCCTTGTCTTGGGTGAACAACGGTTTCTTCTTGGTTGGTGCGACTTCCTTGGCCTCGGAGGCGCCTGCGCCGGCGGGCTGTGCCGCCGCGGTGGTCTTGAGGGCAAGCTTGAGCACCGCCAGGGCCTCCTTGGCGTCCCCCTTGATGGTGAGGACACCCTTGCTCCCCGGCATCTTCATGAGGTTGTAGGCCGAATGGGTTGCTGCCATGAACTGGGCCAGAGCTGGGTACCCGAGGATGGCGTTGTAAGGGAGGCCGATGCGGGCGATGTCGAAGTTGACCAGCTCGGTGTGGTAGTTGTCGCGCATGCCGAAGGTGACAGGGAGGCGGATCTGCCCCAGGGAGTGGGTGGTGCCGCCGCCAACTCCTGAGAAAGGCTTGCTGAGGCTGAGCCGCTCGAGTGGTACGTGAAGAAGGCTGAAGGCCTCCACAGAGAGCACATTGAGGTCGGCGCCGCCGTCGATGAGGGTCTTGGTGACGGCCACGTTGCAGATGGTGGGCGTGCAAAGCATCGGGAGCATACCCGAGCCAGCGGTGGTGACGGGGTGGTCTTCTGAGTCGAAGGTGAGGTCGGCCTTGGGCGCAGCCCAGCCCGGCGGAGCCCCCGAGCGCTTGGAAGCGGCACCGATATGGCGAAGGAATGGCTTGATATGGCGATCTGAAGGCGGTGCTTGAGAGCCGCCTAGTAGGGCCGCGACTGCGTGGGGTGCCGGTGCCGTGTAGCGCACAGTGAAGAGGCCGCACAGCTCCTCCCAAGAGGCCACCGTGGATCCGGGGAGGTTGAGCAGCCAGGCACGTGGCGCGCCAGTGAGGGCCATGGGAAGCCAGTTGGCCATGACCTTGTCATTGCCCCCGGCCTCGAGGACGACCTCCTCGTATGCCAGCAGTAAAGCTGACGGGTCCGCCGCGCCATCGTAGCGCGGCGGCATCTCCGGTTTGAACTTGGGCGGCCACTGCACCTGCCGCAAGTCGGGGGCAGGGCTCGGAGCCCCCTGGCCCCGTCATCGGCGTCGGCCGTTGGAGCCGGGAGCGAGACGCCTGCCATGTGGGCGGAGCGCGGTGGTGGTGGAGCGCAGGTCGACAGAAGGAAGGCTTCAGCGCACCCCTACCCAAATGTCGGATATCGGGTTCCAGCAAAACCCTCAAGGTTCGAACACTGGGGTGCGCACGAAGATCTCCCCCTACCGGTCCACGTCCTAGCTTTGCTAACATCTCAAGGGCTAACTCAACGAACTCGCAACACAAAGGACACAAGATTTATACTGGTTCGGGCCACCGTTGTGGTGTAATACCCTACTCTAGTGTGGTGGTGGTGGATTGCCTCTTGGGCTGAGGATGAACAGTACAAGGGGAAGAACATCCTCCTAAGGCGAGGTGTTCTTGTGCTTGGTGGGTGTAAGGATGAACTGAGTGAGTTCGAGACTCGTTCTATCGGGGTGAGGATCCGATGCCTCCTACTGTGGTTGCTAGCCCTAGTTAAAGAGGCCCTAGTCCTCTTCCCAAATATTGAGCGGGAAGGGAGCCAACAACGGCCAATTTGAAAGGGGACAGCTAGTACAGCTTATCCTGACAAAAGCAGTCTTTGCCTGCAAAAGGCTCTGGTGATGACGCCGCCTTGGGCTCCATGGTGACCTCCATCTTGCCGTCCCGCTGGTCTTGGTCTTGTTGCACTGATAAGGAAACCTTTCCTTGACGCCTCGGTACTCTGCGCCTGCGCTTGCCTCCTTAACACCAAAGAGGAAACAAGGACACTGTACAAGCTGGCGCCCGCCTGATCTTGATCGTCATGGCTCACGTCACGAGAACCTCGAGAGGTTTGCCTTGCCTTGATCTCTCCGCCCCTCGCGAGCCAACCTGGTGAGACCGCTCCAAAGGGATCTTGTGTCGTCCGTCTCGCGAGGCTTGGCCCCTCGCGAGGGTCTTGAATGTTTGTTGGTGAAGGTGGGCCATGCGGGCCCGCTCGCAGAGCCACGCCGTGGGCCGCAGGCAGGCAAGTCTGGGGACCCCCGTTCCCAGAACACCGATATGCGCGGCTACTATCTTGGTGCCGGCACGCCGGGAGGTCTTGCTGGACTTGTTTTACCATTATCGAAATGTCTTGTGCACCGGGATTCCGAGTCTGATCGAAGGGTCCTGCGATGGAGGATTGTCTCCACAGATCGTGAGCTTGTCATGGGCTAAGTTGGGACACCCCTTCAGGGTTTAAACTTTCGAGAGGCGTGCCCGCGGTTATGTTTTTTGACTATAAACAGTAGGGTAAAACCCCGCTGCAATTTTTATAAATAAAGTGCAAAGAAGCCCGCGGTTATGTGGAATATGGGAATTTGTTAATATCCGGTTGTAGTGAACTTGAAGTAAACTCAATTAAATACACCAACCGCGTGCGTAACCGTGACTATCTCTTTTCGGGGAAGTTCGAGAGGAGAACACGGTTGGGTTATGTTTGAACGTAAGTACTTCAGGATCACTTACTGTTCATTATTAGTTCGCAACCGCTTGCGTAGATTCTCATCTTACTCTTGTACTCGTAAGTTAGCCACCATACAATGCTTAGTCACTTGCTGCAACCTCACCACTTATCAAATCCTTACCCATTAAGATTTGCTAGTCTTGATACCCATGGTAATGGGATTGCTGAGTCCTCGTGGCTCACAGATTACTACAACAACATTTGCAGGTACAGGTAATGCAATGATCATGACGTGAGAGCGATGTTTGCTTGTCTTGGAGTTCTTCTTCTTGTTCGTCGATCTTGGGTTAGGTTCCTGGTCGGCAGCCTGGGCTAGCAGGGTGGATGCCGTTTGAATTTCTGTTTGTGTTTCATCTGTAGTCAGATGTTGTTCTCATGTATGATGTTTGATGTATTCATGTGGCATTTGTATGCCTTTGTATGTATCCCCAGCTATTATGTAATGGTACGATGTAATGATATCCACCTTGCAAAAGCGTCTCCAATATGCGCTTCTATCCTTGGTGGGACCTTCGAGTTCCTTTAGGATAGAGTCGCATATTGGGTGTGACATTGGGGCTCGTCGCCGGTGAGATCGGTGGAGGAGAGAGGTCAGCAGGTAGGAGAGATGCAGACGACAATGCGAGGGAGAGAAATGAGATAAGCTCAGAGAAATAAGATGATATTTCAAGTTCAATACAACGATACCCCGTCCACGCCGGCCACTGGAGCTTATAAACTGCTCGTTACACAACCAGGCCTCAGCCCACTTACTCACTCGGCCCAACTCAATACCCAAAGCCCAACGCCTATTCAAAACATCCCGCCAACTATGCTTCCGCCTTGGCACTGTGAATACGCCTTCCAGGTTGTTTCACTGCCAGTGTCAGTCGCTGCATACTGCACATTGCCCTCCCCTTGAGATCTAGCATGTCCCCACGCTCGTGCTGAAGGAAACTTCACCTTGAGCACTTCATAATCCTCCCAGGTTGCCGCTGAAACCGTGTCGGCATTCTGGGAACTAGGCTGCCCAGACTTGCATGCCTGCGGCCCACGGCGTGGCTCCATCAACGACCTGGTACGACCCATCTTCAGCATCAACAAGACAAGACCCTCGCGAGGAGCCAAGCCTCGCGAGGCGGACGACACCAAGACCTCCGGAGGGAGCGGCCTCCCTAGGCGGCCTCCTGAGGAGCGGAGATTCCTATGCAAGTGCCCACCTCATGAGGTTTGGGTGACGCAAGCCGTGACGACCAAGGTCAGGTGGGTGCCAGCGGGCGCAGAGCGGCCTGTTTCCTCTTTGGTGCTAAGGAGGCAAGCGCAGGCGCGGGGTCCCGAGGACTCAGCTAAAGATTTCCATTCCAGTGCAATGAGACCAAGACTGTCAGAACGGTATGATGGATGTCGTCACCGAACCCACCACGGCATCACGAGCAGAGGCTTTGCAGGCTAGACCACCTTTCGTTAGGATAAGGTGTACTACTTGTCCCCCTTCAAACTTGGCCACTGTGGGATCCCTTCCCGCCTTCATTTTGGAGGAAGAGGACCGAGGCCACTATAAATATAGCTTAGCCACCACCATAGGAGGGGATCCCTGAATCCGAACCCTCACTAGCTCACACTCACACAATAATAGACCTCCTGAGGTTGTTCTTCTTCTGTACAAGTTCATCCTCAGCCCCTGTCGAGGCTAATCCACCCCAAAGCAGGAGTAGGGTCTTACACCACAAGGTGGCCCGAACTTGGGTAAACTGTTGTGTCTCTTTCCTTTCCCGATCATCAAGCTAGGCCGTGAGAGCGATGAATCGGTTGGCTGGAGAGGTTGAGTTCTTCGCACACGCCCCTGAGTTCGAACCTCTCTTGGGTCTGCGAAGCCCTGAATCTGACATTTGGCGCACCATGTAGGGGCGTGTCGAAGCTCTCCTTCTGTCACTGCCCCGCGTCTGTTGTCCCCATGGCGGAGGTCCCTCGAGCTTGCGCTGAGCATTGGGTCGCTCGCACCACCCAGGTGGCGCCTCTCGGCCAGGAGTTCGTCATCACCCCTCGCTCCCCGCGGGTGGCGTAGATGCTGACGCCAACCACCACCGGCGGCGCGGGCCGCTCCCGCCTCCTCCTGCTCGGCATCGCAACCGAGCCACCGCGCGATCCTCCAGCTACGCCGTGGTGTCGTCCCTACACGCTCGTTGGGAGCAGGCGAACACGCGATCCGTGCTCGTCGTAGCGTGCGAGTTGCTGCGATGCAGGTTAGCTGAAGGCGGTCGTGATGCCTTGCCCTCTCGCGTCGCTGAGCTGCTCGATGCTGCTTGCGAGGGTGCGGCGCCTTTCCGCATCATGCCGACTTTGCGTACACCTCCAGGGACCCGCGCTCGCCCCTGTTGCATTTACTCGTCCCCTCGGGAGGAGACCGGAGGACCCGGCGGAGGCAGCCCGACGTACGGCGCCGCCCACCTGACCCAAGAGGCACGCCCCGAGGAGGCAGCCACGGCAGGCTGCCCCCACCACGGCAACGGCGAGGAGCCGCTCCCAGGCTGGCGAGGCAGGATATCGGAGGTGGTGGACAGCGGAGTAGAGGGGCGGGGGGCTGATATCAGGGTAATAGTCCATGGCACCTCTGTATCACCGTTGGCGGCCACGTCATACGAGCGAAGGAGAAGCCTGTACGCGTTCCCTCGCTGGCCCAGACGTCAAGATTGCCAAGGTCACGTGGAGCAGGGACCCCTTACGAGCCAACTCAGAGCCCCGCCATCACCTTCGACGACAACGACAGCCGGTTACAACCAATATCTTTGGGACACGATTGCGTTAACCTTGGATCGCAGGTGAACCATGCCATGACCATACACCTCAGGACGTTGGCCCTGCCCCAGGTAGGATGCACTGGGGGCTGCGCGGGGGGAGCCCGGTGCCAGAGCTTCCCCTGTGCCGCACAGCACAGGACGCCACCATGACGGTGGCATGCACCGTCCAGAGGTAGGTCATCCGCCGGGGAAGGCGCTGGCAAGCCCTTCCCCCGATAGAGGGCATGCGATCACCTGACCACCGCCAACGTAGCCCCTGGCCCCTTGGTCTCATCCTTGGTTTCCGGACGCCCCAACGGTGGTCGGGGGATGCGCAGGGCGGGGTCCCCGCCAGGAGCAAGGAGTGTGAAGGAAATATGCCCTAGAGGCAATAATAAAGTTGTTATTTATATTTCCTTTTATCATGATAAATGTGTATTATTCATGCTAGAATTGTATTAACCGTAAACTTAGTACATGTGTGAATACATAGACAAAACAGAGTGTCCCTAGTATGCCTCTACTTGACTAGCTCGTTAATCAAAGATGGTTAAGTTTCCTAACCATAGACATGTGTTGTCATTTGATGAACGGGATCACATCATTAGAGAATGATGTGATGGACAAGACCCATCCGTTAGCTTAGCATAATGATCATTTAGTTTTATTGCTATTGCTTTCTTCATGACTTATACATGTTCCTCTGACTACGAGATTATGCAACTCCCGAATACCGGAGGAACACCTTGTGTGCTATCAAACGTCACAATATAACTGGGTGATTATAAAGATGCTCTACAGGTGTCTCCGAAGATGTTTGTTGGGTTGGCATAGATCGAGATTAGGATTTGTCACTCCGTGTATCGGAGAGGTATCTCTGGGCCCTCTCGGTAATGCTCATCACTATAAGCCTTGCAAGCAATGTGACTAATGAGTTAGTTGCGGGATGATGCATTATGGAACGAGTAAAGAGACTTGCCGGTAACAAGATTGAACTAGGTATGATGATACCGACGATCGAATCTCGGGCAAGTAACATACCGATGACAAAGGGAATGACGTATGTTGTTATGCGGTTTGACCGATAAAGATCTTCATAGAATATGTAGGAGCCAATATGACCATGCATCCAGGTTCCGCTATTGGTTATTGACCGGAGATGTGTCTCGGTCATGTCTACATAGTTCTCGAACACGTAGGGTCCTCACGCTTAACGTTCGATGACGATTTGTATTATGAGTTATGTGATTTGATGACCGAAGTTTGTTCGGAGTCCCGGATGAGATCACGGACATGACGAGGAGTCTCGAAATGGTCGAGAGGTAAATATTGATATATTAGAAGGTTGTATTCGAACACCGAAAGGGTTCCGGAGTGTATCCGGTACATACCGGAGTACCGGAGGGGTTACCGGAACCCCCTGGGGAAAGATATGTCCCTTATGGGCCATAGGAGGGAGGCTAACCAGTCCACAAGGAGCTGGTGCGCCCCCCACAAGGGAGGAGGCCGAATTGGACTTGGGAAGGGGGCGCCACCCCCTTTCCTTCTCCTTCTCCCTCTCCTTCCCCTTTTCCCCCTCCGGTAGAAGGAAAAACGGGTGGGGTCGAATCCTACTAGGATTGGAGTCCTAGTAGGACTCCCCTCTCCCTGGTGCGCCCGTTGTTCGCCGGCCTCCTCCTCCCCTCCTTTATATACGGGGGCAGGGGCACCCCAAGTCTTCTCTTAGCCATGTGCGGTGCCCCCTCCACAGTTACACACCTCGGTCATATCGTCATAGTGCTTAGGCGAAGCCTTGCGCCGGTAACTTCATCATCGCCGTCGCCACGCCGTCGTGCTGACGGAACTCTCCCTCGGCCTCAAATGGATCAAGAGTTCGAGGGACGTCATCGAGCTGAACGTGTGCTGAACGCGGAGGTGCCGTACGTTCGGTGCTTGGATCGGTTGGATCGCGAAGACGTTCGACTACATCAACCGCGTTACTAAACGCTTCCGCTTTCGTTCTACGAGGGTACGTGGACACACTCTCCCCACTCATTGCTATGTATCTCCTAGATAGATCTTGCGTGATCGTAGGTAATTTTTTTGAAATACTGCGTTCCCCAACAGTGGCATCCGAGCGAGGTCTATGCGTAGATGTTGTATGCACGAGTAGAACACAATGAGTTGTGGGCGATCATAGTCATACTGCTTACCAGCATGTCTTACTTTGATTTGGCGGTATTGTTGGATGAAGTGGCCCGGACCGACATTACATGACCGCGTTCATGAGACTGGTTCTACCGAGGTGCTTTGCACACAGGTGGCTGGCGGGTGTCTGTTTCTCCAACTTTAGTTGAATCGAGTTTGACTATGCCCGGTCCTTGTTGAAGGTTAAAACATCACACTTGACGAAAAATCCACTACCAAAAAAAAAACACTTCCGTGATGATACGTGTTTGTCATAGTAGGTCGCGTTTTTTGTCATGCATGTACATCCATGACAAATTTATGACAGAATCAAGATAGTCATACCTGTGTTGTCGTAGAAGTGTTCCATGACATTACAAAAATTATCATCACGGAAGTGTCCACTTCCATGACGATAAATCGCGCGTCACAGAAGTGCTTTCGTCAAGGGTGACCGACACGTGGCATCCACCGTAACGGAACGCCGTTAAGCTATTGGGTCGGGTTTTGGATCCGATAACCCGTTAACAGCCCCGACCAATGGGGATTTTCCACGTGTAAAATCATCATTGGCTGGAGGAGACACGTGTCAGGTCCGTGTTGGCACAGGTGTCACTCATCCAATGGGCGAGACGCGCCTATGATATGTTGACACGTGGACCAGCCCATCAAGTTTAAATGGGCCGGCCCAACTGAAGGCCCACAAGATTTTGTGGACCATAATGGGCCGGCCCAGCTAAAGGCCCATGAGATTTTGCGGACCATAATGGGCTGGCCTAGCTAAAGGCCCACAAGATTTTGCGGGCCATAATGGGCCGGCCCAGGTAAAGGCCCACAAGATTTTTGTGTGCCATAATGGGCCGGCCCAGGTAAAGGCCCACAAGATTCTTGCGGATCATAATGGGCTGGCCCAGCTAAAGGCCCACGAGATTTCGCCGACATTAATGGGCCGGCCCAGCTGTAGGACCACAAGATTTTGAGGACCCTAGTAGGCCGGCCCATTAACTGGCTGCCATGTTTTGGGCCAAATGCCGGCCCATATTTGATCCGGTCCATTAATGGCCTGCCACGCTCCGGGCCTAATAGTGGCCCATATGAGATCCGGCCCGTTAAAAGCCTACCATGTTCTGGGCCAAATTACGGCCCATATCAGGTCCGACCCTTTAAGAGGCTTTGGGCTCAATTATGGCCCATATCAGATTCGGCCCGTCAACTGGACACTATGCTTTTGGGCCCACTTGCTAAAGGCCCACTTAGTAATTCGGCCTGATATTAGTTTTGGCCTGTTAAGGGCCCGTTTAACATTTCGGCCTGTTAAAAGCCCGTCATATAGTTGGGCGTGACTACGGCCCGGTTTGCATCCGGCCTGCTCACAGCCGATATCTGATTCGGCCAAACAAGGACCGAGACAATTTTGGCCTGTTAAAAGCTCGTGATTTGATTCGCACAATCATGGGCCGGGGTTCATTTCGGGCTGCTGCCGGCCCGTGAGCTGTTCGACACGTTTCAGGCCCAACCTACATCGTGATTGCATGACGGCCCGATTATGTACCGTAATTTTACGGTTTGGCCGGTTTACTGCGAAGACAGGATATATATACAGTAAAATAACTGCAGCATCGTGAATAAGAAAAAACCTAGACTATACAATAAAGAAATTATGGCATATTACATCCACTGGGCATCAAAGTTCGCCACTATGATAATAAAGCACAAGCAGACAGCAGATTACATACACTGGGCATCAAAGATCGCCACCAGTGCAAATAAACACGCCGACAAAATAATATACAAAACCGGCAACACTTCAATAGAGTTCAAGAAAGGTTAGCCCTGCTGGGGAGCTGCAGCGCAAGCAGCTGAGCAAGATGATGAGACTGCGCTTGTTCAACACTTATATCTTCCTCACTCTGAAAGATAAACAAGCAGACGGATGACAGGTTTTGCACATAAAAGTATCAGTGCTGACAATTCATCACATTTCTTACTGACGAATAAAGTGACACAGTTTAAAATTGCATTAACACAATATGGTATTGTTCAGGTCAAGACATGGCAGGAAATGACATTGTGAAGGAGTTGGCAGCTTCACGACACCACTGGATTACAGATCAAGAACTCATAAGTATCAATGGTTAGTGTGCTGTCAATTTATACCATTTCAGATTGGCAAATAAAGAGACGGTTTAAATAATAGTAGAATGATATGACATTGTTCATAGTTAAGACATTGCAGAATATGACATTGTGCTGTAGTGGGTAGGTTCACCACACAACTGGATTACGGATGAAGAACAGAAGCATACATGCAGTCCAAAAGAAGATCACTTGCTCTGTATAGTTTAATTTACATGGTATGAAGAAGGAACTTGGTTGTACAACTGAAAACTTAAATTGAGAAAGGATAAACTTTTGTTTATGAACTACATAATAAACTTTAAACAAGCAATTTGATGCAAACACCAAAAATAAACAGCTGTTGTAGTCATGCCTAACCAAATATATACAACAATGTTTGAAGGCGTGAGATGGACAAACTTACATTATTGGTGAAGACAGGCTCTATAAAGGCCTTGTCCATGCTGATGGGGGGGGGGGGCAATTCAAGAAGTTTACCACAGAATCTTCTTCAAAAGCATTGCCTTCATTCTACATTTTGTTAAGAGTAAATATAGATGTGATAATATACGAAAAAATGGAGAATATTTAAGATAAGATGAAGAGTGATGCTACATAACCAAGTAGCTATAAATGTAAGTGCATTGATACAGGCAAAAGGTACAGCCAAGAGCAATGCACAGCTAAACTTCTTCAGTACCAACCTTATGGTAAGAGGAAATATAGATCTGATGTGTAGAAAATGGAGGGCAAAGGAAAATAAGCTGCAGAGTGATGGTACATGAACAACTACCTGTCATTATAAGTACACTGATAAAGGACAGCATGTACTTACAAGAACAATGCAGAGCTAAAAAAACATTGGCATTGGATATATTCTACACTAATGTAACCATTCATACAAATCAGATAATTTGGAGCGAACAATTGATAAGCAAGCTATCATGCATACTGCTGTCACATAATGAACCAGGTATGTATGCAAGTACAGTGATACAGGACAACAGGTACTAACAAGAGCAAAGCAGCGGGCAGCATATTTGCGATATCCTGTCGTTCTTGTCAAACCGGAATTCTTCTTCGAGCAGATTTCCTGAAAAAAAGATCCGTAAGGTATATGCGGAAAAGTAGAAGTTCAAATTGTCATGTGATTTCATAGACAGTACCTCATCCTGGGAACAAGACCAGTGCATAACAAGGTTTTTCCATTCAATGTCTTCTAAATTGAGCACAGGAGACTTCACCGGAAATTCGTTTATAGACTTGCCATCAAAGTGTGATTTCCTCAGGTAACACCGATACTGGTGCAATGCTTCCTTGAAAAGCACAAGCAAGCTTTGCTCGTCATGACTATCCAGATTGACCCTCGCCTAGTTACAACAATGTAATGTAAATCATTGATGTGTTCAATCAGTAGAAAACAGGAAAATAATAACCATGAATAATAGCACTTACACGTAAGTTGGACAGGAAGATGTGAAAATGGTGTTTGTCTTCACAATAATCTTCCCATGATGGGAATATATGCACGTAGTCCCTAACAACATTGAAAGCATTGTCTTTTAAACTGGGAATAAATGGAATGGGGTTTCAATCTGCAGGAATTGGCCGTCTCTGCAGTTGGGATAGGTCTTCGGCCGGTGGACTTGTTGTACTTTTTGCTGGAGTGGGATTTTTCTGTGGTACAGCTGGTGCTATGGCAAATGAAATCGGTATACCTTTTGCTGGAGTGCAGGTCCTGTGTGGTGGGGCTAGTGGTGTGGCCAGTGAAGTATGGGTACAGTCAGCTGGAGTCGGTCCTACGTTTTGTGTCACTGGTTGTACAGCCAATATAAGTGGGGTGATGTCTGATTTCTCCGGCACCACCACGTTTTTCAAGGACTTTGCTGGTGCTCCTTCAGGTTCGGCAATCACCCTCTTCCTTTTTGATGTCTGATGCACAAGAACAACATTTGAGTGGAAAAACATGGTATGAT
This sequence comes from Aegilops tauschii subsp. strangulata, assembly GCF_002575655.3. Taxonomy (NCBI): domain Eukaryota; kingdom Viridiplantae; phylum Streptophyta; class Magnoliopsida; order Poales; family Poaceae; genus Aegilops; species Aegilops tauschii. The sequence continues at coordinate 141,543,967 of NC_053040.3, read as the reverse complement.
GACAGATGGAATATGTATTGATAATGGATGGGCATGGCATCTCGACATATATGATGAGTAAACTGAGCAGATGGTGGTGCAACAAAGTAGAAGAAATGCAAGACAACATATGCAAGATACCCGCAATCAATAAAACATTGCCAAATTAGAACAGGCACCTTGATGGGTGAACAGGACAGGCCATCTGCCTTTGACTCCTCGAGGTTTGAATAGTCATTAGGATCATATTCTGAACAAGAATCAACAGGTGGGGAGCGTATGAGTTTCATTGCATCCAGAATGGCACTCAATGCCTTGGTGCCAATTTTGTAAGTCATTGCAGTGTTTAGCTTCAAGAGTGGACTGCTACTAGTGCGACACAAAGCAGCTACACAGATCATAGTGTAGATATAACGGGAAAACCTTAAGCATCAGAGTAAAATCAGCAAAGTGGAACTTGCTGGAATATATGTGCTGGTATTGCCGGTACGGCTAGAAAGGTTTCGGATACCAGCTCTCTTCAAGTGAAGGTGTGGTACTGTTAATATCAGTGTAACTCTCAAAGGCGACACAGCTCCCCGCATTTCCTTGCTATTCTTATAGGATTGAAGTGGGCAGGCCACTACAAATCCTATTCCTATGTTTACAAGATCCTATGAATCAAAGAGGCTCAAAGTGTCCATCACAACCGACCGTATAGACCTCTACACTGCAAATGTCCCTGCTCATCTTCAGTACAAGGAACATACTGTACCACTATCATACTCCCTCCGTTCCAAAATATAAGTCTTGGTAGAGATTTCCACTATGGATCACATACAAATGTATCCAGATACATTTTAGAGTGTAGATTCACTCATTTTGCTCCATATGTAGTCCATGGTGGAATCTATACAAAGACTTGTATTTAGGAACGGAGAGAGTACATATTAAAGAAGAACGGAAGAGGAACATGGTAAAGAAGAGCAAGCAGATTTTGGATAATAAAATGTTGGTTGCGCAGTGCCCACACATGATGAACTAGAGCGCATTAAGAATGCAACTCCCAGCTGTCTCTCGACCATTTCAGGCGGTTGGATGAAGATCCTACGTCTCCTAACCCTTCTTCTTCCTCGTCTCTGATTCTTCCCATACAGAACACCGCACGGGCCGCCGGCCCCCATCGCCTGTGTTCCTCCGCCACCCCCACCCCCGTCCCAACCCCCACCCGCGTCGAGTTTTCTTCGTTCGGCGAGGCCCCACAACCACCTGAGCCCCTTCGATCGCACCGGCGAACTCCGGCGAGCTCTGAAAAATCGACTGACCCAATTTTGAAATTTAGTCTACTGTGATTTAACTAGTGTGAAATATAAAAGGGGAAAACCATAAGCATTGGGAGTATAGTGTTGAGCGTGCCATGGCGGATCTAAAGGTGCAAACCGGACAAAGGCAACTTCACAACCAAGACAAGAAATCAGAGTAAAGCAGTGGCGATCTATTTTCTTGCTGCGATAAATAAGTTGAGCAGATACGAAAGAGTACCGCCTCTGGTGCGGCGCCGTGTACGCATCTGCTGAGAATTTGATGGTGCTGCGGTAGCGATGGCTGTCGGCGGCATGGAAGCAGATCTAGGAGGGTAGACGGTGGCGGCGGGGCGCGGTGGACGAGACGGTCATAGGAGCGGCGCCGGCAAGGTGGACGACGGCGGGGATGAAGCAAGAGGACGGGATGCAAGGATCCCGGTCCGAAGCCGTGGATGAGAGAGGTCGATCTCTTGTAATGGACGGCAGCGTCGGGGTATCAGCTCCGGCATGGCGGAGGTGGACGGTGGTGGATGGGGTGGCGGACGGCGGCGGACGGAGGAGGGTGGGGTGGAGAGCGTGTTTTGTCGCCCACGGAGTACGAATGGGGAAAAGGGAGGTAGAGAGGAAGGGGGGAACCATGTATTCAGGGCGCGCTTGTCTCAAATGCGAGGAAATTTACAAACTTAGCCCTCGTTTCAAATTTCTACTACATCACAGCAACATTAGTCGGTTGGGGATAGGACGGTAATCTCTCATACACCGAATATTTGCCGACGAGAGTTTGTTTTTGGCGCCCATCGTGTATGAATATGAATCGGGGAGGGAGTCGAGTTCGGCCGAGGACACACTGTGTTTTGGCGCCCACCGTGTATGAATCCGGGTGAGAGGCGGTTACGTCACGTTTGGGTGAAATTACAAACCTACCCCTATCGAAACCTATAGAAATCCAGCAGATAGGCTTTGCGTGGCAGGGATAGGCAGTAGTGATTTCCATCTCGCAGATTTTGGTTTCGGGCGGTTACTGCGACTTTCGCCGCTTCGTTCAAATTTTGCAGAGTGCACGTTTACCGTGCCAACTCAATTCGAATCCCGTTTGTATTCTATTTTTTTTCGGGCGGGATCCATTTTCAATTGGAATTACATTCTATATACATCATTTTTTTATATATAGTTTCAAAAGCACAACAAAGAATTCTGCTCCTTTATATGTATAATATGATTTACAAATACAACGATCTCGAAATCTTAAGGTTGAATTCGAATTTTTTTAACCAAATTATGTTCTACTAAAATGTATGGATCAGTAATATCTACATATTAAATAACATAGATGTGCGTGAATTCATATGAGTATGCATATTTGATAGATCAATTTTGGTTCGAGTATGGATTACATGTATCATCATCTCGAATTCAAATATTTGAATCCCTTTTTGTTCACTCCTTTCACGCCCATCTCTATCGCATGCATGCTCCTTCAGGTAGCTCTCACTCTCTTTTCTCCAGCTCACCCGCACGCTCACTTCATGTTTCTCCTATCCTCGCAAACATGGTCTCTCGACGTCTCCCTTGAGAAGTGTCACACTCTCCCTATCATTATACATTACACGGTTTTCATTATCTCTCACGTCTCTACTGTTCTGTGGTATCACTCGGTACCTAAGCTTTCTTTTTCACCGCCACACACATAGTCTCCACTCGTTTTTCACTTTGTCTTTCTCTCTATGGGATTCTCTCACACACCCTATATGCTTCTACATATGACTCATACCACTAAAATTACTCTCTATCTCTCTCCTGTAGACACAACATTTGTTGCGGTCTCCTTTTCGTCTCCATCCCAGACCGACATTATTCATTTGTTTACCGATCAGACAACCCCGACTACCATCTCCTCTCTCTCTCACAGACACACACACAACTCCTACTTCCACTCCCCTTCCCGACTACCGCCTCTCTCTCTCTCTCTCACACACACACACACAAAACTCTCGCTTTCGCACCCCGACTCGTATTTCTCTCACAAACATTTATCGACTAGCTAGCCTCTAGATAGGTTTATACACCCGCACACTCGTGCTTCCACCATCGCATACATGTCTCTCTCCCGCTCCTTGTATCTATGTAGATTTTTATTCCCTTCTTGAGACACGCCCTCTCAATCATGCACACACACACACTATCGCCTCATTTTAAGCTGATACCTATCGCACGCACACTCCTTGTGTCTTTGTCACACATGCACTCCGTCCTCCTCCACTCTCCCTCTCTCTCACACACATGGGCTTTTTGCAACAACTAGCAAGATGCCCATGCGTTGCACGGAACATCAAGATGCATTTGTATGAGTAGTTTATCTTGTGGAGGAAAAGGATGAATGAGGGAAGGCCTTATTTGCAAAAGTGGAGAGGGGTGTGGGTATCTTTTTGCAAAATTGCCATAGTTTCCTTCCGATCCGTCAGATATAGATCGGACAGCCTATATTGCAGGATGGCAGGCACACGATCATCACCGACAATGCTTTTTATAAGAGTAGGGATAAAAAATAGAGTCGGTGATGATGGTGGGCCTGCCATCCTGCAATATAGGCTGTCCGATCTATATCTGACGGATCAGAAGGAAACTATGGCAATTTTGCAAAAAGATACCCACACCCCTCTCCATTTTTGCAAATAAGGCCTTCCTTCATTCATCCTTTTCCTCCACAAGATAAACTACTCATACAAATGCATCTTGATGTTCCGTGCAACGCATGGGCATCTTGCTAGTTGTTGCAAAAAGCCCATGTGTGTGAGAGAGAGGGAGAGTGGAGGAGGACGGAGTGCATGTGTGACAAAGACACAAGGAGTGTGCGTGCGATAGGTATCAGCTTAAAATGAGGCGATAGTGTGTGTGTGTGCACGATTGAGAGGGCGTGTCTCAAGAAGGGAATAAAAATCTACATAGATACAAGGAGCGGGAGAGAGACATGTATGCGATGGTGGAAGCACGAGTGTGCGGGTGTATAAACCTATCTAGAGGCTAGCTAGTCGATAAATGTTTGTGAGAGAAATAAGAGTCGGGGTGCGAAAGCGAGAGTTTTGTGTGTGTGTGTGAGAGAGAGAGAGGTGGTAGTCGGGAAGGGGAGTGGAAGTAGGAGTTGTGTGTGTGTCTGCTCTTTTTATAAGAGTAGGGATAAAAAATAGAGTTGGTGATGATGGTGGGCCTGCCATCCTGCAATGTAGGTCGTCCGATTTATATCTGACGGATAGGAAGGAAAATATGGCAATTTACCCACACTCTTCACCACATTTGCAGATAAGGCCTTCCCTCGTTCATCCTTTTCTCCCACAAGATCTTGATGTTCCGTGCAACGCACAGGCATCTTGCTAGTAAGAGTAGAAATTAGACATATACCACTTCTCGAATCTTGAAACCAACAACATTCCTCCCTTACCTCATCAAAACCACCAAAGGAATATATTTTGAGTGAAACATAACATATTTTTAGTGATATACGTATTTCAAAACTAGACTTTTTTTCTATCAAATCGGTGAATATGTATTAATCTACTTTGATCGTGTGGCAACGCATTGGCACATTGGAGTAGTTATTATAATTTTTTGGACACGAGACAGACGGTGGAGTACATATACGAAGAGAGGAGGCGCACGCACGCAGTCGGCCTCTCGCTGTCGCACACATGAGTGTTATGTAAAGGCGACGTTACAAATAAACCCTAAAACCCTAGGTGCACGATTGCTGCATTCGCGGGTACCGGGTACGTGGTGGAGCACCTTTGTAGGAGTAGTCAGCTCGCGTGATAATTTGATCCGTAGGAGTTGATGGTCGGGACTCGGGACCACAGGTGAACGACTTGGAGCGCGGTGGCTCGCCAGTTGCCACAGATCGAGTAGCCACGTTTAAAATATTGTTTTTTTAGCGGGGTTAGGAGTTCCGATTTTCAATGGCGCGTTATAAGTAGTAAGTAGTTTTTAGAACGATTGGTATGGAGCAAAAATGGAATTCATAGTACTACGTACCTCCTTGGCGTATGGTTGTATGTTTTTTTGCGATGGAGGTTGTATGGGTTTATGTTGCGAGATGTTGAACCTGGTAGTTCTAGGGCAAATACTATGGTTTAGATTTAGATGCTGGTTTTCAGTAATGAAAATCGGAAGGGGAAACCCTTCTTTGATTAAAAAACACTACTACCTCCATTCTGGTTTACTAGTCCCCATCGTACTTTGGGTCAAAGTTTGTCCACGAATTTTACTTGTGAAATATGAATGGAAAACGAGATTTTGTTATACCCAAACAAAAAAGGACTGGAGGGAGTGATTGCTCTGACACGGACGCGACCTCTCATAGCGCAGGCATTGAACCGGCGCGCCGGCCAAGAGGGCCGCACTCGCTGCAGGCCCGGCTGAGCACGCCTCCTCGCCGCGTGCAACCAGCTTAAGACTACCCCGCCTGCCTTCATTGAATCCGCGCGTGTGCCGGAAACACGTCCTTCCACGAGCCGGCGGGCATTTTAGAACACAAAAATGACTAAAATATTAATTGAGTTTCTGGACTTTTAATGTGCATAATCTAAATATGAATTGCATGCACATGCTCCGGTGCACCAAAGTGGGTTGAAAAATCACATGTGTGTCCTTGGTTGAATTTCTAGGTCCCATGGAAGAAATGAGAATGAAATTCAAACATCTGGGCGTCATGACTCAGCCGAGAACATCGAGAAACTTTGATTTTAAATTCATGTAAATCCAAGACTCGCCTGGAAATCATGAAACTTGGCATGGTGTCATGTCATGGCACTAACATGTTGTGGTAAAAAATTGGGCCGATTTGGAAGCTCGTGGTTCTAAGAGGGAACGTGCCACCTTTGAGTGTGAAACGATATACGCTGCCCCCCCACCTTGAGTTTCTTAACAAAGGCAACATAGAACTACATTAGTGCCCTGTTAAATTTTGGAATTATTCCGGGTTCGTTTGTCGTTTTTATACATTAATTGAGTTTCTGGTCATTTAATGTGCATAAGTCAAATTTGAACTACAAGCACATGCTCTCGTGCACAAAGTTGGTTGAAAAATCACATTTGTGTCCTCGGGTGAATTTCTAGGTCCCATGCAAGAAATGAGAATAAAATTAAAACATCTGGGCATCGTGGCTCGGCCGAGAACATTGAGAAACTTGGTTTTAAAATTCTTGTAAATCCAAAACACGTCTAAAAATCATGAAACTTGGCATGGATGACATGTCATGGTACTACCATGTTGTGGTAAAAAAATTGGCCGAATAGGAACAAATTTTGGTATAAGCTTCTTGCAAACCGAAGCTTCTCTCAAGAAGGCTCGTGGTTCTGAGAGGGAACGTGCCACCTTTGAGTGCGAAACGATATACGTTGTCCCCCTTGAGTTTATTTACAAAGGCAACATAGAACTACATGAGTGCCCTGTTAAATTTTGGAATTATTCCGGCTTCGTTTGGCCTTATTTACACATTAATTGAGTTTTTGGTCATGTAATGTGCATAATTCAAATTTGAACTACAAGCACATGCCCCGTTCACCAAAGTTGGTTGAAAAATCACATTTGTGTCCTTGGGTGAATTTCTACTCCCTCCTTCCATCTATATAGGTCCTAATGCGTTTTTCGAGGCTAAATTTGACCAAACGTTAGAGCAATAATATATGACATGCAACTTACACAAAGCATACCTTCAAATTTGTATGTCAAAGGAGCTTCCAATAATATATTTTTCATAGTATACATCTCATGTGCTATTAATCTTGTCAATAGTCAAAGGCTGTCTTGAAAAACACATTAGGCCCTACATAGATGGAAGGAGGGAGTAGGTCCCATGCAAAAAATGAGAATAAAATTCAAACATCTGGGCATCGTGGCTCGGTCGAGAACATTGAGCAACTTGGTTTTAAAATCATGAAACTTGGCATGGTGTCACGTCATGGTAGTACCATGCCGTGGTAAAAAAAATTGGCCGAATAGGAACAAATTTTGGTATAAGCTTCTTGCAAATCGGAGCTTCTCTCAAGAAGGCTCGTGGTTCTGGGAGGGAACATGTCACCTTTGTGTGCATAATTCAAATTTGAAATACAAGCACATGTTGCAGTGCACCAAAGTTGGTTTAAAAATCACATGTGTGTCCTCGGGTAAATTTCTAGGTTCCATGCAAGAAATGGGAATGAAATTCAAAATTCTGGGCGTCGTGGCTGGGTTGGAAACATTGAGAAACTTAGTTTTTTAATTCCTGTAAATCCAAAACACGCATGAAAATAATGAAACTTGGCTTGGTGCCATGACATGGCACCAACATGCTGTGGTAAATTTGCAGTCCGATTTGCGAAGGCGCACACATTAACAATCAACAAAGTCATTTTGGAACAAGTGCTGTCACGTTACAATCGGAAACACAAGTATTATTGAAACCGTGGGCGTTCTACTTACCAGTACCATTTACGTGCCGCCACGCGTCCCCATTTTTATTAGCTAGGAGGCGCCGTGCAGGGTAGCTATTTGAGTACGAGAGGCGTGCGATCAGACCCCTGCGCGTGCTTATCGGGAGGAGAGCCCTTTGACCTCCATTTGCCGTCCACCTCTCTCCCAGGGTCTCCATTAATGGCGCCCGAGCCTCTGTTTAATGGCGTGGCTATGTCTCACTCGACTGAGATTTAAGAGAGAAAAAAGAAAATCTGAAAGCACGGATCTTGATGTAAGATCCGACGGACCTATATATCATCTACTGCGACTTATAGCAAGACTGATGAATATATAAGGACGATTAATTTTTTTTTGATTAAAGAAGGGCTTGCCCCTTCCGATTTTCATTACTGAAAACCACCACAATTCACAAGAAGTTCAGCACAACTCGTTGAGAAACCACAATTCAAGGGGCGGAGGTACAAGGGGCAGTGGAGCACGGTGAGGTCCATCGAGACCTTAGAGAGCTCCATCGTCGGGTCCTGTTCGGTCTGCATGATCTCGCCCTCCTCGTGCACAACCATCTCTCGACTTGGGCCGGGGTATTACAAAGCTTTACCATCACATATTTTATACTACTTCAAGGTGCATTAAATCAACACATGCAAGTATCAAAAGGAGAGTCACGGCATGCATGCATGCATTGTAATTAATGCATCGGTAAACGCAAATTATTGAAATATATCGAGTGGAGTGCTTTGAAGTCGCGTCAACTCGTACATCAACGAGAAGTTTGATTATCCTCTCCCTCGCGGACTTAACTGCACCTGCCTTTGGCTGTATGACAGGTTGGCCACACACCTGTCGGGCCCACCTGTCATACACGCAAAGGCAGGAGCATCCCTCCCTCGCCCATGAGCGTGGTGGCTGGCAAGACCAGGAGAAGCTTTCGCTACACGCTCTCCCTCCCGCACGCGGTGGACATGCAGTAGTTCAATCGGTGTCAGATGGCCAGAAGCGTACTGTAGTACTCCTCCAGTGCGGTAGTACTCCATCATTGTTTGACTTCCCGAAGAGGCGAAGAGCCAAGCGCAGCCCGGACGCTCATGTGGCAGTTTCATGTGTAGAGTAGTCTAGGATAGCGTGTACCGTGCCTGTAAGCTTAAAATCGTTGGGGTCGGCTCCATGCTATGTGGCCATCTTGAAGTTTAAAAAAAATAGTCTTCTGGTCCTACCTGACACCCTGGTGATTGTAGTTTGCACGCTCATCTGGTCAAGACAGGAATATATATTTTAATTTGTTTTTTTGAAAAGGGGGGACTCCCCGGCCTCTGCATCAGAACGATGCATACGGCCACATATATTTTAATTTGTGGTGGGTAAATGTTAGAGGTTGCAGCAAATATATTGTACACTGCGGGTCTTTCAGCCAAGTTTAGAGGCAAGCATGTGGGGCCAGTGCTATGATGTGTCGCGTCAACTCGTACAACGAGGAGAAGCTTGATTTTACTACACGCCTTCTCCCTCACCCATGCGCGTGATCGCTCGCAAACGAGGACAGGCTTTTGCTTAGTAGTACTTCTACAACAAGCTATCCGTCCCGCTCGCGGTGGACGGACATGCAGCAGTGGATTCGACACTTTAGAAGCAGTAGTAGTAACATCATTGTTCGTCTTCTCGAAGAGGCGAAGAGACAAGCGCAAACCGAACGTTGCAGTTGTGAACATTGGAGCACGCATATAGCCAGGCTCTTGCATGAGACAAAATTGCTATGTGAGCCCACTATTGTACTAGTACGTACAACTACTTGCTAGTATAGCCCTGTAAACCAGAAAGGAGTATTTGCCCTTCTAGAGATTTCAACAAGTGACTAGACTACACCGAGACGGAGTACATATGGAGCAAAATGAGTGAATCTGCACCGTAAATAAATACTTACTAGTTCTATCATTTTCCTCTCCGAGGTGCACAATATTGAGTATACTGACTAGTCGCTTTTTGACACGCATTTACATTTTTTACACAGTACACACACAAGCGCTCATATACACGTGCATACACTCACCCCTATGAACGCACACACGCACGGCACTATCATCTTGAAATTTACGAAGTCACCATAGGCACCTCGTCGTCGACAATGTAGGAAAATTATGAGGGGGGTCTCTCCAACAGTGTTCCTTGGCTCGCACCTAGCATCACGGTGGTCGAACTTGGAGTCATTCATCTGGTACATGTGGCATCTCAGATCTGGACACAAGGTGACGCGACCTCTCACTTCCTTCGCCATTTGAAGCGGCGCGCCGGTGGAGGGCTAGCATACTCCAATATTAGGTTGGCTCTATGTGATGTGGCAACTTCATATACTAACCGGATGCTGGCTATACTCCCTGTGTAAATAAATACATGGTGTATTGTTTTATTCCTATCGGCGAGGTAACTTAATGTCTTTTTGCTACTTAATAGGATTACATGCAATGAACTAACCACCGCATGTGATGTTTGGTAGTCTCAAGTCATTGAAAGCATGCACGGGCACGGAGGGGGACGCAGCTTCATTGACTTACTGCACCTGCCTTTGGGTGTATGACACGTGGGTCCAACGGGTGGCTGGCCAACCTGTCATACAGCCAAAGGCAGGTGCAGTAGAGGGGCGAGGAGTAGATGGCCAACACGCACGTGAATTCAACGCAGTCTGCACTTCTCATATAAAGGCTCCCGCCAGTCCAATCTACGAAATCCTACGCACCTACGCACCTAAGGGCAAGAGTGATCACTCCAATCGCAAGATCAGTTGACTAGAAGCTAGACCCATTGAGGCGATGAGCGCGAGCATCAGCCGGCTGTGCCAGATGGTCCACGACGCCGGCCTGCATCCTGGCACCGAGGAATGTCTCCAGGTAGTGCTTGAGGCCGCCAGGGCGAGGGGCCGCTTGGACGACAGCTTCGTCTCCTTGTTCGACGAGGTCCTCGTCGGCTTCCTCGACAAGTTCATCGTCGTCAAGAAGCTCGCGGACGACCTTGACGTACGCCTCCAGCCCACGCGCCCAGGCTCTATGATGCCTGCCACCCTCAACAGCCTCTATGGTGACAACCTCTTCGATGCACTGGTGGCCCTACGACTGCCCGCCGTCGCGCCGGAGAATTTCCACCTCGAGGTCGCGCTCGCCGCACAGCGCCTGGCGCAGCAAGACACCATCGACATAATCACCCACGTCTACGCGCAAATCGTCCACAAGGACTACTACATGCAAGAGGAGGATGATAGGATGCTGGCCTTCTTGGACCGCAGGGCAACCTTGGACGGCATTGTTTAGAAGCACGTTGAGCTTGCCGCCAACGCCGCTCCTCCTCACACGTCGGTTGGTGACCCGGTGCACTAGGGCGTGAGGATGTCGTTGATGGATCCGCATGTATCTTTATCTTTCCGTCAAATCCATCTAGTAGTATACGGTACTACTAGTAATTATCTTACCTTTCGCATCAACTTCATAATTTTCCTACATACTCCATGGATGAACCGTGCCAGAACCAAACTTCTCATTACTCTAGGGAAAATCGTTATTTCTATCTATCGGTCGCCCCATGGAGCAGAACAAATTTTACAAGTTACAAGTTCAAAAGGAAAAGCCTGCCGTGTTCGCGTCGCACCCCCACACGGTTTGTCCGGCACGCCGCTCAAGGGGGAATGCGTGCTGTGTTGCATTTTCACTTACATGTGGGACCGCAGTTGAGCAAACCGACTATCGGCAAACCCCCACCCCGCCCACCGCGCGATGGCTGAGAAAACAGGAGGGAGAAGAGATGGCTGTAGCTAGCACGGACTCCAAGAAAATTGGTGTCGGATGGGAGTCGTGTGGGTGGCGTGTGCCGTACTGCTAGACATGAATGCTAGTTATGGCCCATGCCACCCCACTATATCGAGGTGCTGGTTACTCCACTATATCGAGTACGTAGAAAAAAATTTCCTGGAGTCCGTGCTCGGCCCTCCTCTATCTCTCTTCTCAGCCAGCAGCAGACGCGTGTAGCCCATCGTCTGTTTGCTCATATGCGGTCCCACATGTCAGTGAAAACGCAAGAGGACCCACTGAAACTGCACATCTTTCACCTCGACGTGCTGGTAATGAAAAACATATCCAATAAAGATCTTCGGTGGCCGCTTTTGGAGTTACTCAAGAGTAGTAAGATTCTATTTACAGTTTAACCCAAGATGCACATCACGTGGCTTCACCTACCACTCTATTTTCTTGCATGACACGACCTGGATGCTGGATGTCCCACGTGTCGGCAAAAGGAGGAAGAACTCGACCAAATCTTTGGTTGTGCTCTCAGATTAGACTAGTTGTGCTAACTTAAAATTTTATTGTGTAGAGCGGATGCAAGTTATGGTATTGGGAAGAAGAGGACAATGATATATTGATAGAGCACAATTTAGTAGATGTTCTAGCACTTTTAGCTAGCATAGAGGCTCGAGATGAGACTAGTGCACTTGTTGATAGAATAGAGGCTAGACACGTCTACTTCTTTACACTCGAAGAAGAAAGAAGCACGCAAGATTGAGCCTCCGCAGATCAACAATGAATGCATCGAGAAGGCACTAATCCAACTTACAGGAGAAGTTATGGAAGTTGGATATCTTCTAAATGTATTCTTGTGGTTCTTGTTTTCTTTGGTCTTGCTTTTCTAGTCAAAATTTTGGTGATGTATTTCCATGTACCAAAAAATCAATGATGAAAAAAGATATGTGTTTGCAAAGAAAAATGTACGCGGCCGGGATGCGTTCGCGCGTTCAGCGCACGACCACCGCATCCGAGAAATGGCCCGGACACGACCCCATTGCCCTACCCAAACGGACAGAATCCAGGCAAAACAGAGGTCCGTTTGGGGTCGTGCGTTGGAGTTGGCCTTACAAGTGGGACCGCAGTTGAGGAAACCGACTATCGGCAAACCCCCACCTCGCCCGCCTTGCGATGGCTGAGTTAGAGAAACGACTAGGTTGAAGAGATTGCTGTAGCACGGACTCCAAGAAATATGGTGTCAGATGGAAGTCGTGCTGGTGGTGTGTGCCGTACTCCTGGACGTGAATGCTTGTTCTGGCCCATGCCACCCTACTACTCCTAGTACTACTTATAGTAGTATTATTGAGGATTCGAGGTGTTGGTTACGTACAGCAAACACATTAACATATGGCCCACCTCACACTGTGGCCAAATTTCCTGGAGTCTGTGCTAGGTTAAAAAGTGTTCTTTGTGAGGATGGGTGGCTGGTCTCAAGTTTAAAAATTGTTGTATTACGCACGTAGACGTAGAGATAGTGCAACATGTGAAGCTAGTACAAATAGTGTACTATTGTTGATTGGCCTCATCCAATAACCTGTTGCAATGCACGTACAATTATGTATTCGGAAAATATTTTTTTGCCTTGTCGCAGCACCCACTCAGAGAAGCGACTCGATAGCCATTCATAAATTTAGTAAGTTTATCACAGGCATATCATTTTATTACATAGAACAGGTCATCAACCCACAACAACAACGATGATAGATTATAAATACTAAAGTTTTCATCACACAACAAATAATAAGCAATGAAATGAAATTCAACTCAACCAATCCTCGGCGTTGGAAACGCTTGCTTTGAACCACAAGTGATTCTCTGGGAAGGGCCAGCTATTGTAAATCTCGAGGCCAACGTAGGACTGATCATCTAGGCTGAAGCGGCCTACTATATCACGACCAGGGTAGGTAACCACCGAAATGTCCGACGTATAGATACAGTTGCTTCTCATAAATGGTAGTAACGTTGTGTCAACAGCAGCTGGATCGGCTTTCACCATCATTGGATAGTTTTGTCCAAGGAAGAGCGAGTTTACTCTAAGAGCGAGTTTACTCCAAGAGTACTAATAAATAACTTTGATGTGTCCCGTCAACTCGCAGAACGATGAGAAGCTTGCTTACTACGCCTTCTCCCTCGCCAACGCGTGCGCGGTGGCTCGCAGCACGAGGAGAAACTTTTGCTTACAAGCGGTGGACGTGCAGCAGTTCATTTGGTGTCAGATTGCCAGAAGTACTACTGTAGTACCATCATTATTGTTCGAGTTCTGGAAGAGGAGAAGAGCCAAGCGCAAGGTCACCTACTAACCTAGTACAGTACTACTATAGCCAAAGCTGGTCCACCTTTTTAAAGCATGGTTAATAAATATAGGCGGCTCTTGCAGCGGCACATCATTTAGAGCAAGTACTCTCTTCGTAGGAACAAATGAAGTGAAACAAAAGTTGGAGTGGATGCTAGATTGCCAATTAAAAGATGATTACATAGGAAAAAAATCCTATAGCATTCTATCCTATGAATCAAACGACCAATGTAGGAAAATTATGAGGGGGGTCTCTCCAACAGTGTTCCTGGGCTCGCACCTAACATCACGGTGGTCGAACTTGGAGTCATTCATTTGGTACACGTGGCATCTCAGATCTGGACACAAGGTGACGCGACCTCTCACTTCCTCCGCCATTTGAAGCGGCGCGCCGGTGGAGGGCTATTATACTCCAATATTAGGTTGGCTCTATGTGATGTGGCAACTTCATATACTAACCGGATGCTGGCTATACTACTACGGTACTCACACTCCAAGAAGTGACTCGAAAACCATTCATAAATTGAGTCTATGACATGCATTCGCAACTGAAATGTACCATTCATTAAATACAACAAGTCATCAACACACAACGACAACGAGGATACATGTTGGATTATAGATTATTTCCAACAAAACATTCTAGCAAATACTAAAGTTTTCATCACACAACAAATAACAAGCAATGAAATGAACTTCAACTCAACCAATCCTCGGCGTTGGAAACGCTTGCTTTGAACCATAGGTGCTCTAGGAAGGGCCAGCTATTGTCAATATCGAGAGCAACGCAGGACCGATCATCCAGGCTGAAGCGGCATATATCAGGACCAGGGTAGGGAACCACCGAAATGTCCGAGGTATAGATACAGTTGCTTCTCATAAATGGTAGTAACGTTGTGTCAACAGCAGCTGGATCGCCTTTCACCATCATTGGATAGTTTGGTCCAAGGAAGAGCGAGTTTGTTCCAAGACTATCAATACTGAACCAGGGAGAAGGTGTTTGCGCTAGCACACTAGTATCCATCCTGAATACCATGCAACGGGTGTTGGAATAGGTCAGGAGAGGGCGACCATGGGAGACAACACCTGCTTCCTCAGTAGTAACAGTCTGAGTGCACTGTATACAGACAAGAAGAGGTGATCCATCAGAATTAGTTGCCAGGCGCCACTAAGTATATAAGTTCTGCTCCTCCTCATGCTCGTGATCATCACCATCGTCATCTCCCCCTTGCTTATAAATTTTTTCAAGTATAGGTGGTGGAATGTTCACAGGACCTTGGAAACACAAGAAGAAGGTTAATTAGTAAAGGGAAACTTGCTAACCCGCATGCATGTGGATGAAACAATTATAATTATGGTGGAAGACAAACGTACCGAAACTACGAGGATCCCATGCAAAAACAGTGCCACGAGTGGTGGCAGCAAACACAAGATCCTCGTATTCAATTGCATCACAGTACACATCCGTGTATAGAAACTGATTTTTGAGCAATATCCATCCAGTCGAACCACGAAGGACGGCAACAAGCTTGTCGAAGATAGCAACAACTTGATAGTTCTTGTAATTCCAAGAGCGGTTGGGAACTCGACAAATTGCTATCTTCAGTAGACGACAGTCACCATGATCGTATTTGAACGTACGTAGATCATCTGTGTGCTCAACCTCAGGGCACTCAGAGATTTTTGGAAGTGGAATCCGCTGACGAGTGTACACATTCACAAGTTCCCACTCGCAATTGTACCCAATATAGACAACCCAATCTCCATTTGTGCCAGCCCAGGACTTACCCTTAAGCGATGGCATCTTGACATCACACGTATCATTATCAAGCGGCATCAACTTGCACAAGGCGAGGCCTCCGTCGTCCGCGCCCATGCGAACAGGGTTATAGCGAAGAAGATAAGGGAGATCAAACCACTCCTGGACCCTTGGGTTCCTTGTAATGATCTTATTAGTTGAGTCGAGAATGGGCTTGAACGAACCTGCCATGCTAGCCGAGGTGATGACGTCGCACCGATCAATGAGTTCCCCCACCACGTCATCTTTCAGATCGGGGCAAGAATAACGGGGTCGTTTCCGGCTTGTTCCCTCCATGGAGAAGACGATCGAACAATGGCAGAAGGAAGGGTGAAGGCAAATGGAGGAGGGAGGAATAGCGTGCGACAACAGTTCCAAATCGAGAGGGAAAGGCGAAGAGTCGGTGGACGGTTGCCAGTTTGCCACGGTACACGAAGAGGCGCCCCGGCCTACACGTCCTTTCAGAAATTGTACAAAAGGACTCGCCGTCGTCTCACTGACATGTTGGAACGGGACCACATGTCAACGAAACATCGTGTGTAATTTCTCGTGCAAAATGCGATCTTGCCGCGTTGGCCCGAGGTGCCGCATTATTTCTCGACTTTATTTTTTTAATGGCGTGCCGTTCAGTTTTGAAGCACGACTAACTGGTACTGTTTGCAGCGAAAATATAAACTACTCTACCACTACTCCACCTCTAGTACTAGTAGTATAAAAAAGATATATAGGCTGGAGCTTCAGAGCTTTCTTGCTAAGGGCTGCCCACTTGCTTCTCACACTATCACCCTCTCTCTAGATCTAAAAAAGACGGCCTCTCTCTCCCTCCTCACGGTGGTCACAGATCCGCCGGGGAAGAAAAGGACGTGCAGTGTTGACGCACTCGTCGTCGGCGAGCGAGGTCATGCACTGACGACAAGGCCGTCCTCTCAGACCTAGCGCCCGCGCGGGATGGCCTCCGTCCCTAAGCTCGCTGTCGTAGTGCGTGTGGAGGATGATGACCATGAGCGAAGCCACTTCCCGCCGACCCTCAGGTATGCTACCTCTTTTCGAACCATACCCTTGTTCTATTGCCCCATCTGCCATGTCGCTGCATGTGGATCTTTTTCCACTCCACCATCTTCCCAATTTGCTATCCTCTGCTCTGCTGGTCACGCAGACGAAAACCTTAATTTGCACTATTAAAGGAAACCCTACTTCATGCAGACTAATCCATGTCTGGGTTGAATAAGGAAAGCAAGGGAGACTGTACTGTCCAAGAGAGTACGCATCGAACCCGCATCTAGGTTGAGAAGGGGAAAATTCGTAGCTAAGGAACGAATCTCGTGTCTCTTAGTTGAAGAAGGGTAGAAAGGCATGACAACACAATAGAGAATGACCAGGTTGATCGGTTTGTTGTCCTCACATAGGAAAAAGGTTGCTAAACATAACAAAAATGGGACGTAATCCACATATGCTGCCTGGATATTTGTTGCTCTGGGCAACCATACCTCCCTCACCACTCTATGCGTCTGTGGAGGTACATCGTACTGGTGCGCCCACTGTCCAAATGGGCCTCGCATGCTCTTAGTCTAACTTTTTTGCTGTTAGTATAACGCCAGCAGTCAAGTCAAGCAATGCTACTGCTAAAGTGTTGCCACATTTAACTAATGCCGCACTCAGTCTAATGCCACCGATAAATTTAAGCAATGCCATTTAATGTCACTGGATTATTTCAGGGTTAGCTGTTGATTGTGGATGTATTAATGATTTTTTAACTAAGGCATTCTAATGATGTTGCACAGCGAGTATACCAACGACGAAACTTGTTACTACCTTCAGATTTTTGCACTTTAATGCTTATAGATTACATACCTCACTTTCATGAGATAAGTTAATTTTTTTGTACAGTGTCACCAAAATGCCAAGGCGCTGATGTCATTTTATTTTGGTTAAACTGCACAAAAAATTATGAAGACAAGAGGAAAGGTTAAGAGTGGGCACCTCCTCCTCCGGCTGTTCTCTTGATTCGTTCGATCAAGTTTTTATGTTTGATCGATTATCAAGATTGGGATAGCAATTTTTAAGGTCCCCCCGAGTTCGAAATGATATTTACCTTGGAGGTACATGGTTTGCAATTCTTTTATACTGTCATTAGTTAATAATGCTAGTTACCTTCAGACTTTTGTATTTGGTTTAATGCTCATGCACAGCTAGTATACCAATGCTAAAACGTGTTACCTTTACATTTTGTATTGTTAATTCTTATAGAAATCTTCCAGTGCCAGAGTTTATTGAAATATGTTCAGTAAAACCATTGTACTGTACCCTGTAATAAAATAACTACTCTACTGTTGCACTAGCCACTGGATTAGTGTATATTTGTAGTATTCGAAATTTTGAATGGTGTTGCATTAGCGTATGGACATAAATAAAGGGTGGCAAGCTTTCCCAGATATGTGCTCAAGAAAACTACTACCTGTTTTTCTAAATACTAGTAGACGTTTGGGTACTTTAAACTGAACCGCAAAAACCTCTTATATTAAGGAACAGAGGGTGTAGAGTTCACTCAAATTATCCCAGTAAAGCTAGTCACACCTTTGTTAAAATTAATGTTCATTATGTTATCGGAGGAGGTTTGTAAGTTTGTCTCTAATGCCTGTCGACTACATACCTCACATCATGATGTAATGTTAAGTCATTTCCTTTTGTACAGTGTCACTGAATTGTCAAGGCGGTGATGGCATTTTATTTTAGTTGAACTACACAAAATATGCTTAAAAGAAGAGGAAAGGTCAGGAATCGATCATTCTTTCAGAAAGAACTATATATGCCTTTCTGACATCAGCCTCTGTTGCCTTATTTATTCCTTCAAAAAGGTGGTTAGAAACAGTCTTGCTACCTTTTCCCATAAGAAATTGGAATGCTTATATTTGTGAGTCTATGCTTCAACTAGTGCCACTTTTATAGTAATCACACTTTCAATATCTATGCAAACAGGGATGCTCGAGTTTAGTGGAACTGCACAAAAAGTCCAACTGGTTCAACATTAGGAGCATGTTTTCTCCCAAACCTTTATATCCAATTGGTGGCACTATGAGCTTTTCATTAAGAAGGTACATGGTTTGCTACTATCTTGCTACTCTTTTTGTACTATCATTAGATAGTAATACTAGTGGTTTGCATGTGAATTTATTGGTAGGGTGGACCTACATTGGAGGTGCAGGACATGATTCAATGACTGGATGCTCAATTTTGGTTGTATCGATTTCACCTCTTCCATCACTGCGAACATGGATATCCTTGGTATGATGAAGAATAGGCGCTATATTTCTGCTCTAAACAAGCAAATCAATTCAGTATGAAATTGTCCAGGGCAAAACATGACTGTATCAAATTGTCCAGTGCAAAACATGACAGATCTAAACGGAAGAGACATGTTTAAACCGAAAATACAAGGTGGGGTATATGTTTACTAGCTGCTTGATATTTGTGCAGACAGAGATGTCTGCCTGTTGCTATTTAGCAAACACACAAAGTGACCGCAAATTTGGTTGAACTGCACAAGAGAATAGTATAGTCACTGCATACAGTGCCATTTGAAAATAGACACAGAAAGATTGGATAGTCACTTCATGGACTGCAGAAAAGTAGTATTGTACTATTTATTGGCCAACACTAGGTGCTTCATTGCTTTGGTCTGATTATACAATGGGCATCATTTTGCCTAAGTTAAAGTTTGTATTCCGAAAATAGTCTCGCCGTGTGATCAAGAAAAGACCAAATCATATTGCAGTGGATGTTCCTCCATCATGTGTGGTTCATTCCCATGGTTCCAGCTGTTGGTGAAACCACTTACGTTTGCAAGAGGAATTGTAGACTTCACAAACAAATTTGTCATTCAGTCTGTGCTGAATGTTGGCCAAGAGAAGCATCCATGTTAGTAGGAAGAACATATGTTTTTTTCTAGATCTTTGCTTTTGGAGCTACATATTTGTATATGATCTATGAACCATTGAGATGCATTAACATGTTGATCTTATGTATGGGAATCGTACTAGTTGGTTTTAGTTGTGGCTGATCTTTGCCTTTGGAGCTACATATTTGTATATGATCTGTGAATCATTGAGATGCATTAATAGTTCCTTATATCTGTTCGCTCAGTGTTTACAAGTTACCGATCGATCACTAGCTAGCCTACTAATGCGCTCCTGGCTGTTTTAGTTGCGACGCAAGATCCGAAGTGGCAGTTTTTTGAATAGAAATGCCTACCTCTGAAGAAACTGACAAGCGGCTCTGAAGAAAATGCCAAGCGAATCTGAAGAAACTGCTAGCAAAAACGTTCACAAATGCCTTATCTCCCAGCTAAAGTTCATCAATTAATGCCCTCGGCTGCGACTCGTTGCATGCTGCTCCGCGTACTGGCTGCGAGCGATTTTGAGTGCCCGCATGTAGCCGGCCGTAATTAAGGCACTAACTGATGTGAAAAAAGATGCGCTTTAATTGTTGCGGGCCTTTTAAATCCGTGGAATCATTATTGACAAGGAGGGAGATGATTCGAGTGCACTCGTTTGACCGTAAGGCCGGCGTGCGACCCAGCACGGACGGGACGGGATGACACAGTCAGAATTTCAGTTTCTCTAGTTTTCCACGGCAAGCTGGCGTGCTAAGCCATGCCTGCTTCATTATGCATTGAATACCGATGACCGTCACGCTACCTTCCGCTTATAAGTACTGTTTCTCGGCCTTCTATGGTGGCACCATGACCTAACTCGCCCTATCCTCATAAGCCCCCACCGGCCCGACGTTGCTCACCACTTATCCTCGCTCTCGCCACGTCCGCCATGCCCCCGCCGTCCGCGATAGGCGTGGCCGGAGGCGGTCACCACCAGAACTAGTGTTTGGTTTTTCACCGGAAGGCAGACGGAGGGAGGAGGCATTCTATCGGTCTTTAGATGGCAATGCAGAGATCGAGGACTTGTTGGAGCGCGACCGCCCGGCGGAGGAGCAGGAGTTGTTGGAGCGCGACCGCTTGGCGGATGAGCAGCGTATTGCCGATTTGCGCCGCCAGCGGGACATGGAGCAGCAGCGCACCGGCGCTCTGAGTCGCGAGCAGAGCGCCCGCACATGGGCCGACTACGTGGAGGCCGGCGCCCGGCAAATAGCCCTAGAGGCTGTCAGGCACGCACGCGTTCGCGAAGCCGATTTTTACTACCAGCTCGTCAAGTGGGTTTCCGCTTAGAAGCCGAAGCTTCGGTGGACCACGCCGGCATGGAAAGGCCAACGCACGCGAGCAACTCGCCCTATCGCACCTCTGGCATGTCTGAGGCGAGGCGGAGGACGCCGGTGCCGGCGTTTAGCGTGTACCGCAGATGGCGGCCAGCATCGTCTAGTTAGCTAAGAGTAAGTTAGTACTTGTACGCTACTAGAGTATTAGTGGAAGTAGATAGTTAACTTGGCTATGATGGTTGTCAACGTGGAAGTTCAGTACTCTATATGTGGATCAGACCTGTTACTTTGCTCTGAATGTTGAACTTTCCGTTTGAACATATGGAATGGGCTGTTATTTTTTTAAATGGCTTGTATTTGTCCTCCACGGGTTTAGAGGCTGACTTGTGGGCCTATCAAGTTGACGCGTACACAACCAGGAGATGATTGTACGTGGAGAGGATGACAGCAGGGACCCGCCATGGTCATGGCAGTATGCAAGCAAAGTGCCTCCTTATTTCAATCCAATAAAAAATGGCTCCTCGTAATGGATTTCTGACATCTGGGTCCCATGCCATTGTCAACGTAGTCAATAAACGAGAGAGTTGCACAACAAGCGGCTGACACCAGGGACCCAGCAGCTCGCCCAGTTATTTTTGTTTTGGGTTAATTTGATAAATGCCACTCCAAATCTGGTGTTTCTAGGAAATGCCATTGCAATTTCCAAACTTTGAAAAATGCCATTTCATGCCATCCCCAGTGGCATTTTTCGAAGTCTGGAGTGGCGTTTTTCAAAGTTTGCAAATTGCAGTGGCGTTTTCCAAAGTTTGCAAAAATTGCAGTGGCATTTTTCAAAGTTTGGAAATTGCAGTGGCATTTTTATGAATCGCCATATTTGTTGTGGCATTTATCTAATTTGTTTTTGAGACGGAAGTAGGGTGTCAACTGGGCTGTGCGGGGCACTCTGGCATGTCTAGACAGCCTTCTCTTTTATGTTTACCACCGACCAGCCCAGTAGGTTTTTTTCTTTCTGAAAATGTCTTGCCCAGTTTTTTTGTGATTTGCCAAGTAAGTCGCTTTGTCAGGCCTATTGGGCTGCAAATCTTTCAAGACGAGGAGAGCTTCATTCGGCTGGACGAGAAAAATGGCCTATCAGTAATGAGAAATGGGCTGTACATTTTTAAAACACATCAAACCGGCAATTACTTTCAAATTTCTTTTTTTCATTTCAAGATTTTAAATTGCATTAATTTTTATGCATGGACAATTTGTTGGATTTTATATTGATATACATTTATTTTTAAAATCAGTTTGAATGTGACTCGAAATTTCGGAATTAAAAACAGTTCGGACCGCACCGAAATATGCAACATTTCGTATAATTTTTTAACCGTGGCCACAATATGGGCTGTAATGCTAAGAAAAAGAATATGGGCTCCAAAAAAACCTTCAGAATTAGCAAATGGGCTGTAAATTATTAGAAATAATGGCAGATGGGTTGTATGTTGTTTTCCACAGATTCGAGGCTTTCCTAAAAAAAAGGTTGACACACAAGCAGTGACTGTTGGATGTCCATCCAACGGCCGTCGTGGTTCTTCAATCTCTGCTCTTCCTGCTCCAGCCGCTCAAACAAGCGCCGGCGGAACTGCCTGCTCCCTCCTCCCCGCGGCCGGCTGTGCTGCCACGCAGGCTTCACCGCCCCACCGTACTCCCATCGCTGGCGTAGCCATCCCTCTACTCACCCACACCTGTTGTTATTCTCCGGCGACGGCAGACGAACCAGTAAACCCTCGTATAGTCGTACTCCCCTCCGCGTGGGAAACAACTGCCGAGTCTTCCCTACCTCCGTGTCGTTCCCTTCCTAGGCCTCGCCGTTGTCCACCGCCCTGGTGCACCCGGCGCGGCCTGGTCAACATGGTCAACGGCCGACATGCATCTGAAGTGGACTGTACGTGGAGAGGCTGACAGCTGGGTCCACGGCCGCACGCAAGGAAATGCCTCCTTATTACGCGCAAAATAATGATTCCTCCACCTAACATCTGGGACCCACCGAAAGGGCCTCTGTATTTCGCGAAAAAAATGTTACCGCCGCTGACAGCTCGGACCCACCAGCTATATCTTCGCACGTAAGGAAGTGCGTCCTTATTACGCACAAAAAAAATGAATACTCCCCCTGCTAGCTGGGACCCAGTATAGTGGCAGGCTGACTTGTGGGCCTACTAAGTTGACGGGGATGGAGGGCTTTGTCAACTTAGTCAATATGCACGATTCTAGCTCCAGTGACCGTATGATGTCCATCCAACGGCCGTAGTGCTTCTTCAACCTCTGGTCTTGTTGCTCCAGCCGCCCAAAGCAACACCGGTCGTGCCGCATGCTCCTGCCTCCCGTGGTCGGCTGTGCTACCACAGAGAACTCACCGCCCCCTACTATTCCCACTGTTGGCCAGGCCCTGCGGTGATGGCAGCCTCACACCTCAGCCGAACCAGTGAACCCTCGTACTCCTCTCCGCGCGGGCTTCCACTGCCGCGTCTTCCCCGGCTCCGCGTCATCCCCTTCCTAGGCCACGCCGTCGTCCACCGCCCTGGTGCTCTCGGCGCGGCGTGGTCAACGTGGTCAAGGAACGGCTTCCATCGGACGTGGACTGTACATGGAGAGGCTGACAGCTGGGTCCACAGCCGCAGCAAGGAAGTGCCTCCTTATTACGCGAAAAATAATTATTCCTCCACCTGACAGCGGGGACCCACCGGACGGGCCACCGTATTTCGCGAAAAAACGTTTCCCCTGACTACGGGGACCCACCAGCTACATCTTCGCGCGCAAGGAAGTGCGTCCGGGCAAAAAAAATGATTCGCCCCCTGACTGCTGGGACCCACCAGCTACATCTTCGCAGGCAAGGAAGTGCCTGACAGTCAGGACCCACCTGGTCGAAGCGTACGTAGCATTGTCATTCTGGTCACGAACGTGTACGTGCATACTGGTCGATGTAGAGGCGCGCACGTAGCATGTACACGTACGTACAGCGGCCAGTGTGCAAGAAAGAAAATACGGCCACGTACGTACATACGGGCAAGGTCTCGAACGCCTACTCGCGCATACGTACGGCCAGGGCTCGTGTACATGGCTAGGTCGGAACGGAGAAACAACATCGTCATCGTGTTCATGGGGAGCCAACCGGCTGGGTCGGAACGAAATGCGTCGTCGTGTTCATCGGGAGGGCTTGGACGGAACAACCGATGGAAACGAGGCCTGGCGTACCGCAGAACGGATGAAACAGCCTTGTGTTCGACCGGCCACATTTGAAAGGGGATCCTGTTCATTGGGAGGGGTCTGGCATACCGCAAAATGGAGGAAACGGACCTCCTACGGTCGAAACGGGGGCCCTGTTGATTTGGAGGGGTGTGGCGTACCGCAAAACGGAGGAAACAGACTTGTGTTGGATTGCTACGGTCGAAACGGGGGTCCTGTTCATCGGGAGGGGTGTGGCGTACCGCAAAACGGGACTCCACGGGACACCGTTCATCTCCACTGTCGACCCCCTCCAGCCTCCACGGGCTACTATTCATCCACCGTCGACTTCCTCCAGCCTCCACCTGCGATTGTTCATCCACGGGCTCCTGTTCATCCAGCCTCCACCACGCGCTACTCCACCGGCTACTATTCAACCAGGCCTCTCCACGGGCTCCTGTTCAACCACCCCTCCACGGGCTATTGTTCATCCAGCCCTCCACCGTGTACTGTTCATTTTGCCCTCCACGGGGTGGTCCTGTTCATCCTGCCCTCCACGGGGTCCTGTTCATCCAGCCCCAACCGGCTCGATCGATCGGGGTCCTGTTCGTCCAGAGGCAACACCACGGGGTCCTGTTCATCCACCCCCACCGGGAACTATTCATCCAAACCCCCCAGCAATGCTCACTGTTCATCCAGAGGCAGCATCGACCGGCTTCAGTTAGCAGCACTAGCGAAGGAATCGCTCGATCGGGTTCAGTTAATAGCCATCGATCGATCGCTCGGGTTCAGTAACGTGTAGCCTGCAGTGCAATCACTTGGGTTCCGTTAGAGCCCAACGCCTCGCTCGGGTTCATTTAGAGCCAACGCCTCGCACACACACGCGTACGTGTATGAGAGAAATGCGCATCGCTCGGCCCCCGACCTCCCACCGTAACTGGGAACTCCCCGAAATATTCCTCGCCCTCGCTTCTACCACGGTTTTTTCCGTCATGGACGGCCCAAAGAATGTCACGAAGCTGCATCTCCGGCCCGCCTAGGACGAAAAGCCCATTTTCTGTCATGATTTTTTGTCATAGAAGTAGGAGCCCACCACATCTATGATGATACCGGGTTTTGTCACAATTATCGTCACAGAAGTGTCATATGTATGACATATTTTTTTTCGTTCGGCCCAAAATGTCATGGATGTGTCTTTTTTTTGTAGTGATCGTTGTGGTTTTGATGCGTAGGTAAGAACGGTTCTTGCTAGAAGCCCGTAGCAGCCACGTAAAATTTGCAACAACAAAGTAGAGGATGTCTAACTTGTTTTTGCAGGGCTTGCTATGATGTGATATGGCCAAGACGTGATGATATATAAATTGTTGTATGAGATGATCATGTTTTGTAACAGTTATCGGCAACTGGCAGGAGCCATATGGTTGTCGCTTTATTGTATGAAATGCAATCGCCATGTAATTGCTTTACTTTATCACTAAGCGGTAGCAATATTCGTAGAAGCAATAGTTGGCGAGACGACAACGATGCTTCGATGGAGATGGTGTCAAGCCGGTGACGATGGTGATCATGATGGTGCTTTGGAGATGGAGATCAAAGGCACAAGATGATGATGGCCATATCATATGACATTTGATTGCATGTGATGTTTATCCTTTATGCATCTTATTTTTCTTAGTACGGCGGTCGCATTATAAGATGATCTCTCACTAAATTTCAAGGTATAAGCATTCTCCCAGAGTATGCCCGTTGCTACAGTTCGTCGTGCCGAGACACCACGTGATGATCGGGTGTGACAAGCTCTATGGTCACATACAATGGGTGCAAGCCAGTTTTGCACACGCAAAATACTCGGGTTAAACTTGACGAGCCTAGCATATGCAGATATGGCCTCGGAACACTGAGACTGAAAGGTCGAATGTGAATCATATAGTAGATATGATCAACATAGTGATTGTCACCATTGAAAGTTACTCCATCTGACGTGATGATTGGACATGGTTTAGTTGATATGGATCACATGATCATTTAGATGACTAGAGGGATGTCTATCTAAGTGGGAGTTCTTAAGTAATATGATTAATTGAACTTTAATTTATGATGAACTTAGTCCTGATAGTATTTGCAAATTATGTTGTAGATCAATAGCTCGCGATGTAGTTCCCTGTTTATTTTTGATATGTTACTAGAGAAAAATAAGTTGAAAGATGATAGTAGCAATGATGTGGACTTGGTCCGTGATCTGAGGATTATCCTCATTGCTGCACAGAAGAATTATGTACTTGATGCACCGCTAGGTGGCAGAACTATTGCAGGAGCAAATGCAGACGTTATGAACATTTGACAAGCTCGGTATGATGACTACTTGGTAGTTTAGTGCACCATGCTTTACAGCTTAGAACCGGGACTTCAAAAAATGTTTTGAAACGCCATGGAGCATATGAGATGTTCCAAGAGTTGAAATTGGTATTTCAGACTCATGCCCAAGTTGAGAGGTATGAGACCTCTGACAAGTATTTTTGCCTACAAGATGGAGGATAATAGCTCAACCAATGAGCATGTGCTCAGAATGTCTGAGTACTACAATCGCTTGAATCAAGTGGGAGTTAATCTTCCAGATAAGATAGTGATTGACAGGGTTCTCTAGTCACTATCACCAAGTTACTGGAACTTTGTGATGAACTATAATATGCAAGGGATGACGAAAATGATTCCCCGAGGTCTTCGCGATGCTGAAATCGGCGAAGGTAGAAATCAAGGAAAGCATCAAGTGTTGATGGTTGACAAGGCCACTAGTTTCAAGTAAAAGGGCAAGGGAAAGAAAGGGAACTTCAAGAAGAATGACAAGCAAGTTGCCACTCCCATGAAGAAGCCCAAAGCTAGACCCAAGCTTGAAACTGAGTGCTTCTACTACAAAGAAAATGGTCACTGGAAGCGGAACTGCCCCAAATACTTTGTGGATAAGAAGGATGACAAAGTGAACAAAAGTATATATGATATACATGTTATTGATGTGTACTTTACTAGTATTCATAGTAGCCCCTGGGTATTTGATACTGGTTCAGTTGCTATGATTAGTAACTTGAAACATGAGTTATAAAATGAATAGAGACTAGTTGAGGGCATGGTGAAGATGTGTGTTGGAAGTGATTCCAAGGTTGATAAGATCACCATCGCACACTCCCTTTACCTTTGGGATTAGTGTTGAACCTAAAATAAATGTTATTTGGTGTTTGTGTTGATCATAATATGATTGGATCACGTTTATTGCAATACGATTATTCATTTAAGTCAAAGAATAATTGTTATTCTGTTTACATGAATAAAACCTTCTGTGGTCATACACCCAAGGTGAATGGTTTATTGAATCTCGATTGTGGTGATACACATATTCATAATATTGAAGCCAAAAGATGCAAGGTTAACAATGATAGTGCAACTTATTTGTGGCACTGCCGTTTCGGTCATATTGGTGTAAAGCGCATGAAGAAACTCCATGCTGGTGGGCTTTTGGAATCACTTTTTGCTTGTGAACCATGCCTCATGGGCAAGATAACTAAGACTCTGTTCTCCGGAACAATGGAGCGAGCCACTGACTTATTGGAAATAATACATACCGATGTATGCGGTCCGATGAGTGTTGAGGCTCGCGGAGGGTATCGTTATTTTTTGACCTTCATAGATGATTTGAGAAGATATGGGTATATCTACTTAATGAAACAGAAGTCTGAAACAATTGAAAAGTTCAAAGAAATTCAGAGTGAAGTAAGAATCATCATAACAAGAAAATAAAGTTTCTACGATCTGATCGCGGAGGAAAATATTTGAGTTACGAGTTTGGCCTTCATTTAAAAAAATGTGGAATAGTTTCACAACTCATGCCACCTGAACACCACGGAGTAATGGTGTGTCCGAACGTCGTAACCGTGCTTTATTAGATATGGTGCGATCTATGATGTCTCTTACCGATTTACCACTATCGTTTTGGGGTTATGCATTAGAAACAACTGCATTCAACTTAAATAGGGCACCGTCTAAAAATCCGTTGAGATGACACCGTATGAACTATGGTTTAGCAAGAAACCTAAGCTGTTGTTTCCTAAAGTTTGGGGTTGCGATGCTTATGTGAAAAAGTTTCATCCTAGCTCAGACCCAAATCGGAGAAGTGCGTCTTCATAGGGTACCCGAAAGAAACTATTGGGTACACCTTCTATCACAGATCCGAAGGCAAGATCTTTGTTGCTAAGAGTGGATCATTTCTAGAGAAGGAGTTTCTCTCGGAAGAAGTGAGTGGGAGGAATGTAGAACTTGATGAGGTAATTGTACCTTCTCTCGAAGTGGAAAGTAGCTCATCACTGAAATCAGTTCTAGTGATGCCGACACCAATTAGTGAGGAAGTTAATGCTGATGCTCATGAACCTTCAGATCAAGTTACTACCAAACCTCGTAGGTCAACTAGAGTACGATCCGCACCAGAGTGGCACGGTAATCCTGTTCTGGAAGTCATGTTGCTAGACCATGATGAACCTACGAACTATGAGGAAGCGATGATGAGCCCAGATTCTGACAGATGGCTTGAGGCCATGAAATCTGAGATAGAATCCATGTATGAGAACAAAGTGTGGACTTTGGTGGACTTGCCCGATGACCGGCAAGCCATTGAGAATAAATGGATCTTCAAGAGGAAGACGAACGCTAATAGTAGTGTTACTATCTACAAAGCTCGACTTGTCGAAAAGGGTTTTTGGCAAGTTCAAGGTTTTGACTACGATGAGATTTTCTCACTCGTATCGATGCTTAAAATCTGTCCGAATCATGTTAGCAATTGACACATTTTATGAAACTTGGCAAATGGATGTCAAAACTGCATTCCTTAATGGATTTATTAAAGAAGAGTTGCATATGATGCAGCCAGAAGGTTTTGTCAATCCAGAAGGTGCTAACAAAGTGTGTAAGCTCCAGTGATCTATTTATGGACTGGTGCAAGCATCTCGGAGTTGGATTGTATGCTTTGATAGTGTGATGAAAGCATATGGTTTTATACAGACTTTTGGAGAAGCCTGTATTTACAAGAAAGTGAATGGGAGCTCTGTAGCATTTCTGATATTATATGTGGATGACATATTGTTGATTGGAAATAATACAGAATTTCTGGATAGCATAAAAGGATACTTGAATAAGAATTTTTCAATGAAAGACCTCAGTGAAGCTACTTACATATTGGGCATCAAGATCTATAAAGATAGAGCAAGACGCTTGATAAGACTTTCAATGAGTACATACCTTGATAGAATTTTGAAGGAGTTAAAAATGGATCAGTCAAAGAAGGAGTTCTTGCCTGAGTTGTTAGGTGTGAAGTTGAGTAAAGACTCAAAACCCGACCACAGCAGAAAATAGAAAGAGAATGAAAAGTCATTCCCTATGCCTCATTCATAGATTCTATAAAGTATGCTATGATGTGTACCAGACCTATTGTGTGTCTCACCATGAGTTTGGCAAGAGGGTACAATAGTGATCCAGGAGTGGATCACTGGACAACGGTCAAAATTATCCTTAGTGGAATAAAGACATGTTTCTCGGTTATGGAGGTGACAAAAAGTTCGTCGTAAAGGGTTACATTGATCCAAGCTTTGACACTGATCCGGATGACTCTAAGTCTCAATCTGGATACGTATTGAATGTGGGAGCGATTAGCAAGAGTAGCTCCGTGCAGAGCATTGTAAACATAGAAAATTTGTGAAATGCATATGGCTCTAAATGTGGCAGACCCGTTGACTAAAATTCTCTCACAAAGCAAAACATGATCACTCTTTGGGTGTTAATCACATAGCAATGTGAACTAGATTATTGACTCTAGTAAACCCTTTGGGTATTAGTCACATGGAGATGTGAACTAATCACATAAAGATGTGAACTATTGGTGTTAAATCACATGACGGTGTGAACTAGATTATTGACTCTAGTGCAAGTGGGAGACTGAACGAAATATGCCCTAGGGCAATAATAAAGTTGTTATTTATATTTCCTTATATCATGATAAATGTTTATTATTCATGCTAGAATTGTATTAACCAGAAACTTAGTACATGTGTGAATACATAGACAAAACAGAGTGTCCCTAGTATGCCTCTACTTGACTAGCTCGTTAATCAAAGATGGTTAAGTTTCCTAACCATAGACATGTGTTGTCATTTGATGAACGAGATCACATCATTAGAGAATGATGTGATGGACAAGACCCATCCGTTAGCTTAGCACAATGATCGTTTAGTTTTAATGCTATTGCTTTCTTCATGACCTACACATGTTCCCCTGACTATGAGAATATGCAACTCCCGAATACCGGAGGAACACCTTGTGTGCTATCAAACGTCACAACTTAACTGGGTGATTATAAAGATGCTCTACAGGTGTCTCCGAAGGTGTTTGTTGGGTTGGTGTAGATCAAGATTAGGATTTGTCACTCCATGTATCGGAGAGGTATCTCTGGGCCCTCTCGGTAATGCTCCTCACTATAAGCCTTGCAAGCAATGTGACTAATGAGTTAGTTGCGGGATGATGCATTACGGAACGAGTAAAGAGACTTGCCGGTAACGTGATTGAACTAGATATGATGATACCGACTATTGAATCTCGGGCAAGTAACATACCGATGACAAAGGGAATGACGTATGTTGTTATGCGGTTTGACCGATAAAGATCTTCGTAGAATATGTAGGAGCCAATATGAGCATCCAGGTTCCGCTATTGGTTATTGACCAGAGATGTGTCTCGGTCATGTCTACATAGTTCTCAAACCCGTAGGGTCCGCACGCTTAATGTTTGATGACGATTTGTATTATGAGTTATGTGATTTGATGACCGAAGTTTGTCCGGAGTCCCGGATGAGATCACGGACATGACAAGGAGTCTTGAAATGCACGAGAGGTAAAGATTGATATATTGGAAGGTAGTATCCGGACACCGGAAGAGTTCCGGAGTGTATCGGGTACATACCGGAGTACCGGAACCCCCCGGGGAAAGATATGGGCCTTATGGGCCATAGGAGGGAGGCTGACCAGCCCAAGGGGCTGGTGTGCCCCCCACAAGGGAGGAGGCCGAATTTGACTTGGGAATGGGGCGCCACCCCCCTTTCCTTCTCCTACTCCCTCTCCTTCCCCTTTTCCCCCTCCGGTAGAAGGAAAAAAGGGTGGGGCCGAATCCTACTAGGACTGGAGTCCTAGTAGGAC
The DNA here is from genome assembly GCF_002575655.3 of Aegilops tauschii subsp. strangulata. Taxonomy (NCBI): domain Eukaryota; kingdom Viridiplantae; phylum Streptophyta; class Magnoliopsida; order Poales; family Poaceae; genus Aegilops; species Aegilops tauschii. The sequence goes on along the minus strand of NC_053040.3, from coordinate 141,512,716 downwards.
TCCCCTCTCCCTGGCGCGCCCTTTCCTCCTCCTCCCCTCCTTTATATACGGGGGCAGGGGCACCCCAAAGGCACACCAAGTCTTCTCTTAGCCGTGTGCGGTGCCCCCTCCACAGTTACACACCTCAGTCATATCGTCATAGTGCTTAAGCGAAGCCCTGCAACGGTAACTTCATCATCACCATCGCCAAGCCGTCGTGCTGACGGAATTCTCCCTCGGCCTCAACTGGATCGAGCTGAACATGTGCTGAACGCGGAGGTGCCGTACGTTCGGTGCTTTTATCGGTTGGATCGCGAAGACGTTCGACTACATCAACCGCGTTACTAAACGCTTCCGCTTTTGGTCTACGAGGGTACATGGACACACTCTCCCCGCTCGTTGCTATGAATCTCCTAGATAGATCTTGCGTGATCGTAGGTAAAAAATTTAACTGCGTTCCCCAACAGAGTGCCCCTCAAATTGCCGCCCGTGACCCTCTCACGTAGTAATGAGTGGGGATGTTCCCACCCACGTCCAAGTGGAAGCACCATTCTCCGAGCTGGTAGTCGACGCTGTCCCCCAATGACTATGCCCATGCCCAGTGGAAGCACAGAGCTCTGCGCTGGTGAGAAGACTAGCGTAGGCGCTGGACGCGGCTGTTTCCTTCGCCCTTCTTCTATAACCCAATTTGCTATCTTTCGAATGAAATCTGGAGTTTCACGTGCTTATCAAAAGAAAAAGGGGGGAAACTCTTCAATTCGCGGTGTTTGCTTGCTCCTCGGTTTGTGTTAAGAAGCATGCCTCATGCCCGCTACTCCCCCCTCGAGCGCCCCGCACGAGGGGTCTGGGTGTGGTGTGCGCACTTGGGCTAGCCCAAGCGGTGTCGAGGTTCCCTCGGGGCCAAGGGCGTAACTGCTGCAGGCCCGCCGTGCGCACACCTTGCCAAAGCTTAGCAATTGGCTCCTCGCGCGGCGCTCTCGAGCGAGCCAGCAAGCACGCCAGGTGGCTTTAAGCCCTCGCGAGCCCCCAAAGTGGTCGCCTCAGGAGAAGTATGCCTCTACGATACAAGAACCCTTCCAAGACCCGAGCACAAAACATAAGTCACGCCAACTACTCTAGTCGATAGCCTCTGGCTCACGACAGAACGCTACGGAATTAATCTAGAGGGCATGTCATATTGTTTTGTACATTACAGGGGAGCCCCCCCTCCAAAAATGCTTTCACGCCACGCGGCCGTTGGGCCTGATACGTCCATTTTGCATCATGTTTTCCTACTATTATTTATGATGTTTTTATGCATAATAATGCTTTTTTGGAGTAATTCTAATGCCTTTTCTCTCATAGTATGCAATGAACACACAAAGAGGGAGAATTCCGGTAGCTGGAAATCTAGACCTAGAAAAGCTATGTCAGGCTACCTATTCTGCACAACTCCAAACAAGCTGAAACTTTACAGAGAATTTTTAAGGAATATATGAGGAATATTGGAGCCAATAAGAACTAGAGGGGGGCCACCAGGTGGGCACAACCCACTTGGGCGCGCCAGGGAGCCCAGGCGCGCCCTGGTGGGTTGTGCTCCCATCGGACCACCTCCGGTGCCCATCTTTTGTTTTATAAGTCATTTTGACCTAGAAAAAAAATAAAGAGAGGACTTTCGGGACGGAGCGCCGCCGTCTCGAGGCGGAACTTGGGCAGGAGCACTTTTGCCCTCGGGTAGAGCGATTCCGCCGGGGGAACTTCCCTCCCGGAGGGGGAAATCATCGTCATCATCATCAGCAACAACTCTCCCATCTAGGGGAGGGCAATCTCCATCAACATCTTCAACAGCACCATCTCATGTCAAACCCTAGTTCACCTCTTGTGTTCAATCTTTGTACCAGAACTATAGATTGGTGCTTGTGGGTGACTAGTAGTGTTGATTACAGCTTGTAGTTGATTACTATATGGTTTATTTGGTGGAAGATTATATGTTCAGATCCAATATGCTATTTAATACCCCTCTGATCTTGAGCATGATTATCATTTGTGAGTAGTTACTTTTGTTCTTGAGGCCACAAGAGAAATCATGTTGCAACTAATCATGTGAACTTGATATGTGTTCGATATTTTGATAGTATGTATGTTTTGATTCCCTTAGTGGTGTCATGTGAACATCGACTACATGAGACAAAACCATATTTGGGCCTAAGGGAATGCATTTTGGAGTAGTTATTAGATGATGGGTTGCGAGAGTGACATAAGCTTAAACCCTAGTTTATGCGCTATTCCGTAAGGGACCGATTGGACTCAAAAGTTTAATGCTATGGTTAGATTTTATTCTTATTACTTTTCTCGTAGTTGTGGATGCTTGCGAGAGGGTTATTCATAAGTAGGAGGTTTGTTCAAGTAAGGACATCACATAAGCACCGGTCCACCCACATATCAAATTATCAAAGTAGCGAACACGAATCGAACCAACATGATGAAAGTGACTAGATGAAATTCCCGTGTACCCTCAAGAACGATTTGCTTACTATAAGAGACCGTTTTGGCCTGTCCTTTTACTCAAAAGGATTGGGCTACCTTGCTGCGCTTTTGTTACTATTATCGTTACTTGCTCGTTACAAATTTATCTATCAAACTACTCTGTTACTTACAATTTCAGCACTTCTAGACATTACCTTGCTGAAAACCACTTGTCATTTCCTTTTGCTCCTCGTTGGGTTTGACACTCTTACTTATCGAAAAGAGCTACAATTGATCCCGTATACTTGTGGGTCATCAAGGCTATTTTCTGGCGCCATTGCCGGGGACTGAAGCGCCTTTGGTAAGTGGAATTTGGTAAGGAAACATTTATATAGTGTGCTGAAATTTACTGTCACTTGTTACTATGGAAAACAGTCCTTTGAGGGGTTTGTTCGGGGTATCTTCACCTCGAACGGAACCACAATTAGCTACCCCTCAACCTACTACACGTACTGAAAATATTGAATATGAAATTCCTTCGGGTATGATAGAACAACTGCTAGCTAATCCTTATGCAGGAGATGGAACCGAACATCCCGATATGCACTTGATATATGTGGAACAAATTTGTGGATTGTTTAAGCTTGCAGGTTTTCCCGGAGATGAAGTTAAGAAGAAGGTTTTCCCTTTATCTTTGAAGGGAAAAACATTGGCATGGTATAGGCTATGCGATGATATTGGATCTTGGAATTGGAATCGATTGAAATTGGAGTTCCACCAAAAAAATTATCCCATGCATCTAGTTCATTGTGATCATAATTACATATATAATTTTTGGCCTCATGAAGGACAAAGTATCGCTCTAGCTTGGGGGAGGCTTAAGTCAATGTTATATTCGTGCCCCAATCATGAGCTCTCAAGAGAAATTATTATCCAGAATTTTTATGCTTGGCTTTCTCATAATGATCGATCCATGCTTGATACTTCTTGTGCTGGTTCTTTTATAAAGAATACAATTGAATTTCGGTGGGATCTTTTGGAAAGAATTAAGCGCAACTCTGAAGATTGGGAACTCGACGAAGGTAAAGAGTCAAGTCTTAAGCTTAAGTATGATTGTGTTAAATATTTTATGAATACCGATGCTTTACAAAAGTTTAGCACTAAATATGGACTTGACTCTGAGATAGTAGCCTCCTTTTGTGAATCATTTGCTACTCATGTTGACCTCCCTAAAGAGAAGTGGTTTAAATATCACCCACCTATTAAATAAGAAATTAAAGAACCGGTACCAGCTAAAGAGGAAACAATATTTTATAATGTTAATCCAGTTGTTCATACTGCTTATATTGAGAAACCACCTTTCCGTGTTAAGATAAAGGAACGTGCTAAAGTTTCAACTGTGGTCAACAAAAGTTATATTAGAACACCTAAACCTGATGAACAAATTAAAGTAGAGCCTATTGTTGCTATGGTTAAGGATCTCTTGGAAGAAAATATAGATGGGCATGTTATTTACTTCTGTAATGAAGCTACTAGAATTGCCAAACCCGATAGAATGGATAATCCTAAACCCGTTGTTGGCATGCCCGTTGTCTCAGTTAAAATAGGAGATCACTGTTATCATGGTTTATGCGACATAGGTGCTAGTGTAAGTGCTATTTCCTTTACTTTATATCAAGAAATTATGAATGACATAGCACCCGCTAAAATAGAAGAAATAGATGCCACTATTAAACTTACTAATAGAGACAGCATCACACCACTTGGGATTGTTAGAGATATTGAAGTCTTGTGCGGGAAAATAAAATACCCTACTGATTTTCTAGTTCTTGGTTCCCCACAAGATGACTTTTGTCCCATTATCTTTGGTAGACCTTTCTTGAACACCATTAATGCTAAAATAGATTGTGAGAAAGAAACCGTCGGTGTTAGTTTTGGTACTGAGTCTCATGAGTTTAATTTTTCCAAGTTTAGTTGAAAGCTTCATGAAAAAGAATTGCCTAGTAAGGATGAAATAATTGGTCTTGCTTCTATTGCTGTGTCTCCTACTGATCCACTAGAACAATATCTGCTAGACCGTGAAAATGATTTACATATGCATGGAAAAAATGAAATAGATAAGATTTTCTTTTAACAACGTCCTCTGCTTAAACACAATTTTCCTATTGAAACTCTAAGAGGTCCTCCTCCACCTAAAGGTGATCCTGTGTTTGAATTAAAGCAATTGCCAGACACTTTGAAATATGCTTATCTTGATGAAAAGAAGATATATCCTGTTATTATTAGTGCTAACCTTTCAGAACATGAAGAAGAAAGATTATTGAAAGTTCTAAGGAAGAACCGAGGTGCTATTGGATATACTCTTGATGATTTAAAGGGCATTAGTCCCACTCTATGTCAGCACAAGATTAATATGGAACCTGATGCTAAACCCGTTGTTGATCACCAGCGTCGGTTAAATCCAAAGATGAAAGAAGTGGTAAGAACGGAAATATTAAAATTTCTGGAAGCAGGTATAATCTATCCTATAGCTGATATTCCTAAGAAATGAGGTATTACTGTTGTTCCTAATGATAAGAATGAACTTATTCCACAAAGGATTATTACAGGCTATATAATGGTAATTGATTTAAGAAAATTAAACAAAGCAACTAGAAAAGATCATTTCCCTCTGCCTTTTATCGATCAAATGCTAGAAAGATTATCTAAGCACACACATTTTTGCTTCCTTGATGGATACTCTCGTTTTTCACAAATACCTGTCTCTCAACCTGATCAAGAAAATACCACTTTCACTTGTCCCTTTGGAACTTATGCTTATAGACGTATGCCTTTTGGTTTATGCAATGCACCTGCTACCTTTCATAGATGTATGACTGCTATATTCTCTAACTTTTGTGAAAAGATTGTTGAGGTTTTCATGGATGACTTCTCTTTTTATGGGAAGTCTTTTGATGATTGTTTAAGCAATCTTGATCGAATTTTGCACAGATGCGAGCAAACAAATCTTGTCTTGAATTGGGAGAAGTGCCACTTTATGGTTAATGAAGGTACTGTTTTGGGCCATAAAATTCTGAAAGAGGTATTCAAGTGGACAAAGCTAAGGTTGATGCAATTGAGAAAATGCCATGTCCTAAAGATATCAAAGGTATTCGTAGTTCCCTAGGTCATGCTGGCTTCTATAGGAGATTTATCAAAGACATTTCTAAAATTTCTAGGCCTCTTACAAATCTTTTGCAAAAGGATGTTCCTTTTGTTTTTGATGATGATTGTTTAGAAGCCTTCGAAACACTCAAGAAAGCCTTAATTTCCGCACCTGTTGTTCAACCACCCGATTGGAACTTGCCTTTTGAAATCATGTGTGATGCTAGTGATTATGCTGTTGGTGCTGTTCTAGGGCAAAGAGTTGATAAGAAACTGAATGTTATTCATTATGCTAGTAAAACTCTAGACAGTGCTCAACGAAATTATGCAACAACTGAAAAAGAATTCCTAGCAGTTGTGTTTGCTTGTGATAAATTTAGATCTTACATTGTTGACTCAAAAGTAATTGTTCACACCGATCATGCTGCTATAAAATATCTTATGGAAAAGAAAGATGCTAAACGTAGACTTATTCGATGGGTTCTCTTGCTACAAGAATTTGATTTACATATCACTGATACAAAAGGAGCTGAGAACCCCGTAGCTGATAACTTGTCTAGGCTTGAAAATGTGCTTGATGACCCACTACCTATTGATGATAGTTTTCCTGATGAGCAGTTAGCTACAATAATGTTTCTCATAACAATCCTTGGTAGGCTGACTATGCTAATTACATTGTTGCTAAATATTTACCACCTAGCTTTACATACCAACAAAAGGAAAAATTTCTTCTATGATTTAAGACATTACTTTTGGGATGACCCACATATTTACAAAGAAGGAGTAGATGGTATTATTAGACGTTGTGTACTTGAGCATGAACAAGGACAAATCCTACAAAAATGCCACTCCGAAGCTTATGGAGGGCATCATGCTGGAGACAGAACTGCTCACAAGGTATTGCAATCTGGATTTATTGTCCTACTCTCTTCAAGGATGCTTGTAAGTTTGTCTTATCTTGTGATGAATGTCAAAGAATAGGTAATATCGGTAAGCGTCATGAAATTCCTATGAATTATTCACTTGCTGTTGAACCATTTGATGTTTGGGGATTTGATTACATGGGACCTTTTCCTTCCTCTAATGGGTATACACATATTTTGGTTGCTGTTGATTATGTTACTAAGTGGGTAGAAGCTATTCCAACCATTAATATTGATCACAACACCTCTATTAGAATGCTTAAAGAAGTTATTTTCCCAAGGTTTGGAGTCCCTAGATATTGAATGACTGATGGTGGTTCACACTTTATTCAAGGTGCTTTCCGTAAAATGCTTGCCAAGTATGATGTTAACCATAGAATTGCATCACCTTATCATCCTCAGTCTAGTGGTGAAGTTGAACTTAGCAATAGAGAAATAAAATTAATTTTGCAAAAGACTATCAATAGGTCCAGGAAGAATTGGTCTAAGAAATTAGATGATGCACTTTGGGCTTATAGAACAGCATATAAAAATCCTATGGGTATGTCTCCTTATAAAATGGTTTATGGAAAAGCTTGTCATTTGCCTCTTGAGTTAGAACATAAAGCATATTGGGCAATTGAAGAACTCAACTATGATTTCAAACTTGCCGGTGAAAAGAGGTTATTTGATATTAGCTCATTAGATGAATGGAGAACCCAAGCTTATGAAATTGCCAAGTTATATAAAGAAAAAGTTAAAAGATGGCATGATAAAAGAATTCAAAAGCATGAGTTTAAAGTTGGAGAATATGTTCTTTTGTACAACTCTCGTTTTAGATTGTTTGCAGGAAAACTCCTCTCAAAATGGGATGGACCCTATGTTATCGAGGAGGTTTATTGGTCTGGAGCTATCAAAATAAATAACGCCGAAGGTACGAACCCGAAGGTTGTCAATGGGCAACGAATAAAACATTATATCTCAGGTACGCCCATTAATGTTGAAAGTAATATTATCCAAACTTTGACACAGGAAGAACACATAAAAGAGTCCTTCTGGAACACTCCAGAATCGTGAAAAAAGGAGGTACGTGATACAGTAAGTAAACGGACTCTGAAAAATCCGCAAAAATATTTTTTTTTTGCAGTTTTGGAATATAACAAAATTAGGAAAATAAGAAACAACCAGGAAGGTCACCCTGGTGGGCACAAGACACCAGGGCGCGCATGGCTTGCCAGGCGCGCCTAGGTGGGTTGTGCCCACCTCGGGTACCTTTCGGACTGTGTTTTTCTACGGTTTGCTTGTTTCCCAAGATAAAAAATCTTTATATACCCCCCGAACCTATTGGTCACCGTATCGCAGAGAATCTGTTTTCTTTTCCTTGCTGTTTTCTGTCAGATCCCATCTACCATGGCCGCTTCAAGCTCCTCCAAGGACAAGTTCTTCAAGAACGTCATCAACCCATATTTGCGGGAGGTGGTGCAGCACCCTCAGGTCATCCAGATGTATGAGGGGGTGCTTCACATCCGCGATGTGCAAGGTCCCAAGGGCACGGGAACCGTGGAGGCCAGGCTTGAAGCTATGGAGCAGGAGGTCTTCCGTGCAAGGGGATGGTGGAGTGTGGACTCAATGCCAATCACCTCATGATCATGGACGTTACCCGTGATCTGAAGGTCGATGGCAAGTCCATGAAGGACATCGTCTTCACCCTCAACTAGTAAATCAACTTCCTCCAAAGCCAGATCTACGATCTCCAAAACCAAGTCTTTGAATATGAGGCGAGGTTTAAAGGTATGAGTTTGGATGCCAATTGTAGGACCCGTGAGACTCACTCCTCCTCTTATGATGGTGGACCTCTGCCATGGAAACCCGAGGACAAGATCTCTACTTCATCACCACCACCTTCTTCTTCATCACCAAAATAAAATTGAGTATCAGGTATTGGCACTCCCCTTGGCTTCCGCCAAGCTTGGGGGAGGTGCCCCTGTATCGTATCACCCCCACTATGTTTTGCCTTTACTTATAGTAGTTCGATCTATAGTTATCTTTTGCTTTAGATGAATAAAAGTTTAGTTTGATCCTTTGCAAGAGCTTGCTTAGTGATCTATCCTTGTAATTTTGTGCGAGATATATAATAAAGTTTAGTTTGAGTTTTTTGCTTTCTTTACTTTCATGTTGCAATAAAAAGAAAGGAAATAAATGAAAAATATCATATGCTAATCTTATGGTAGGTGATGACACCACATAAGGAAAAGTATAAGTAGAAAATTTTATTAGAGATTGACAAACATAGCATTGGTCAATGATGCAATTCATGACAGAACTAATAAGGTAAGAGAAGATTCACATATAAATACACTATCCTGGAAATCTTTTGTGATTGTGTGCCCCCATCAAAATATTATATGCCAAAATTGTTGACGTTGGACAAGGAAGACAACGTAATGATTTATGTTTGTTCATATTCACATAGAAGTTATATTGTCATAGATCCTTCAACATGTGGTGCTTGCCCCCTATCTTTGCTAGCAAAAAATTTCGCACTAAGTGCAGATACTACTTGTGCATCCAAAAACCCTTAAACCCAAATCTTATTTTCAAGAGTCGACCATACCTACATAGGGATTGAGAAAGATCCCTCAAGTAAGTTGTCATCGGTGCAATAAGGCAATAAAAATTGCTTCTAAAAGTGTGAGATCATTTAGTGTAAGAGAAAATTGAGCATTGTACGAACTTGTGATGGTGAAGAGTAAAAGCGACAGACTGCATAATAAAGGTTGCCATCACAAGGGGCAATACAACGTGACGTTCTTTTGCACTAAGGGGTTGAGCATACAAACAAATAAGTGCATGGCAACCTCTGCTTCCCTCTACGAAGGGCCTATCTTTTACTTTTATGTATTTAGTTTTATGCAAGAGTCAAAGTTTTTCTCGCTATTCCTTTCTATTTTTCTCCTTTGGCAAGCATCATGTGGTGAGGAAAGATCTAGGCACATATGTCCGGTTGAATATGGGTAGCATGAGTTATTATTGTTGACATCACCCTTGAGGTAAATACGTTGGGAGGCGAAACTATAAGCCCCTATCTTTCTATGTGTCCGGTTGAAACGTTTTGCTCATGTGTATGCAGTGAGTGTTAGCAATGATAGAAGACTATATGATGGTTGCATATGTGGACTTGCCTAAAGGCTCCGATACGTGACCCTTCCTGAGAAGATGATGAATTGTAGTTGCAAAGTTGACTGAGAACATAGTTTGTTGGTTTCTAATGGAGTTTATGCTTTATACTTCGATAGTGTGATGAATTATTACTTATTCATGAGAAGTCTACGATAAAAGTTCTATGATAAAAGTCTTATGTTTAAATTTGTTGTTGTTATAATAATCTACATGATGCTTCTATGTCCGTATTTTGTTTTTATCGACACCTCTCTCTCTAAGCATGTGGACATGTTTTTCGATTTCGGTTTTCGCTTGAGGACAAGCGAGGTCTAAGCTTGGGGGAGTTGATATGTCCATTTTGCATCATGTTTTCCTACTGTTATTTATGATGTTTTTATGCATGATAATGCTTTTTTGGAGTAATTCTAGTGCCTTTTCTCTCATAATATTCAAGGTACACACAAAGAGGGAGAATTCAGGCAGCTGGAAATCTGGACCTGGAAAAGCTATGTCAGGCTACCTATTCTGCACAACTCGAAACAAGCTGAAACTGTACGGAGAATTTTTATGGAATATATGAGGAATATTGGAGCAAATAAGTACCAGATGGGGCCCCCAGGTGGGCACAACCCACCTGGGTGCGCCAGGGAGCCCAGGCACGCCCTGGTGGGTTGTGCTCCCCTCGGCCCACCTCCGGTGCCCATCTTCTGGTATATAAGTCATTTTGACCTAGAAAAAATAAAGAGAGGACTTCCGGGATGATGCGCCGCCGTCTCGAGGCGAAACATGGGCAGGAGCACTTTTGCCCTCGGGCAGAGCGATTCCGCCGGGGGAACTTCCCTCCCGGAGGGGGAAATCATCGTCATCATCATCAGCAACAACTCTCCCATCTAGGGGAGGGCAATCTCCATCAACATCTTCAACAACACCATCTCATCTCAAACCCTAGTTCACCTCTTGTGTTCAATCTTTGTACCAGAACTATAGATTGGTGCTTGTGGGTGACTAGTAGTGTTGATTATATCTTGTAGTTGATTACTATATGGTTTATTTGGTGGAAGATTATATGTTCAGATCCAATATGCTATTAAATACCCCTGTGATCTTGAGCATGATTATCATTTTTGATTAGTTACTTTTCTTCTTGAGGCCACAGGAGAAATCATGTTGCAACTAATCATGTGAACTTGATATGTGTTCGATATTTTGATAGTATGTATGTTTTGATTCCCTTAGTGGTGTCATGTGAACGTCGACTACATGAAACTTCACCATATTTGGGCCTAAGGGAATGCATTTTGGAGTAGTTATTTGATGATGGGTTGCAAGAGTGTCAGAAGCTTAAACCCTAGTTTATGCGCTATTCCGTAAGGGACCGATTGGATCCAAAAGTTTAATGCTATGGTTAGAATTTATTCTTAATACTTTTCTCGTAGTTGCGGATGCTTGCGAGAGGGTTAATCATAAGTAAGAGGTTTGTTCAAGTAAGAACAACACCTAAGCACCGGTCCACCCACATATCAAATTATCAAAGTAGCGAACACGAATCGAACCAACATGATGAAAGTGACTAAATGAAATTCCCGTGTACCCTCAAGAACGCTTTGCTTACTATAAGAGACCGTTTGGGCCTGTCCTTTGCCTCAAAAGGATTGGGCTACCTTGGTGCACTTTTGTTACTATTATCGTTACTTGCTCGTTACAAATTATCTTGCTATCAAACTACTCTGTTACTTACAATTTCAGCACTTGCAGACATTACCTTGCTGAAAACAACTTGTCATTTCCTTCTGCTCCTCTTTGGGTCCGACACTCTTACTTATCAAAAGAGCTACAATTGATCCCATATACTTATGGATCATCTGGGCCATACCCGAAATCTTGGCAGGAAAAGCAGGGGATTACAAGCCTAGCGGGATGCACTATCGCTGGCGTCACCGTCATTGTCGTTGCTGTCAGCCCCGCCCTCTTCGGTGAGCACAACCACGTCGTCGGCAAGGGCGAATTCCTTGATTAGTTCATCCATACGGTCATCCTCCCAGATCGCCGGATCACCCTGGGTCACTCTGGGCACCGGGGCTATCGCAGTGTTGAAGTCAAAGTTCGGATTGAGGCTGAGGAGGTAGCTAAAGACGCGCGAGAACGCGTGCCCGAGGAGGTCTCGGCTCCTCTATTCGATGAGCTGGCGTGTCCTCGCGGCCCTACCTTCGAGGCAGGTCGCGACCTGGGTGAAGAAGCAGAGGTAGCCGGCATCGTCAGCTTCATACGAGCGGACGATGCTCTCCTCACAGATGGTGTGCAAGGCCTGGTTCGCCCTGACCCAGAGGTCCTCGAGCATCGAGTAAAGATCACGCTGGAACATTCGGCGGTGGCTCGCATCATCCGAACCTCTCTCCACCAGGTATGTGACACCCGCTACCTGCTGTTGAAGTGAGGACAACTCGGCCTCAGCAGTGGCCCGGGCATCCTCGGTGGCCTTCCCGCGCCGTTCTGCCGCGGCGAGCTTCACCTTGAGGGCATCGGCCTTGCCTCGTAGCCGGCTTGCTGTTGCTTGAAGCGATCCTCCTGGAGCCCCAACCTATGGTGGTATTCTTCGACCAAAGCCTGGCGAATCCCCGCCACCTTCTGGTCGACCTCCTGCCAAATCCTTGCTTCCCGAGAGGCAAGGGCGTCCTTGGCCGTGGATACTTGGCGTTCCATCACCTCCAGTCGCTCGCGCTCCAGGCTATGCTCCAACGCCTCGAGCGCCAGCGCCTCCTCGTGTGCTCAAATCCCTACCACGTCTGTAGGGGTCCCGCCTGGCGGCACCGCCAGGGCGGCTCTGCGCGCCTGGACCTGCCGTTCAAGGGCGGCATTCAAGGCTTGAAGCTCTCTCGCGCTCCTCGGCCGCCTCACGGTGCTGGTCGAAGGCCCGGGCCTCCTCCAAGGCACGGGTACAAGCCTCTCGAGAAGCTACAAGGGATCCATCAGCCTATGCTCGGGCGCGCCCATGCTGCAAATGCCCGAGGTTGATGGCGACCTTCAATTGATGCCACTCGCGTGCCAGGCGTAGGCTTTCTGCCTCAAGGTGCGAGTTGATGTCAGCGAGCTCTGCCCCGAGCCGGCCTAGCGCACTCGCCGCTTACTGGAAAAGGCCGTGGCGGACGACGCTGCGCCCGCGCGTGAGCTCCAGTGCTCGGCCAGGCCTTTCCTCCGCGTCCTGGCCCGCCAAAGGGGCGTGGGATGACTCTCCTGTCTCCGGCAGGCGGCCGGTGGACGAAGCCCCTGCGGCCTCTCCCCGGACCTTGGACGGGGCGCGGCGTGGCCCGGTTATGCCACTTGAAGACGAAGCCGTCGCGTGGATCGCCCAACCACCAACAAGAACCAATGGAGGGACCCCAGGTGTGGGCTCCGGACCACGGAAGTCGCTCCATTGTAGGGGCGCCGGGAGAGCAGACCCTCGGCATTCAGGCCATGGCCTCAGCTCATGGACCGGCACCACCTCATGCGCGGTTGTCTGGCTCGGGAGGTCTAGAGTCGCGGCGCGAACGGAAGCCTCCGAAGGACGCACTCCAAGCAGGCTCACTGTGGCGACGGATGGGAGCCTGAAGGGCAAATGTCAGAGGGGGGACGCAACATGCCAGAATCCAGAAGGGCAAGGTACTTACTCATCTCCGACTATCCATTTCCTCTGTTTCACGGCCCATGGGGCATCACCACGGCAGCTCTCGAACCCCTTCCTCTTGCGGGACACCCCAGCGTTCGGAAGGGGTACGCTGAAGGATGGCACGCTGCCCCTGGTGGCGGGGGCGGCAGTCGCAGCCACGGACAGGGCTCCCCCCGTGCTGTCTGTAGGTCCGCGGGCAGCCACCTCAGGAGCACTTGGTGGTGTCTGCCCTCCAGCAGCCACCTTAGGAGCACTTGGTGGTGCCTGCCCTCCGGCGGCCACCTCAAGAGTAGTCGTCGGCGCTCGTCCCCCCCTCAACCATCTCAGGGGCGTGCACCACCAGGCCAACAAGCATGGGAGCCATCAAGACGGGGTTCTCGTGAGGCCCCACGTGATCCTCGAGGAACAACCCCACTTGTCGAAGCCCGACATCTTCTCGACGAAGGCCCCTCCGTTCGAGCAGTTGTACAAGAGGCACCCCTCAGCAGGGAGCGCAGCAGGCGCTAGGTCACCCGTCAGGAGCTCAAGCACTATGTGCAGCATCTTAGAGGGGAGCGAAGGCACCTGTAGCCTTATGGGATCGTTGGGGCTAGTGAAGGCCCACATTGGGCGAGAATGGCGTTGGAGCAGGGGGATGCGCCGCCGGACGAACTCCCTCACCACCATCGACACCGTCACCCCTGCCTCCTTCAGCTTGGCCAGCCTAGACAAGACGCGCGCAAGCCGCCGGTCGACAAGCTCACATGTCCCCAGCTGGGGCTCAGCTCCGCCGGCACCCGCGGTAGAAGGAGCAGGGGGCTGACACGGTGGCGTCCACATACACCCACTGCTTCCGGAATCTTTTTACATCCGGGCGGAGCGTGAAGTCGATGCCGGAGTCGGCTGTCGCCACCACCATCTGAAATGACACGCACCCCGAGCGTTGCCTGTTGTCGACTATGTGGAGCGAGAAGAAATGGCGGAATAAGGGCACGGACGGGGCAATGCCCACGAGAGCCTCACACAAGAAGGCAAAAGCGGAGAGGAGGATGATGGATCCGGGGTCCAGATGGAGCGCTTGGATCTGATAATGCGAGAGCACGGCGTTGAAGAAATCTGAGAAAGGGAGGACCAGACGAGCCAGGAGGGCATGAAGGTGAAGGCGGATTTCGGTGGCTTCCATGTCAACCAATGCCCGGGAGGTAGGCCAGACCGTTGTCGCCTTCCACTTGTTGGAATCGGCGGCGTCGGCCTACCGGACCTTTTCCAGCCCATCCTGGTTGACCACCGTGGACCGCCCAGTGTGGGTTCCAGCCCCGGCAAAGGCTCCGCGAGTGCGTGGGCATCCCGTTTCTTCATCGACTTGGGAGCCATGACGGCGGAAGTGGGTTGGCGCTGGTGCGGAATATGGAGAAGGAGACACAAGTTCACAAGAAAGAGGAGGAGCGGGGGACGAAGACGACGGGCAATGATGGTTGGGCCGCGTTTGACATGCAGTCGTCAAATCAAGCGGTTGCCGAGGCAGCGTGGGGAAGTGGAGACGCCCACGTCCCATCAAGCGCCATGCGTCGACTCAGTCCGCAGGCTATTGGGGCCCGCGGCGCTTCACCCTTGCCCTTTGGCTTCGCCTCGAAGCCAAGCCCGAGCGCGCCTTGGGCCCGGGGGCTACTGTAGGCGTTCTGGAAACTAGGGTGCCCAGACTTGCTTGCCTGCGGCCCATGGCGTGGCTCCATCAGCGGCCTGGTACGGGCCATCTCAGCATCAACAAGACAAGAGCCTCGCGAGGGGCCAAGCCTCGCAAGGCGGACGACGCCAAGACCTTCGGAGGGAGCAGCCTCCCTAGGCAGCCTCCTTAGGAGCGGAGATTCCTATGCAAGCGCCCACCTCATGAGGTTCGGATGACACAAGCCGTGACGACCAAGGCCAGGAGGGCGCCAGCGGGCGTAGAGTGTCAGGTTTCCCCTTTGGTGCTAAGGAGGCAAGCGCATGCACGGGGTCCCAGGGACTCAGCCAAAGGTTTCCATTCCAGTGCAACGAGACCAAAACCGCTAGGAAGGCAGGGCGAATGTCATCACCGAGCCCACCACGGCGTCACGAGCAGAGGCTTTGCAGGCGAAGACCACCTTTCGTCAGGATAAGATGTACTACTTGTCCCCCTTCAAACTTGGCCACTGTGGGACCCCTTCCCGCCTTCATCTCGGAGGAAGAGGACCGAGGCCACTATAGCTTAGCCACCACCATATGAGGGGATCCCCGAATCCGAACCGTCACTAGCTCACACTCACACAAGAATAGACCTCCTGAGGTTCTTCTTCTTATGTACTAGCTCATTCTCAGCCCCTCGCGAGGCTAATCCACCCCAAAGCAGGAGTAGGGTCCTACACCGCAAGGTGGCCCGAACCTGGGTAAACTGTTGTGTCTCTTTCCTTTCCCGTTCATCAAGCTAGGTCGTGAGAGCGACGAATCAGTTGGCTGGAGAGGTTGAGTTCTTCACACACGCCCCTGAGTTCGAACCTCTCTTGGGTCTGTAGATCCCTGAATCCAACAAACCGGAACAGTAGACCACTTGATCAAAACCTGCAAGTGCGCTCCATTGCCTTTTTTCACCAGTCTGCGAACTAGAATCTCCTCTGGTATCACCCCTGGAACTGACAATGGTTTTAGGCAACGCAGTAAACATTGGTGTGTGATCTGGCACATAGGACTTCAACTGAGATACGTGAAAAACTGGATGAACTTGACTGCCCTTCTGAAGCTCCAATTTATAAGCCGCTAACCCCACCTTTTCCAAAATCTTGAAGGGACCGAAAAATTTGAGGGCCAATTTGGGATAGGGTCTATTGACCACTGACGATTGAGCATATGGCTGCAACCGCAGGTACACTTGTTCTCCCACCATAAATTCCCGAGGAGATATGTTTTTATCAGCATAGTGCTTGTACTTAACCTGAGCTCTATGCAAATGCTCTTTCAGACTGGCAGTGTGTTCTGTCTGAGCACAAATCCAACTAGAAACATCAGGATTGAGAGAATTTGATGAACTTGCCAGCTGACCAATGTTAGGCTCATGTCCATACAATGCTTTGTAAGAGGGGGGCAACCTAAAGAGGAGTGAAATGTGGAATTATACCAGAACTCAGCATGAGGCAGCCATTGTTTCCACTTGGCAGGACAATCATGTACTGCACACCTGAGATACATCTCCAAACCCTGATTCACTCTTTCAGTTTGTGGATGATATGCTGTGCTCATTTGCAATTCAGTGCCCCACACTCTAAAAAGCTCTTTCCAAAAGGCACCGGTGAACACTTTATCTCTGTCAGACACTATAGACAGAGGTAGCCCATGCAGTCTAAAAATATTCTGAAGGAATGCTTTGGCCACGCCGACAGCAGTGAATGGATGTTTGAGAGGTATGAAGTGACTTACTTTAGTAAACCTGTCAACCACCACCAAAATTGAACTATAGCCTTCAGATTTTGGAAGCCCTTCTATGAAATCCATGTTGATTGACTGCCAAGGTCCTACAGGTATTGGTAAAGCTTGCAATAGTCTAGGAGATTTACATAGCTCATGCTTTGCTTGTTGACAGATAGCACACTGCTTAAAATTTTCCACATCAGTTTTCATACCTTGCCAACTGAACAATTGCTTAACTCTGAAATAGGTAGGTAGAACTCCAGAGTGACCTCCTACAGGAGTAGAGTGAAAGGCCTGTATCAATCTGGTTTGCAACCCCACATTAGCTCCAATCCACATCTTATCATTGTTTTTCAGAATTCCTTCATGTAACATAAACCCAGGACAAGCAGCAGGAATTTAAAACCTCCTGAATCCAAACAGGCTGTGAAGAGGACAGAGCCTGCACTGGAAATAGGCGAGCTACCCTGGACAGTGCATCTGCCACTTTGTTCTCTACCCCCTTCTTGTATTGTATGGTGAACTGTAGACCCACTAACTTGCTCATGGCCTTTCTCTGCAGATCTGAAGTTAATACTTGATCTCCTAAGTGACATAAGCTTTGGTGATCAGTTTTGATCACAAAAGGACCTCTGGACAAGTAAGATCTCCACTTATCTATGGCCATCATAATTGCCAAAAATTCTTTCTCATAAATGGACAACTTCTGATTTTTCTGACCCAAAGCTTTGCTGTAAAAAGCCATAGGATGTCCCTCTTGTGTAGGCACAGCCCCAACACCAGAGTCACATGCATCAGTTTCCACAAAAAATTGCTTGTCAAAATTAGGAACAGCTAGCACAGGAGTAGAGGCCATTGCTTGCTTTAACTATTCAAAAGCAGTTTGAGCCTCTTCTGACCAGAGAAAGGACTGTTTATTCAACAACATTGTCAAAGGCTTAGCTATAATTTCATAGTTATGACCAAATTTCCTATAGTACCCAGTGAGCCCAAGAAACCCTCTGAGTTCAGTTAGATTGCTGGGTACATGCCATTCTAACATAGCATAAGTTTTTGTGGGGTCAGTGGCCACTCCTTTGTCAGAGATCACATGACCCAAATATTCCAAAGACTGCTGCCCAAAGGAAAATTTACTCTCCTTCACATAAAACTGATTTTCTCTCAGTACTGTCAACACTTCTCTCAAATGTCTGAGATGATCTTCCAAAGTCTGACTGAAAATAAGTATGTCATCCATAAAGGACAGAACATATTTTCTGCCAGGGAACATGAAGTTCATTACACATTGAAATGTACCTGGAGCAGTTGCTAAACCAAAGGGCATCACTCTAAACTGAAATTTTACCATGATGTGTCTTGAAAGATGTTTTATATTCATCTTCAGGGACTATTCTAATTTGATGATAACCAGCTCTTAAATCCATTTTAGAAAACCATTTAGCTCCAGCCAATTCATCCGATAGTTCATCTATGACTGGCAAGGGAAATCTGTTTTTGATTGTTAGTGCATTAAGCTTTCTATAATCCACACAAAACCTCCATGTTCCATCTTTTTTCTTAACCAACAACACTTGAGAGGAAAAAGGGCTCAAACTGGTTGTAGTTAAACCTGCCTTCATCATCTCATCCACTTGTCTTTCTATTTCATCCTTCTGTAGGGGAGAATACCTATAAGGTTTGTTGTTAACTGGTACAACCCCAGGAACCAGATTAATAGCATGATCAATTTGTCTATGAGGAAGTAGATCTTTTGGTTCACTAAAAACATCAGTATATTGCTGAAGCAGTTCTTTGATTGGTTCAGGAAATTCCTGTTTATCCTCTTTCTCATACAAAGGATGAATTAAAGCTACTACCATAATATCATTACCCTTGTCCCATTTCAGTAACTGTTCCAGAGGCATTTCCTTTAGTTCTGAGCTCTGACTGGGTAACACTCCTTGCAACTTAACAGACTGTCCTTTATAGTCAAATTGAATCCACTTTTCAGCCCAATGGCATTTCATCACCCCCATTTCTCTAACCAGTCCATAACAAAAATAATGTCATAACATCCCAATTGCAGCACCTTCATAGGACTGGTGAAGTGTTGTCCTTGCAGCCACTAGGTTATGTTTGGAATATTATTCAGTACACTATAGCTTATCACCATTTGCCACTTTGACAGACAAGGGTTCAGACAATCTTTCTGGTGTCAACATAATCCTATCCAACAGAGCCTGGTCTACAAAACTATGTGTACTATCAGAATCTAACAAGAGTAATACCCCTTGATTTCCAATCAGTGCTCTGAACTGTATAGTTTTTGGATGTGTAGCACCTGACAAGGCCTGAACAAAAATAGTAGCACATTCCTCTTGCTGGTCATACATCAATGCATCCAACACAGCATCCGAAATTATCTCATGAGGATTTATAGCTTCCACTATCTTAAGCTGAGCAGATTTCTCACTTGAAGTTGTGCATGCATGTCCAGGACTGTACTTATCCCCACACCCATAACATAGTCCATAGGCTCTCCTATATTCCTTGAGCTGCTTAGCCTTCCACAATTCTCCTGGTGCAAATGAATTTCTAGAGTCCTGTCTACCAGTGAAACTTTTTTAATAATTAGTTTACTGCTCTTGTTCTGCTGAAGCAATCTCTCCTGAACTTGAGCATATAGTGCAGCTTGTTGAACAGATTCAGGTAATTGCATTTCCACAGCAACCCTCAATTCCTCCTTTTAACCCATGATAAACCTTGTGACCAATAAGGTGTCACTTAACTGAGGCTCATACAACCTGATGCTATATACCAACTGGTGAAATTTACCTTTGTGCTCTTCTACAGAGCCCCACTGCTTCAACCGGAGCAAGGATTGAAGTAACTCCCTATGCACATTCACATCAAATTCAGCAAGAAGTGCTTCACAAAACTGTTCCCAATTCGGCCACATCCCCTTCTGTCTGACTGATTGAAACCAATGTGCAGCATTATCTACCAAATTCAAAGATGCAGATGGCACACGAAAACTATCTGGAATGTTGTACAGCTGAAAAAACGCCTCACACTGATCAATCCAGACTCTAGCCCCAGTACCATCAAATTTTGGAAAATCCATTTTAGGCACCCAATTCCTCTTCCCAGCCGCTTCCTCACACTGCACATGTTTTCCTTGTTCTCCGCTAGGATACGGGTTGGTGACATGTACCTGATGGGGCCGATGCTGAGACCTCGCCGTGGAGCCTTGAGTTGCAGGTGCTGCTCCCAACAACCCATATGGAGGAGGTAGAATTTGAGGGCCGACCCCTCCCTTCGCCGCGGCCGGAGCATTCTGCCTCACCGACTGAGCTTGTTCCTGTTGTACCTTGCCCAACGTGTCACAAGAGAGATTTACCTTCACCTGCACCTAGTCCAAATGCTGCGACTACTCCTTTCGCATCCAGCGCCTCCAATCGATCACAAATATCTGCCACTTTTGCCAACTTGCTCCGCTGTACGCGGATCTTCATGAACTCCTTCAGCATGTGCTCCTGAAAGAGCTCCATCTCGCACGTGATGTGCTTCGTCTGGGCACTGGGTTTGAACACCGTCGTGCCTCTCCTCTGTGATGCAACCCACCTCAGGCCACGGAATTTGCCAGGTACGCTCTCACAAAAATGGAAGCAGGCCACAGATCGGTCGCTCTGATACCAGATTGTAACACCCTTGCCTTTGGTCGTGAAGGACCGCTGGATTTGGGCGCGTTGCCGGTGAGATCGGTGGAGGAGAGAGGTCAGCAGGTAGGAGAGATGCAGACGGCAACACGAGGGAGAGAAAGGAGATAAGCTCAGAGAGATCAGATGAGATTTCAAATTCAATACAACGGTACCCCGTCCACGCCAGCCACTCGAGCTTATAAACTGCTCGTTACATAACTAGGCCTCAGCCCACTTACTCACTCGACCCAACTCAATACACAAAGCCCAATGCCTATTCAAATATCCCGCCAACTATGCTTCCGCCTTGGCACTGTGAATACGCCTTCCTAGCTGTTTCACTACCAGTGTCAATAGCTGCATACTGACACGTTTGACCCGCCCGTGATAAAGTTTAATTATGCAAAAGTGAATAGTGATTCCCTTTTTCCACCTTCGTAATTTTGTTGCATCTTGCTGAGCAGTGGGGTCAGTCGTTAGTGGGCTGAGTCTGTCAGCGACCGTTGATACGTCTCCAACGTATAGATAATTTATGAAGTATTCATGCTAATATATTATCATTCTTGGATGTTTTACAATCATCTTATAGCAACTTTATATCATTTTTTCGGACTAACCTATTGACATAGTGCCAAGCGCCAGTTGCAGTTTTGCATTTTTTTACATCGCAGGAAATCAATATCAAATGGAGTCCAAACACCATGAAACTATTTTTGGATCTTTTATGGACCAGAAGACCACCAATGGGCTAGAGCAGCACCTGGGGGGTGCCCCGAGGGGGGCACAACCCACCAGGGCACGCCTGGGGGCCAGGTGGGTTGTGCCCACGTCGGTGGCCTCCCGCACCCCTCTTTACCCTATAAATTCATAAACTATTCCAAAAACCCTCGGGGTTAACCTAGATCAAAAGTTCCGTCGCCGCAGGGCTCTGTAGCTAGTGAAAACTAATCTAGACCCCGTTCCGGCACCCTGCCGGAGGGGGGAATCATCTTCGGTGCCCATCTTCATCATCCCGGCGGCCACCACGATGAGGAGGGAGTAGTTCACCCTTGGGGCTGAGGGTTTGTACCAGTAGCTATGTGTTTAATCTCTCTCTCTCTCTCTCTCCTCTCTCTCTCTCGTGTTCTTGAGATGTCACGATCTTGATGTATCGCGGGCTTTGTTAATATAGTCGGATCATATAGTGTTTGCCCCTCTCTATCTTGTTGTGATGAATTGAGTTTTTCCCTTTGAGATTTCATTGTTATCAGATTGAATAATTTTATGGATTTGAAAACACTTGATATATGTCTTGCAATTGAATACTCGTGGTGACAATGGGGTATCATATTGATTCACTTGATATATGTTTTGGCACTCAACTCACGGATTCCCGTGGTGACATCGGGGTAATCTATGCATAGGGGTTGATGCACGTTCTTGTTTTTGTTTCTCCGGTAGAAATATTGGGGCACTCTTGGAAGTTCTTTGTGTTGGATTGAGTATTATGAATATGAATTTGCTTTGGTGTTATTTTACTAGAAACTCTAGGATAGATCAAACGGAAAGAATAGCTTTGTGTTATTTTAATACGAACTCTTGAATAGATCGAACGGAAAGAATAGCTTTGAGGTGGTTCTCCGCTAGATAGGAACTTTGGAGTGATTCTTCATCGCACTTTGAGGGGTGGTTATATGATCCAATTATATTAGCACTATTGAGAAATTGCACTAGCGAAAGTACGGACCCTTGGCCTCATTTTCAGGCAATGCAATACCATTTTTGTGCCCGTTTACTATTTGCTACCTTGCTGTTTTTACTTATTCAAATTATAAAAATATATTTCTACCATCAATATTACACTTTTATCACCATCTCTTCGCCGAACTAGTGCACCTATACAATTTGCCATTGTATTGGGTGTGTTGGGGACACAAGAGATTTCTTGTATTTGGTTGCAGGGTTGTTCGAGAGAGACCATCTTCATCCTACACCTCCCACGGATTGATAAACCTTAGGTCATCCACTTGAGGGAAAATTGACTGTCCTACAAAACTCTGCGCTTGGAGGCCCAACACGAGTCTACAATAACAAAGTTGCGTAGTAGACATCAAGCTCTTTTCTGGCGCCGTTGCCGGGGAGGTGAGTGCATGAAGGTATATCTTTAGATCTTGCAATTGAATCTTTTAGTTTCTTGTTTATCACTAGTTTGGTCTTTAAAATAAAACCACATAAAAAATGGAATTGAAGTTGCATCATATTATTGATCATCTTTATAATATCTTTCTTGAAAATGATGATTCAGAAAATTGTGCTCAATTGTTAGAAGAAGAAGTCAATAAAATGTTTGGCACAAAATATTTGAATGATGAGCATGATTGCAATATTGCAAGTATGAATTCTTTGAATATCCATGATTCTAATGATATGCAAAGCCATAAGCTTGGGGATGCTATACTTGATGAAGATGATATTTTTAGTCCCCCAAGTTTTGATGAGAAAATTTGTTATGATGATTGCACCCCTCCTATTTATGATGATTATATTGATGAAAGCGGATTCGGAGATGTCATGACTTTATTTGATGATGAATCCACTATTTTGGAAGAGGTTGCAATTTTTTATGACAACAAAGTTGCTATCTATGATGATTATGGTGATGAAATGTATGCTATATTGAATAATGATAACCATGAAAGTTGTCATCATGATTTTAATTTTCAATCCCATGGTAGTTATTTTGTTGAGTTTGCTCCCACTACTATTCATGAGAATAAATTTGCTTATGTGGAGAGTGGGAAAATTTCTATGCTTATGTATCATGAAAATAATGCTTCATGTGATGGTTATATAGTTGAATTCATTCATGATTCTACTTAAAATTATTATGACGCAGGAACTTTTGCTTGTAGGTATTGCAATAATATCAAGTTTCCCCACTATGTGTTGAAAATCTTGAAGTTATGATTGTTTTGCCTTCCTATGCTAGTTGATTCTTGTCCCATAAATCATTTGCTCACAAAATCCCTATGAATAGGAAGTGGGTTAGACTTAAAGGTGCTTGTCATATTCTTAGTGATGCTCTCTTTAGTTTCAATTCTTATCTTTTATGCGAGCATCATTGAAATCATCATGCCCAGCTAAAAGGCATTAAAGAAAAGCGCTTGTTGGGAGACAACCCAACATTTAACCCTACTGTTTTTGTGTGTTCACATGATTAGGATACCGTAGTAACCATGTTTTATAGATTTTGTTTCAATAAAGCGCCAAGTAAAGCCTTTGGGATCATGTTGGGTGATAGTTGATTTGATCTTGTTGAAAAACAGAAACTTTTGCCCTCACAAAAATAATTCTCATTTTTAACAGAAGAGTGATTTTGAGTTGATTCGTTTTGCAGAAGTTTAGTATACAAATTTCTCACGTGGTCCTAATTTTTCATAATTTTTGGAGTAGCATAAGTATGGTTGGAGTACAGATTACTA
Organism: Aegilops tauschii subsp. strangulata; assembly: GCF_002575655.3. NCBI lineage: Eukaryota > Viridiplantae > Streptophyta > Magnoliopsida > Poales > Poaceae > Aegilops > Aegilops tauschii. The sequence goes on along the minus strand of NC_053040.3, from coordinate 141,488,898 downwards.
CAGACTGTTCTGTTTTTGACAGATTCTGTTTTCAATGCATAGTTTGCTTGTTTTCTAGTTTCTATGGCTTATATTGCTCAATATAAATTGTGAAAATGATATGCTACAGTAGTCATTGTGTGTAAAAAATTATGAATCTTGTCTTTGACAGTACCAAAGTGAAATGTTTTCCTCTTTATCATACTAACCTATCTCATAAAGTTCCGTTAAGTTTTGTGTGATTGAAGTTTTCAAGTTTTGGGTGAGATGTCGATATGAGGAGAATAAGGAGTGACAAGACCCCAAGCTTGGGGATGCCAAAGGCATCCCAATGTAATATTCAAAGAAGATCCAAGCAACTAAGCTTGGGGATGCCCAGAAGGCATCCCCTCTTTCGTCTCCAACATTATCGGTAACCTCACTTGGAGCTATGTTTTCATTCGTCACATGATAGGTGTTTTGCTTGGAGGGTCATTTTCTTTTGTTAGAATTTTCTTCCTGTTATTTCGAATAATGTTTTGCATCTTTTATTTCAATAAAAATGTCAAGTATAGCCTTTACTATTCTTATTTTACAAGTCTACATGTTGCTATTTGAAAACAGAAAGTTTTCTCGATGTTGCAAAAAATCCCTAGAAAAGTCAGAATGTGATAAAAATAAGCTCTGATAAATTTTCTATAATGTGGGAAATTTTCATAACTTTTGGATTTAGGGAAGTATTGATACTCTTGCATTCTTTACAGACTATACTGTTTTGGCAGATTGCTGTTATGTTTGCATTGTTTGCATATGTTTGCTTGTTTAATGATTCTATTTGCGGATAGGAGTATTAAATATGCAGAGGCATTTAGTATGCAATGCTGAATAATAATTTTAGTGATTTTCTACAATGGAGAATGATAAGGTTTTTGCATTGGTTTTTACTAACTTATCTCACGAGTTCTTGTTGAGTTTTGTGTGGATGAAGCTTTTGAGATTTAGGAAAACCGTGATATGAGAAGAATTAGGGAGACACAAAAGCTCAAGCTTGGGGATTCCCATGGCATCCCAAGATAATATTTCAAGAAGTCTCAAGCATCTAAGCTTGAGGATGCCCCGGTAGGCATCCCACCTTTCTTCTTCAACAATTATCGGATAGTATCGGTTGAGCCTAAGTTTTTGCTTCTTCACATGATGTGTGCTATTCTTAGAATGTCATATTATTTTGTTTTGCTTGCTGTTTTAATAAAGTACTTAGATCTGAAAGTTTTTTAAATAAAATAGAGTCCTCAAATAGTTGCCAGGGAGGCTAAGTAAGTGGCACTCACATCCCGTCAACGAAGCTCTTTTCTATGGAATTGCTCTAGTGCTTCACTTATATCTTTTTGAGCATGGTGTGCTTTAATATTTTTGAAGAAAATGTCTCTTGCTTCCCTTAAATTAATTTGAGAGAAAGAAATATTATGCTCATGATCTTCACTTATATCTTTTTGGAGTAGCTTGTCATTTACTCTTGTGCTTCACTTACATCCTACGAGTAAATTGTTGAATAAATAGAATGTCATGACGTTGAAACCATATCATGCCTAATGGTAGCTTCACACTGGGTTTAGAAAGTGAAATATTTTTAGGCTTGACAATCATAATATTGGTCATGCAAGCAAATCACGAATAATTAGTATAAGGAAGAGAACCTTCACATGCAAATACACTATCTTGGAAATCCTTTGTGATTGTGAGCCCTGATCAAAATATTATATGCCAAAATTGTTGACGTTGGACAAGGAAGACAATGTAATGGTTTATGTTTGTTCATATTCACATAGAAGTTATATTGTCATAGATCCTATGTGGTGCTTGCCCCCCATCTTTGCTAGCAAAAAATTCCGCACCAAGTAGAGATACTACTTGTGCATCCAAAAACCTCTAAACCCAAATCTAATTTTCAAGAGTCCACCATACCTACCTAGGGATTGAGCAAGATCCCTCAAGTAAGTTGTCATCGGTGCAACAAGGCAAAAAAAAATTCTTGTAAAAGTGTGAGATCATTTAGTGTAATAGAAAATTGAGCGTTGTACGAACTTGTGATGGTGAAGAATAACAGTGATAGACTGCATAATAAAGGTTGCCATCACAAGGGGCAATACAACGTGACGTTCTTTTGCACTAAGGGGTTGAGCATACAAACAAATAAGCGCATGGCAACCTCTGCTTCCCTCTGAAGGGCCTATCCTTTACTTTTATATATATACCTTTATGCAACAGTCAAAGTTTTTCTCTCTATTCCTTTTTATTTTTCTCCTTTGGCAAGCATCATGTGGTGATGAAAGATCTAGGCACACATGTCCTATTGAATATTGGTAGCATGAGTTATTATTGTTGACATCACCCTTGAGGTGAATACGTTGGGAGGCGAAATTATAAGCCCCTATCTTTCTATGTGTCCGGTTGAAACGTTTTGCCCATGTGTATGCGGTGAGTGTTAGCAATCAAAGAAGACTATATTATGGTTGAGTATGTGGAGCTCCTACTTAAACTCTCTTGAATAAGTTGAATTACAATTGCTTGGTGACTGAGAATATAGGTTGTTGAGTTTCAAGAGAATTCATTGGTTGAACCTTAAAATGTGAATTGGTTGCTACTTTAACATGAGAAGTATTATAAGATAGAATTGCTGTTATGATGCTAGGAAAAGTGATTGAAATTGCCATTGATCAAACTTATGCACTTTGCTAGCATTCACACTTCATAATTATTTGTTTTATCATTTACCTACTCGAGGACGAGGAATTAAGCTTGGGGATGCTGATACGTCTCCAACGTATCTATAATTTATGAAGTATTCATGCTAATATATTATCATTCTTGGATGTTTTACAATCATTTTATAGCAACTTTATATCATTTTTTGGGACTAACCTATTGACATAGTGCCAAGTGCCAGTTGGTATTTTTTGCATGTTTTTTACATCGCAGGAAATCAATATCAAATGGAGTCCAAACACCGCGAAACTTTTTGTGGATTTTTTATGGACCGGAAGACCACCAATGGGCCAGACCAGCACTTGGGGGTGACCCGAGGGGGGCACAACCCACCTGGGCGTGCCTAGGGGGCCAGGCGCACCTAGGTGAGTTGTGCCCACCTCTGTGGCCTCCCGCACCCCCTCTTTACCCTATAAATTGACAAATATTCTGAAAACCCTCGGGGTTAACCTAGATTAGAAGTTCCGCCGCCGCAGGTCTCTATAGCCACCGAAAACCAATCTAGACCCCATTCCGGCACCCTGCCGGAGGGGGGAATCATCTCCGGTAGCCATCTTCATCATCCCGGCGGCCAGCACGATGAGGAGGGAGTAGTTCACCCTCGGGGCTGAGGGTTTGTACCAGTAGCTATGTGTTTAATCTCTCTCTCTCTCTCTCTCGTTTTCTTGAGATGTCACGATCTTGATGTATCGCGGGATTTTTTAATATAGTCTTATCATATGGTGTTTTCCCCTCTCTATCTTGTTGTGATGAATTGAGTTTTTCCCTTTGAGATTTCGTTGTTATCGGATTGAATACTTTTATGGATTTGAGAACACTTGATATATGTCTTGCAATTGAGTACTCGTGGTGACAATGGGGTATCATATTGATTCACTTGATATATGTTTTGGCACTCAACTCACGGATTGATAAAGTGACATTGGGGTAATCTATGCATAGGGGTTGATGCACGTTCTTGTCTTTGTTTCTCCGGTAGAAATCTTGGGGTAGTCTTTGAAGTTCTTTGTGTTGGATTGAGTACTATGAATATGGATTTGCTTTGGTGTTATTTTAGTACAAACTCTATGATAGATCGAACAGAAAGAATAGCTTTGTCTTATTTTAGTACGAACTCTTGAATAGATCGAACAGAAAGAATAGTTTTGAGGTAGTTTCGTACCCAACAAACAATTTATTCTTATGTTCTCCGCTAGATAGGAACTTTGGAGTGATTCTTCATCGCGCTTTGAGGGGTGGTTATATGATCCAATTAGATTAGCACTGTTGAGAGATTGCACTAGCGAAAGTACGGACCCTAGGCCTAATTTTCTAGCATTGCAATACCGTTTTTGTGCCCGTTTACTATTTTCTACCTTGCTGTTTTTATTTATTCGGATTATAAAAATATATTTCTACCATCAATATTACACTTTATCACCATCTCTTCGCCGAACTAGTGCACCTATACAATTTGCCATTGCATTGGGTGTGTTGGGGACATAAGAGATTTCTTGTATTTGGTTGCAGGGTTGTTCGAGAGAGACCATCTTCATCCTACACCTCCCACGGATTGATAAACCATTGGTCATCCACTTGAGGGAAAATTGCTACTGTCCTACAAAACTATGAGCTTGGAGGTCCAACACGAGTCTGCAAGAATAAATTTGCGTAGTAGATATCAACCGTGTCTGGGAGTGTGCCCGGTACCGGCCTCCTGCAGTAGAAAAATCGTGCCACCGCCAGTAATTTTGACAACCCACTGAGGGCATTCCTAGAATTTCATGCCTTAGGTGTCTGTGTGGTGTCATATGGATGGTTGGGGCCGAATAGGGGTGGGGAAGGACATCTGCTTCTCTCCCTACATCCTCGCTTCACCCGATTGGTGAAAACTCTAGCCCCTACTCCCCACATTAGCTCCCTGTAGCCACCGACGTCCTCCCGCCCCCCTCTCTCCCCGCCGCTCTTCCGTCGCCAGGCTCGTCGCCGCCGCCAATGGGGTTAGCATCGAGCTCACCCCTCTACTTTGCCGGGAGGGGAGTGCAGGACGCTGCTCGTGTTGGTGCTCAGGGTGGGAGGAGCAAGATGTTGGAAATGTGAGCAATTTACCAAATGATTTTATTAACAAAAATAGTAGATAAAGTATGACTAATATAACGGAGACAAAACAAGTCATGCTATCGGATAGAGAGAATGCTGGGGATATAACCCCGCGGTGTGACCCGCCCAGGAGGGGCCGGGTTACACTATTGGCGACTTAATAGAGAAAGTCTATGTTGGCCCAAGAAGAGGAGACATGAACGCTGGAGGTGGCTCATGAGGTGAGCCTGTTGAAGGCCCAAGTCCAGGCGATGGTGCTGTAACCCGGAGATGTGAGCCGCCCGAATGCGACTTGCCTAGCAAGGCAAGGCGACTTAGAACCCGAGTTGGTCATGTTGTGTGATCCGACTTGGACTCTTGTAAGCCCAGGTCCTTGACCTGTGTATATAAAGGCAAGACCCTGGGCAGTTTAACACAAGTTACAATCAATCGATAGCTAAGTTAAGCAATTTCGCTCCCTTGTAATCGATATTCAATCAATACAACACAAAGCAGGACGTAGGCCTTTATCTCATTTGTTAGGGGCCGAACCTGGGTAAACCTTGTGTCCTTCGTCCTGTTTAACCCCTTCAAGCTAACCTACATTGCGATGGTTCCACACCTAAGTCCTTTCACAAGGGCATCTGCCATGACAAAACCACGACATTTGGCGCCCACCTTGGGGCCACTGCATGGTGGTTTCGAGTTCTTGAAGGGCACTTTGGCAGGGATCGAACACCGTTGGCAGGATGACTAAGAGTCACCGCTGTAAGTTCTACATCGACGACGCCGGCTGGGGCCCCGAGACCGACTCAATCGAGTACGGATACCGGGTCCCCTTCGTCCGAAGCCACTCTTCATCGGCAAGATCGGTGAATCTGACCCTGAGCCGGATACCTCCACCGACCTCATCGAGTCGGCTTGGCGTGTGCAACCCGGCCGGAAGCATGTGTTCGTTGGTTTCACGCAAGGCATGGAGCTTGCGGAAGGTTCCGAATCCGGAGGAGAGACTGCCATTTACTCATGTGATGAGTCCTTGATCGGAGAGATGGAATCGATCTATCAGCTTCAAGATGGTAGACTTGGGGGCTGTTTCGATGGTGAAAGTATTCCGGACCCCTACGAGTCGCCGTACCGGGCTGCTATCTTCATGGCTAGCATCACGCCGGCTCTCAATTCTTCAACAATTGTGGCTATTATGTCTAGTTCGGCGGCTGCAGCGGCTGGGGCTGACGGGTCAGCTTGGCCGCCGGCTCAAGTTTTGTCCGAACTCTTGGGCACCTTGGCAACCCTGTTAGCAACAGAGGATACTACGGCGAATCAACCACATCACAATGCAGAGGTTGCAAAGCTACAAAATGAGGTGGACAAAGCCCATGAGGATCTTAATGCAGAGAACGCCATGATGGCAATGGAACGAGCTCAGTTGGATGCTAACTCACATCGTATAAGGGCGGAGGCTTTTCGTCTAAGTTTGGATCAGGATGCCTCTAACGCTGTTCTTTGGAAGACACATCAGACCCGCCTGCCTTTGCAGTATGAGGCGCGAAACCTTTTTAACATGCCTGGGGCAGGACCAAGTAATCCGTCAGGCACGACTCGGGCTGCGGAGGCACCAGGGAGCGGGGCGGCGGCTCAGCCTCGACTACCAGACCCGCCCCATAGGGATCAGACCCCACCTCTATAGTTCTCGACACCATGCGGTCACTATTCTAACCAGGTGGATAACATGTTAGAGGCAGCAACCCGACTGGCAGCAATTCCGATCAAGGGAGAATCGCCGGTTGCAGTGGAGACCCGGAACACACTTGAACTCCTTCGAACAACTGTGGCGCAGCATGCAAGTTACTCCTACAGTCGTGATCGTGTTCATTCGACCCCTCGCCAAAGTCGCAATTACATCCGGCGCGTTGAGTCGCCAGCAGCTTCCAGAAGTGAGCAACGTCATAACCCGCCCCATGGGAATAACACGCCCTTTACCCATGCTCAGGCGATTGTAGACGAAGCCCGATCATGCCGAGAGGTGGAGGCGGCAATTGCGGCTTAGAAAGGGGCTTTTCAGCAGCCTACGGTGGCCCCTTCAGCATCAGTGGGAGCTGGGACGATTTCCAGGACGGTTGGAGTGCCGTGTTTAGTGCCGGCTTTACGTAATGAGCGTCTGCCTAAGGATTTCAAGGGTCCTCGCAAGGTGGCTATTTATAAAGCTGATCTCCCCCCTGAGGCTTGGATTGAGAGTTATGAGTTAGCCATGGAGATGCTGGATGTCAATGATGTTGTATGTGCCAAATATTTTACTATGATGTTGGATGGGCTAGCTCAAACTTGGTTAAAAGGATTGCCTGCTAATTCCATCAGTTCATGGGCGGAATTGAAAGCACGGTTCATTCAGAACTTTAAAGGAACGTGCAAGCAGCCTCTGATGATTATCAATCTTGATAATTGCGTACAGCGTGAGGATGAGTCGGCCCATCATTGGGTCCGGCGGGTCTCTGCTATTATTCACTCATCGGACAATACTTCGGCGGGTCAGGCAGTTCTAGTTTTGGAGAAGAACCGTCACTTTACCCCCCTTAAGTAGAAGCTTGGGTGATTTAAACGTCATTGCAATGACATGGGTGAGCTTATGGCGGCTCTCATTAAATATGCCGACTCGGATACCACCAAGGACCCTGGATCTGATGATGAGAAATCCAGCAAGGGCAAGAAGAGTGGTAATGGTAAGGGTCAGCAGCAGAATATGGCAGGGCATCATGGCAACAACCAGGGTAATGGTGGTAAGCGCAGACACCCCGAGGGTGGCTCAGATCTCTTAGCTAACACCAACACTGGAGATAAAAACCAGCGCCGTAATGGTAATGGTAAGCCGTCCTTTGGAGGGAAAAACTTCAATCTTGAAGCAATGCTTAATGACCCTTGCCCAAATCATAGTCTGCCTAATAAGCCGGCGACTCATGCCTGGAAGGACTGTTTTATCTTGCGAGGACCCTTGCTGTGTCAACTGGAACTGGGTTACTATCTGCTGGGGTTGGGGTTAGAAGGGGTGTAGCTGGTTCTCTGTCCAAGTAGGTAGGGGTACAGCTGCGAGAGTCTGGGTTATGTGTGGTGGGGCTGGTTCTTGGGCAAGTACAACCGTGGTTCTATCTGCATCAACTGGTAGCACTATCTTTTATGAAGACCGTGTTGTTACTTCCTTAGATACTGCCATCACCCTCTCCAATTCAAATGGCTGATAAACAAGAAAAGTAATTGAATGTACAGACATTGTATGGTAGACAGGTGCAATGGATAGTGGGGAATAAAAGAGGGCATGAAATAATTCACATTTATGTTGTCTAACCATATAGGATAGCATGACACAATTTCACATATATGATGGCTAACTAAACAAGATAGCATGACACAATTTCACATTATGATGGCTAACTAAAAAAGATGGAAAGACATTGTTCAAAATATGATGACTATGTAAACAGGATGACATGGTATAACTATATAATGTGTTTATTAAATAGGTTGGCATTCCATAATTCACATACATGCCGCCTATGGAAACATGATAACATGATATAATTCCCGAATAGAATGACATAATTCAAAATATGATGACTGTAAACACTAAACAGGATGAGATGATATAACTATATGATGTCTTTATTAAATGGGTTGCCATGCCATAATTCAGATAGATGCTGTGTATGTAAACATGATGGCATGATATAATTCAAATATATGATTTATATAGTAAGCAAGTAAGTAGATGGCAATCCATATATGATGTAAAAACTAAGCAATGCAAGACAACATGCATGACATGGGTAATATAACCCTGCCAAGTTTGAGCATAGACCTCAGGGGGGAAATAGGACTGGTCATCAGTCTCTGAATCCTCCTCTGAGGAGCTCTCTGTATCCAGCAAGATGTCTGCTTCAGCAGGTACCATTGTCTGCTCTGAATACCTTGTTTTCACTCCAGATACTTCCATCGCCGCTTCAAATGGCTGATGCACAGGAAGAGTAGTTGAATATACGAACGATGTCGACAAATGGGACATGTAATACAAAAAATGATAGCATGATATAATTCACATACATGATGATTGGCTCAACCGCATGGCATTGCATAATTCACATATATAATGCCTTTGCAACAAGATAGCATTGCATAATTCACATATGTCTTGCAACAAGATGGCAATGCATAATTCACATATATGGTAATTAGACACTAAACAGGTGGCATTCACACAAAGCATGTCTAAACTAATCAAATGACATAGAAATGCAAGACACCATACGCAAGATATGAGCAGCATAAGCCTGCCAAGTTAGAGCCTACACCTCGGGGGGGATAGGAGTGATCATCTGTCTCAGAATCCTCCTCTGAGGAGCTATCTGTAACCAGCGAGATATGTTCTTCGTCAGATAGCATAGTCTGCTCTGAAGACCTTGTTTTCACTCCAGAATTTTCCATCACCGTGTGAAATGGCTGATGCACATGAAAAGTAGTTGAATGTACTAACATTGTTGACAAATGTAAGACGTAATGAAAAAAAAGGATGGCCTGATATAATTCACATATAAGATGACTGGCTAAGCAGGATGGCATTGCAAAATTCACATATATGATGCCTGGCTAAACAAGATGGCGTTGCATAATTAACATAAACGATGAATAAACTAAACAGATGGCATTCACACAAAGCATGTCAAAACTAAGCAGTTGACATATTTGATGTATAAAGTAAGCAATGCAAGGCACCATATGCATGATATAACCAACATCAGCATGCTAAGTTAGAGCGAAGACCTCAGGGGGTAAATAGGAGTGGTCTTCTCCTTCTGAATCCCCCTTAGAACAGATATCTTCCTCTTTATTACAATCTGAAATGGGTGGAGGGGGGCTGCCTTTGCGCCTACCATGGAGCGACGCCTGCATGAAATTTTATTGCCACGCAAGGCTCATCTCTTTTGCTCTACATGTTCAGTTCCATTGTGTACAATAACTAACATGCATAGGAATAAAACATAGTTAGATTATGTAAGGAGTGCATGCAGAAATCCAGAGTGATGGTAGCAACCTGTGGATAGACCCAAAACCAATGATAGCAGGCAGATAATGGCTTCAGTTAAAAAATACAGACAATGGCTTCTTTACTGTTTGTTTCCCACCCAATATGAAACTCATAGTAGACACTAGAGATTAACCAGATAGTAGATAGATACTATTGATTGCGGCCCCGATATGTGCCCCACAACCATTTAAAAACTCAAGTTTGACCATTAGTTTGGAGCTGAGTCTAATCAGTGAACAGGACGATAAACTAGCATGTAATATTAAGCGATGCATAACGTAAGAAGACACGAAAGAGTGCGACCTGTCTTGCGGACCCGTGTAGTCCTCGAGGTCATCTGCTTTGTTGATGATGGTAATGCAGTTGTCATGGCTGCCGGCGGCGGGGAAGAAGATCTAAGGCGGCGAAAGACAGTCTGGAGGCCGGATCCCTGCTGTGGTGGACCCTTCTGTCGTTGGAGCAGCTGAGCTTGGGTGGACGACGGTGCAGCAGGAGCGGAACAAGCCACACAAGGTTTTCTTCGACAACTATCTGTAAGAGAAGTAATTCTGTAAGGGCTCGTTTGAATTGGAGGATTCTAACAACGCAGGGATAGGAAATACACAATAATATGATAGGAATGCACGTGCAAAATAGAGAATTTAAAAACATAGGACTTCTACCAATCTGGGTGTTTGGTTCACAAGAATTGGAAGATCAGAGGATGAAAACAAGCATGGTGAGATTAAGTAAAACCACAAGAAAATGTAGGCTTATAATGCTATTATGCTACTATCTCTTAGTCTTGTCCTTCATGAATAGGAATTTGAAAAGGAGGACAAGTGGAAATTAAAATCCGTATAGTTTTTTCTTTCAAGGAGACACTAAAGGAACAAATCCTACAATTTTCCTTTGCTCCATTCCTTTGAACCAAATGCATGAATAGTAGTACCATAGGAAACTTTCCAATTCCTATGTTTTTCCTTCACTTTTCCTTTCAAGCACTGGCGATTCTAGTAGGCAGGCTTGAGCAAGGAAAAGCTACACTCAAAAAATGTTTTTGTGCTACTTGCCTACTTCTACTACTTTGGACCCAGGCCACTGCCGTACTAGCTCAACTCCCAGGCCCATCGACAAATGCACAACTCAAACACGCAGAGATAAATAATGATGGCATTCAAGAGAGTCCATCACGGATAGCTAAGTTGACTGGTACCTCACTGCTTGTCATATAGTAGGAGAAACTAATCGTATTTCATGTTCCTGTGTGTGCTCACTGGACAATATATATAACATGTAGAGTAAAAAAGAGATGCAACAAGTGTACAACCTCTTTGGCAAAGCCATGTCGATCTCAGCATGATTGGGTTGGTCGGTGAGGATGATCCGGCTGACTTGGCTGTCGGAGGAGGGGAAGAAGATCTTAGGCATCTTGAGATGGAGCCCGGGGTACTGCTCCGCTGTGATGGAGGGTTTCGTCGTTCGAGCAGCTCCGGTGAGTTTTACGATGCCGAGGCTGAAGCAGGACAGGAGAGACAACGTTAACCTGAGTGGAATTCTAATAGCATCTCCAATAGATGACGTAAAATACATAACCACGAAGTGCTAGATGTAAAATACATCAGCCGCTCATCTCAGAACTTAACTGTCAAAACTGAATTTAACTATCGAAACTGAACTTAACTGTCAAAACTTAATTTTACTGTCGAAATTGAACGCACTAGCTAGTAGCAGAAAAGCAGTAGCAGCAGCAGCGCGTGCGAGAGCCGGGGCAGCTGGTCGTGTAGCATCATCAGGTGAGGCTACCCTGAGCCGCCAGCCACCACCGACCGAACAGCCGCCCCCATCGCCGGCGGTGCGCCGCCCTGCCCGCCCCGAAACCACTCCCCATCGCCGGTCCGCCGCCGCCCCGGTTATCCCTCTAGGACCCCCGTGCCGAGCTTTTTCTCCGGCGATCCCCACGCCACCGCCCCACCACCGCCGGTGACCACCGCCCCCACCCTGAACCCTAAGATAGATACTGGGTACCTCTCCGGCGATCCCCCTCCCCACTGCGGCTGGTTCTTCCATAACTCCGGCGAGCCTCCCACCCCCTGAAAATCGGCTGACCTGAAAGTCGATTCAGTCGACTGAAGTGTAGCTAAATCGGAGCAGCATCGCAAGCAAGAGCAAGAGCGAGAGCAGCAGCGCGAGCAAGAGCAAGAGCAATAGAAAGAGCAGACCAAGCAGGGGACCGAGAGCAAGAGCAGAGCAGCAGCGCGAGCGAGAGCTAAAGCAATAGCAGCTCCTACTGATGTGGACATCGCCGCCAAGGGAGCGACGCCGTGGAGGAAGTGGCTGGCGACGCCACCGTGGATGGAGCAGCGCCGTGTCGGCTCGGTACCGAGCGCCGGCAGCACCATGAGATCGTATCAAGAATAAAATGCGGCGATTGGTGTACAACCTCTTTGGTGGCGCCGATTAGGCCTCAGCTTCATCCAAGGGAATGGTGATGATGATGCTCTTCCGGTGGTGCAGGTGAAGACGGCAGTGTGGGAATGGAGGTGGCGCGAAAGATGAGGGGAACGTCGGGGCAGCTCCTTGGAGGTGGAGGATGGGGTGGCTGAACCGGCGGGACGACGAGATCGACGACGGATCCTCATCCGGTACGGTGGAAGAGGGACGTCAAGGTGTTGCTGTGGACGATGTCGTCGGGGAAGAGGCTCCGGCTGGGTGGCGGACGGAGGAGGGTGTGGGGCTTCACGGGTTTTCGCGGCCTTGGTGTACGAATGGGTGGGCGGATGGGATGGGAGTGGGGAAACATGGCTTAGGGACGCGCTTATCTGAAATGTGGGGTAAGTCACGAAATTACCCCCACCGATTTGAGCTAGGCGGTTCTTTCGGTTTAGGGGTATCACGGGCATTTCACGTGTCGAGATTTCACAGGAGGTGGGAGTTTTTGCGCGCGTTGTAATTTTGGAATAGGAAGGTGTGGGTTGAGATGGAGGGAGTTGTTGGAGCACAATGAGACAAAGATATATCTTAAATATTTCGGGGTAACAAGGCGCGGGTTGAAATTTCCGGACAAGCCCATCGTGTACCGTACCAAATCAATTCGCACTTCCGTTGACGAAAAAACAAAAAGAAATCAATTCGCAACACACAAGAGAGTCTAGTCCCGTGTACTGTACCAAATAAATTCGCACTACAATTCATTCAAAACTTTGAATTCATGTTATGTTCAATTAAAATATTTTGCTACGTGTATAATGCATGCAACCTGCTACTCAAATGAACGTTTTAGCGCATTCCAAACATATATACTACCGCTTCAATATGAACTAAATTTGAATTTGTTTCTCTATTTGAATAAGATCTACAATGATGATTGTTGTGAAGTCAAACCATTTGAATTCGTTTCTCTATTTTAATAAGATCTACAATCATCATTATTGTCAAGTTAAACCATCGTTTGTGTATTATCTTCACAGCACACCACATGATTACTCTCGAGTTAGATATGAACTATGTGTACTATATGAACTCGAACTCGATTTTTTGAATCCACTTTATGTTGATTTCAAATCACAGTACATTTCAAGCTCTAGCTAGATCTTCATAATCTAAACCATGTCTCATATGTATAATGTGTTTATCACATAATGTATGGTGCCCCGCCCCCTACGCCTACAAGTATTTAGATGTGAGTTGCAAACACCACACATTACCACAAATTCAAATAAAATGTGAGATTGTTTGATATATAATATTGTTTAGATTGTTCGATATTTAGTTGTAAGCTGCAAATGCCACACATTATCACAAATTCAAATAAAATGTGAGATTGTTCGATGTATATAGTATGGTTTAGATTGTTCGACATTTAGCTGTGAGTTGCAAATGCCATGCATTATCACATTATGGTATAACATGTGCAAAACCACAGCAGGCGTATCACCGCTATATTCATGCATGCATATGTTTATAACACTATGATCTCCTATTCAAATATATGAATCCACTTTCATATGAAATTATGATCTTTGTTAGTCTCTTACACCCACACAATCCTCTAACCTTTGTAGCTAGCACTAACTTTCTCTCGTGCATGCACACGCCCTCCCCCTCCCTCAACATTCTATCCATTGCGCACTTTCATTTTTTTTCTTTAGGTCGTTCTCCCACAGTCTCCACAACTCCTTTCCGACACACACCGATCGATAAACCTCTCCAGTGTATGCCTACAACATACGTACACACGCACCTTCCATCTCCTCCTTTTTGTGTACATGCCTCGTGTCTCTCATGCGGTCCACACACGTGTAAACTCTCGCCCCTCTTTTCATCGATCTCACAACTGCACACTCCTCCCCCTATCTAGCTAGTAGGTCGGCCTCTCACACCACCTCCTTGCTCCATTCTCTCTGTCTATCCGTCTCGCTGGGCCTTATTTGCCTCTAACAAATGGATGTACACCGACCGATCTCCCGCTATACATATAGCTAGCTAGGTACTTAAATATAACTCATTTTTTCCCATGCATCGATCGATCTACCTCATTAGTTATGTCTCTCCCTTCCTCCGACAAACAACAATTGATCTACCGATCTAGTTAGGTTTCCTTAGCAAACACATGGTTCCCCTTCATCATCCATGCATGCGTCACGACAGATCAATCACGCACAGGCACACACAGAAACACATCCCCACTCTTATTGATAATATTGCAGTTCTACCCTTAGTTTGTCTAGTAGGCCTCTCCCACCATCTTCGAGGAGAAACTCCATCACCCATCCAACACTCTACCCGTCTCCCTCCCTCTGTCCTCTCTCTCTCTCTCTCTCTCTCTCTCTCTCTCTCTCTCTTTGTCCCAACCTATTTACCGTCCTTCAGTTATGTATGGATGTCGACCCATCTCCCTCAAGACATAGCTGGGTCTTTCCTTCTCAACACAAATACGAGTCGTTCTACCTATTTAATTAGGCCTCTGCCTCCCCCTCCCCCCCACCCCCCACACACACCGATACATCGAGCGCTCTAGTCATGTCTCCCTGCCACACACAAAGTTGCCCTGTGCCCTCTAATGTTCTGGTAGGTCAGTCGCCCTATATCTTTGACTTGCACACACACAGTTTTGATGGCTCTCTTCGTCCATCTCGCACCCACCCACTTGATCCTCTCTTCGACTCTATCGATATCTATGACACCTCCCTCTCTTCTCGTGGACCGCCCCTCTGGCCCTCTCTATATGATATGGATATGCCTCTATTTCACACACATTGCATGCAAAATTTTGTTTGAGATGTCATCGACACATATTCCCACAAATACGTTCACGAAATCACCACCCCCCCAAAACAAAAAACACTCACGAACGCACACGCCATCTGTCTAGGTTTGTATCTCTCTTACACACACCCACGTAGGTGGGGGACGTGCACGAATAGAAGAGGTGCACGCACGGCGCACGTACTCCCGTCTCTTTCCCAACCACACCCACGCGGGTATACGGTGGAGCTCATTTCTGTACGAAAAGGCAGCCCATGTGGTAATTTCACACGTGTACTGGTTGTCCACCTGATGGAGGATCGTCTACCACGGGTGAACAAACAAATTGCGACTTGATGCGTTATGTTAAAAAAGAGGCAAACCATGTGGGGCCTACCTTAGAGGCAAGGCTCTATACACTGGAATACTTTTGATGTGTCCCGTTAACTCGCAGAACAAGGAGAAGCTTGCTTAGTACGTCGTCTCCCCCTCCCACGGGCGCGGTGGCTCGCAGGATGAGGTGAAGCTTGTTTACTAGTATGCCTTACGGCCGCTCCCTCGCCCACGCGCGCGGTGGCTCGCAGGACGAGGAGAAATTTTTACTAGTACTCCCTCCGTTTATCCTCGTCCCTACCTTGGTTAGAGAGATTATCATATTGTTTGGAATATATGTCCTTTAGTAGATTTCAATATGAACCACTAGTACATACTCCAAACACTGATGTATATAGACGTATTTTAGAGTGTAGATTCACTCATTTTGCTCCGTATGTAGTCCATATTGAAACAGACGTAATAGTACGGACTCTCGCTCGCCTCTCGACCCTCGCCACGTGGTGGACGTGCAGTAATTCATTCGGTCTCATATAGCCAGAACGATATATACTGCAGTACCATTATTGCTCGACTTCCCAAAAATGACTGTGGCCACATCTCTAACATCCCGGTGGATCACGTTCGCCGGGGGAAGGGGTGGATGCTTAGTGTAGATGCGGTCGCCGTCGCTGACGGCGAAAACCCACTGTCGGCACGTCCCGATCAGGGGTCCCCGCCGTTCTCTCTCAGAAAGCCGGTGAGGTTGCCTTCGTCCATTGCTCACTGCCGCGACGTGGGCAGTTGCCTCCTCCCGCCGCCCTCCTCTAGGTTGAGCTACGTCCCGACATCCCTTAGGTACAACGCCCTTTATAGCCGGCTTACACCACTGCTCCAGCTGCCCACATCACTCCATGTGGATATTTCTCTACTTCTTTGCCCCGCACATACCTCTACTGGCTTCTACGTACTATATTTGTGATGAGTTTATGTCTCATCAACTAGTCCCAGTAATCTTATTCTAATCACGCTTCTTCAATTTCTTTACCACAGGGATGCTCATCTCGATTTTGGTGAAACTGCACAAAATGATCCGATGGTCAAAGGGTTGCAAACTTCATTTCTTAGGAAGCTCCAACGTTGCCAGCAAATTAAAGCCTGGTTAGGGTTTACGGTTCAAGGGCTAGGGACTGCATGGATCATTTTTTCTTTAGCTGTCTCTGTTCCAAAATAAGTGTCAACTTTAGTAGTAGTACAACTTTGTACTAAAGTTTGCATAAAGTTGAGACACTTATTTTGGAACGGAGGGACTACATATTGGCTATGATCTGTCAATCATTGAGGTGCAATAGCATGCATGTTAGTCTCCTTTGTATTTGATGAAATGTTGCAACAGGCAACCTTGGACGCAAGATACATATGAAACGGAAGCTAGAAGCTTCATAGCATTGTACAAATTACAGTACGTACTATACTAGTACTATGTAAAGAGTTAGGTGTCGCATGGTGTCCAGAAAATATGGTGATATTGTGAGCTGGGCCATGTAATCACTGAGCCTGCGTGTTTTCACTGCTCTCGCACTCCTCCGCTGAGAATGGAGAAAATTGTAATCTAGTAGTACCTCCTTTCGCCGAAAGCGTGGGACATCCAGTAGTCCTACCACCTCAGTAATAATGACCAATGAGCCGTCGAATCACATAGACCCAGCAGTAAGTTGGACGGACGAAGCAACCATCACTCTTGAATCCGCTTCTCCCTTCAACGCAGGCGCCAGTGAGAGGTCGTGTCCGCTCTACACGGGCATGAATGTGGCACCGATTCTTTGGAGCAGCGCTGACCGTTTCGGGCGGGAAGCGCGCGCGGGCGATGGAGGGGCTTTGGGTGGGCCAGGCTGGTCAGGAGCGGGCGTGGCAGCTGTCCCGCCTGTCCCGATCGGACGCCTGAAAACGAGAGGATGCACCGACTCTCACGGCTAAATTGTACACTACACACCATCTCTCTATAGGAGTAGGTCGATGTGTCGCTCTCTCTAACACACACATGTTGTTAAACACACACACACGCCGAGGTAAAATGAGTCTATATCTCAATTAATGAAGACTTGCATGTTACCATCCATATGTTACTGAACATATGCATGTTACTAGTCCAAGTTACTAACCACTATGACCAGCCTAGCAATGTAAACCAAACGCTCCTTACTCTGCCTTGTTATCTCCCCCGGAAACCCAATGCATGGAGCGCAACTACGCGTTGATGCATGCGAGTTAATACGTGGCCCTGCATGGTAGCTAAAATGGCATCTCTTAGTTATTGTGATTAATTGTTGCGTTTAGAGACAGAAATCAGGGCTTTGATTGGAGGAAGGACCGGTCAAGTTTCTCCTCCTCCAATCTGCTTGCACCTTGTTTCGAAAAAAATTCTAGTTGGACCTTGGTCCCGCTGCACCTTCTAACGTGACTTATTACACCTAGACGGAGGGAGTAGTACGAGATACGGTGGCACACTGACTTAGGTCGAATACAAGTGCCCAAAATTGTGTGCATGTTATAATACGGATTCACTTAAAATAGTACGTGAGCGAACAGAGGGATCAATTGGACAGTGTTCACGAGCAGTAGTGAGATGTGTGAGGTAAGATACACCGCTTTAAATCCCAATGACTCCCACGCAAAAAAAAACACGGCATGCTTGTCACACGAATGCAGGAATGTATTAAAGGTTATTTTCCTCTCGATAAACATAACGTGGGGGTGGTGTAGCTGGTTAGCCTGTTCGCTCATCAAACTTGAGGTCTTGGGTTCGACAACTACACTTGAGCATAATTTTGTTTTTGTTCAACTTCTTTCTTCAACCCAATGACAGGTAGGCCCCGCGTGATAGAGAGAGAAAGTGATCTGGGGTGCTGCCAGGAGGATTCTTTGACTGGTCAACATGGATGGATACGGAGCTATAAGATCTCGTAGTGACCGTATAATCACCTCATCACATATACGCTGCAACCTCGGTGCTTGTTTTCTAGGGTTTGCACTCTTCACACTCTCTCTCCAGTATACATATACACGTTGGAGCCTCAGCGCTTATAGTTGCTCTCTTCACACTCTCTCACCCTCTCCAGATCTAAACAAGACTTCGTTGGCCTCTCTCTCTCCCCTCACTGCTGGTCAAAGAGCCGGCAGGATCCGTCCGCCAGGAAGGGAAGGAGGCTTAACGCTGTCGCCGTCGGCGAGGAAGGGAATCCACTACTGGCGCAGCTGTTCTCTTTCACCCAGCAGCAGCGCGGGAGGGCCTCCGACCCCTTCTTCCTCGCCGCCGTACATAGTGTGGGTCGAACGGCCTCCGGTCGCCCACAGAACCCCACCCCAAGAACCTTAAGGTATAATTTACTTATTCCACATGCATTGCTCTAGCTGCAAGTGGGCTTTTTCCGCTTCTGCACTCGAATCTAGGTTTTGGATCAAACAGGAAAGTAGTGCGGAAAGTTGTATAGCACGAATCTAGGACGTGGTTCAAAGAGGAAAGGAAGGGGGGAAAGTACTAGTACAGACTGGTTATCCAGCACCTACGTTGGTCAAAAAGGGGAAACAATGACAAACGCAGTACGCACATCTATAACAAACTAATCTTTTGTTTTGGGGGACAAGGCTATAGAGTTTGAGCGGGAGTAGATTTGCTGCGCTCACATAGGGAAAGGTTTCTAAAGATAACAAAACTGGGACCAACACAAATATGCTCCTTGGTTGTTTTTTGTTCTTTGTTTCAACAAACTGTGCATCACCCCTTCATACATCGGTAGATGCACATGGTGCTGGTGCGTCCACTGTCCCATGCAACTCTTTAGTTGTTGTTAATCTAAGGCCCTGTTTGGTTAAAAACTCCCTAGTCCCTACTTGCTTGGTTCCAGGGACTAAACATGGACTAGTGGTTATTAAATGACATGCTAAAAGACCATGTTACCCCTAGTAATGAACTAATAGAGACAAGATGCGATGCGGGGCAGGGGTAACTGTTGGAAAAAGTCCCAAAAAGACTCTCCCTCGGGGTCTTCTTTCTTTAGTCCCTAAAAGTCCCTCCTGTTCGGTTTAGATGGGACTGACACTGAGTTTTTTTAGTCCCTACACCAAAATGTCCCTGTAAACAAACACCCTCTAATAATGCCGCTGGAAAATTGATGCAATGCCACAGTTAAAAGCAAATTACATGTTTAACGAATTTTATTGTTAATATAATCTCTCTGTTAATATTAATCAATGCCACCATTTGAGAAGTGCTACTGTCTTGCTTTCTTTCCCATTTAGATAAGTTAGATGCTTCTTTTTGTTGGCTTCTGTGTCATCCACCGTTATTGACCACTAGTTGTTTCCTTTGCACCTATGTGTAAACAGGGTTATCTACTTCACCTCGTTGCTATTGTGACCTTTTGTTGCACAGCACAAAACACTTTTGTTTTAAGAGTGTTTTGTGCAGTTCAACCAAAATGTCACACCGACAACGTTGCTTGATTGCTTGATCTTAGTGGAACTGCACAAGAGGAGATCTTACTTCCTATCTGTGTTGGCAAATTTGGTTAAGATCTTGAGAGTTGTTTGCATTCCGCGTCATGAGAGGTCAGTACTAGCCTTCTTTCACATGATTGTGAAGTGTGCTTTCATATGTTGTGCTACTTGTACGCTGATGTTGCTTGATTTTAGGGAACTGCACAAATGGAGACAAGACTTCCAATCTGTATGTGCACCGTAATATCCCATTGAGGTAAGATAAGGATATTTCACAACTGTTGGCCTATATTTTGCCACTTTCATCTGAAAATTAACATCGTTGTTTAGTGCTATACTTGTGCTCTCTAACTGACATGCCAAATCTTACATTGAAGGCAAAGCTTGCCTGTTATTGAACCAAGTGATGAAGGGGAGGAACAAGTGGAAGAAAAACAAAAATCAACTCCCGGTGCTATAATGAAGCACTGGAACTGTGATGACACAAGTAATGATATAGTTTTGCATCTTAATTTATTGCTATGGCTGGAACGAGCAATTGTTTTGCCACTGATTTGATGCCACTCTTAATGTAATATGTAATTATCTCTACTTGTGCAAACAGGGATCTTCTTTGAAGATACCATATATTTTAGTGGAACTGCACAAGAAGATATTGGAAACATTAAACTAATCGAGGAGTATATAGTAAGCATGGCAACCATAGTAGATAACAACAGATGGGTCCGGAGAAGTGCTTGATCTGTATGCTCTACACAATAAGCCTCCTGACAAAGGTTGGTCCTCGCCCATGGATTTCATCCATATGATTGAGCTTTCTCATCTCTATTGGTGTTGTGCTACTATTTAGACACTGTCATGAGAAAGTGGTATTGTCCTTGAGAAGTGCTTCATCTGTGTTGTTTTAAATATTTCCTTTCCTTTTTTTCGAGCAAACAGGGATGCTAGCATTTAGTTTCCTCTTGTCTTTGCACAACAGCATCATCGTCCTCTGAAGAAGAATATGGAGTACGTGAAGTGCCTAGTTCCGATTATGCCAGGATAAAGAAGCCAAGCCTCTCTTCTTAAGAAGGGAGCAGTTGAAGGATGGTTACATTATTTCCCACAAGAACAAACTAACTTCAGCTTAGAAGGACTCACGGATCCGCATCTTTGTTGCTGTGATGGCCAGTACAATGTTGTTTTACGATTCCTTCCGGTGAATTCCATTTTTTTAAATGTGTGCTCTGCATGGATCATGTAGGTTGACTGTTTAAACTGTCAATTCATAGTACAATTTGCTTTATACTAATAACTTTTTTTGTATATATGCAAACAGGGGTGCTCAGCTTGATTTCAATGGGAACTGCACAAAATGTTCACGAATACATCGAATATTCTCGAATCATTCATTTCCACCATAAGAAAGGAGGTGCCGATATGTTCAAGGCGTTGCAACATATAAAGGCGAAATCATACAAGCTATACACGAATTTGGTTGATTTTGGTGGAACTGCACAAAAAGAACAACTGGTTTATTTAGCACGAGGTGCCATGTCAATGTCCAAACTGATGGCAAACCCTGCCCATTCCACAATCGTAGGCATTTTATATTTTGGAATGGGAAAACCTTGTCAAAGTTTGCTCATTGATGTACGCAAAACAATACGCATTTGACATTTTGGAATGGGACAACCTTGTCAAATTTTGCTCATTGATGTTAGCAAGAAGACATGCGTTTGATATTTTCGAATGGGACGCCCTTTGCTGTTAGCAGCATCTATCGATTTTTCTTCGTTCTTTAGTTGTGAAGTAAATATTGGCTCTGACATGTGAATCGCTAAGATGCATAATCATCGATTGTTTTGAATGTTCTCTATGAATTGCCAGGCCCGTGTGTTGATTGCAATGTACAAGAACGCTGTCGGATCTCGGGTTCCGGCAAAACCCTCAAGGTTCGAACACTGGGGTGCGCGCGAAGATCTCCCCCTGCTGAATCACGCCCTCAGCCTCACCGGAATCTCTAACCTTAGCTCGACGAACTCGCAACACAAGAGACACAGGGTTTATACTAGTTCGGGCCACCGTTGTGGTGTAATACCCTACTCCAGTGTGGTGGTGGATTCCCTCTTGAGCTCAGGATGAACAGTATAAAGGGAAGAACAGCCTCCTGAGGTGAGGTGTTCATGTGCTTGCACTACAAAAAAATACACTTCCGTGATGATATGTGTTTGTCACAGTAGGTCGCGTTTTTTGTCATGCATGTACATCCATGACGATTTTATGACAGAATCAAGATAGTCATACCAGTGCTGTCGTAGAAGTGTTCCATGACATTACCAAAATTATCATCACGGAAGTGTGCACTTCCATGACGATAAATCGCGCGTCACAGAAGTGCTTTCGTCAAGGGTGACCGACACGTGGCATTCACCGTAACGGAACACCGTTAAGCTATCGGGTCGGGTATTGGATCCGATAACCCGTTAACAGCCCCGACCAATGGGGATTTTCCACGTGTAAAATCATCATTGGCTGGAGGAAACACGTGTCGGCTCATCATTGGGACAGATGTCATCCACTCATTGGACAGAAGGCGCCTATGATACGTCGACACGTGGCACGGCCCATTCCTGTGAAAAGGCCGGCCCGTTTGACTTGGTCAAAAGGTGGCGGGGCGGCCCATGGAAAGCCTGTTAACGGCCTGTTCGCATATAGCCCATTTACAGCCCGCTAACCCAAGGCCCGTTACGCCCTATCCGAATTAGGCCCAGTAGCGTCATCTGGGCCATCCAATATGATTCCAGCCCGTTTTCACTTCTGGCCCATGTATGGACCATGACGTCTTTCGGCCCATATGAGGTCCTATGTAACTCTTGCCCTATTAACGGCCTGTGGTGAAACTGGCCCGTAATGAATAGTGTATTACTTTACACCCATTAACGGCCCGTGGTGAAACTGGCCCGTAATGAACAGTGTATCACTTTATACCCATTAACGGCCCGTTATTCCGTTGGGCCGTTTCTAGCCGATGTTATCTTTCGGCCTTCTCAGAGCCCATTTATTCTTGGGCTCATTTCCAGCATTCATTTACTTACGGCCCGTTACTGTCATTTTCTGCTTGTGGGCCAAATTCAGCCCGTGGTTACAGTCGGCCCGTTTGTGGCCCGTTAATACGTTGGGCCGTTTTCATAGCGTCATCAAATACGACCTATTAATGATGGCCCATTATGGTCGGCCCATGAACGGACGATTCCAACTCTAGCCCGTTTACGGCCATAATGTGGCATGTTATTGGCCCATGTTTGGCCAATCGATCATACGGCCCGTATAAGGCCCATTGGTGATACGGCCCATAGAAGGCCCATTGTTTCTACGGCCCGTAGAAGGCCCATTGTTTCTACGGCCCGTAGAAGGCCTACTGTTTCTACGGCCCGTAGAAGGCCCACTGTTTCTACGGCCCGTAGGAGGCCCAGTGTCACTACAGTAAATATTAGCCCATGGTTATTGTGGCCTAGTTTTTAAAAATAGGTTATTGCAGCCACTAGCAAACCGCGGAAAAAGAACTGCACTGACTACAAGCAAACAAATAAACAAGACAACAAGGAAATAAATAAGCAAGCAACTTATGCTAGGCTATCACGGCTATTACACATATTACATCCACTGGGCATCAAAGTTTGCCACCAGTGCAAATATAGGGAACAAAGCAGCATATAAACGCCGCAGCAAAACAAGTCCAGAACTGAAACCACTTCAGAAGAGTTCAAGAAACAATATCCTGGGTACCCATAATGCTGGCAAGATGCTTAGCAAGCTTATTAACTTTCTCTTGTTTGGCGCTTAAATCCTCCAACGCTTGTTGTTGCACAAGAAAGTACGCATCTGAATTCTGCAGGGACTTCCTCAGTCCTTCGGCTTCTTGCCGCAGTGCAGCTGACTGATGCCTTTCAGCTTGTAGCTGAGACTGAAGAAGCCAAAGTGATTCAGGCAGCGAGTTCGAAGAGCTTGTTCCAGCGGTATTGGCCAGTAACTCGAACACTACGTCAACACAGGACTGTGGGGTTTTCTCACTGTCTACAAGATCGTTTTTATCACCTTTCTTGGAGACCAACAGGGTTGTCTCACTATCTTGAACCTTATCTGCATTACTTTCTCTACCATTGCATAGTGGGGTGCTCTTCTCCAATATTCTGTTTGCATACTACAAGAGAAACAAGTAGACACATCACAGGTTTAGCTTGTAGTATACGAAACTCATTTTGGTAAACCGGTTCGGTAGTAAGGTGGACAGGATAACAGGATGAAACAAACATATATCTATGTACTATGGTCACTGTATTGTCCAGATCATTCTAGTTTATGTTCCCTAATCAAGATAGAGACACAGCTCAACTCATATATTTTTAAGACACGACAGCATAGACAGAATATAAGTGTGAGAAACTACACAGCATTGGCAGCACTTGTAATGTGCATCACATGAGAACATAATTGTTTATACAACTTAAACTGAAATCAACATAGAGCAAGAAGTTAGAACAGCAATCCAGTTAAAGAAATAGGTTTAAAACATACCTGTTGCGCCATTGGAGTTTCAATTGGATCCTTCGAATTCGAAAGTAGTTGGTATGAGTAAATACAGTGATGCAACAGCAAAGTAGTATGGACCATAGCTACGGAATCTGACCTGAGAAAAGTTTCTCTTCTGCTTTAAACATGGAGTTTGGGTTAGCTGTGGTGGTCTTCGTGCTTTGGGCACTGCAGTAGCTTTACAAACTGCTCGTGTGGGGGTACTCTGTGGTGGACATGGTGCTTTGTCAACTATAAGTGGGTTACTATCCGCTAGGGTTGCGGTTAGATGGGTTGTAGCTGGTTCTCTGCCCAACGGTGTAAGACAGATGTGGTAATTCACATATATGTTGTCTAACCAAACATTGTATGATAAAAAAGAAAAGAAATTGAACGTACAGACATTGTATGATAGACAGATGTGGTAATTCACATATATGTTGTCTAATCAAACAGACAACATGACACAATTTCACATATATGATGCCATACTAAACAGGATAGCATGACACAGTTTCAGATATATGATGGATAACTTAACAGGATATAATGGCATAATTCAACATATGATGAGTACCTAAACAGGATGACATGACAAAACTATATGATGTCTTTCTAAAATAGGTTGGGATGAAATAATTCACATACATGTTGTCTAAGTATACAGGATGGCATGATATAATTGACATAATTGATTCATATACTAAGCAGTTGACACTCGCATGCATGATCTCTAAACTAAGAAGATAGAATTCAATATTGTGCATATGATGTCTAAACTAAGCAATGCAAGACACCATATGCGTCATATGAGAAATATAAACATTGCAACTTAGAGCATACACCTCAGGTGGGATATAGGACTGGTCATCTGTCTCTGAATCCTCCTCTGAGGAGCTCCCTGTAACCATCGAGATATATGCTTCAACAGGTACCATTGCCTGCTCTGAAGACCTTGTTTTCACTCCAGATTTTTCCATAACCGGCTCAAATGGCTGATACACATGAAGAGTAGTTCAATATACACAGATTTTCAACAAATGGAATACGTAATGAAAAAAAAGATGGCATGAGATAATTCACATATATGATGCCTGGCTCCATGGCGGTGCATAACTCACATATATGATAACTGGCTAAAAAACATGGCATTGCATAATTCACATATCTGATATAGAAAGCAAACAGGAGGCATTGACACAAAGCATGTCTAATCTAAGCAGATGGCATGGCAATGCAAGACACCATATGCATGATATGAGAAATATAACCCAGCCAAGTTAGGGCATGCACCTCGGGGGGGGGGGGGATACGACTGGTCATCTCTCTCTGAATCCTCCTCTGAGGAGCTATCTGTAACCAGCAAGAAATCTGCATCGACAGGTAGCACTGACTTCTCAGAAGACCTTGTTTTCACTCCAGATTTTCCCATGACCGACTCAAATGGCTGATGCACAGGAAGAGTAGATGAATGTATAAACATTATTGACAAATGGAATACATTATGGAAAAAAATATGGCACAATACAATTCACATATACGATGACTGGCTAAACAGGATGGCATTGCATGATTCACGTATATGATGCCTGGCTAAAGAAGATGGCATTGCATAATTCCCATATACTCCCTCCGTTCCTAAATATTTGTCTTTTTAGAGATTTCAAATGGACTACCACATACGGATGTATATAGACATATTTTAGAGTGTAGATTCACTCATTTTGTTCCGTATGTAGTCACTTGTTGAAATCTCTAAAAAGACAAATATTTAGGAATGGTGGGAGTATGATATAGAAACCAAACAGGTGGCATTCACACAAAGCAAATCTAAACTAAGATGATGACATATAAGATGTATAATGTAAGCAATGCAAGGCGCCATATGCATTATATGACCAACATCAGCATGCCAGGTTAGAGCAAACACCTCAGGTGGTAAACAGGCGTGGTCGGCTCCTTTTGAATCTCCATCTGAACAGTTATCTTCCTCTGGAATACAATCTGGAAATGCAGGAGGGGGGGGGGCACTTCGCCCACCATGGAGCGGCGTCTGCATGACATTATATTCGCACGCAACGGTCTTTTCTTTTTCTCTACATGTTCAGTACGACTGTGTACAATATCTGACATGCATAATAAAAAAATAGTTAGATTTTGTAAGGCCTAGGGGGTGCATGTAAAAATCAAGACTGATGGTACCAAACGAGTGGATGGATCCAAAACTAATGATAGCAGGTAGATTATAGCTTCAGTTTAAAAAGATAGACAATGGATCATCTATTGTTTGTTGCCCACCCAACATGAACCACATAGAAAACCCCAGATGAACCAGATAGTAGACATATACTATTCGTTGCTGGCTCGATATGAGACCCATGGGCAATTCAAAACTCAAGATTGAACGATAAAGTAGCAGATAATAATAACCGATGTATAACGTAAGCAAACACGAAAGACTGCGACCTCTCTTCCGGAACTGTGTAGTCCTCAGGTTCATCTGCTCAGTCGATGATGGTAATGCAGTTGGCGTGGCTGCCGGCAACGGGGAAGATGATCTGAGGCGGCGAAAGGAAGTCTGCAGGGGGATCTCTGCTGCAGTGAACGCTTTTGTCGATGGTGCACCTCAGGTGGGGTGGATGACGGCATGGCAGGAGCAGGACATAACACACAGAGTTTTCTTTGACGCCTATCTGAAAATGAAGTAAATCTATAAGGGATCCTTAGAATTGGAGGATTCTATAAACGCGGGGACAGGAAAAACACAGGAATATGATAGGAATGCACGTGCAAAACAGAGCATTTGGAAACATAGGATTTCAGTCAACCTGGGTGTTTGGCTCACATGAATTGGAAGAACAGAGGAATGGAGAAACAAAGTGATGCGACGAGTGTACAACCTCTTTGGCATAGCCTTGTGGACCTCAGCATCATTGGGTTGGACGTGGAGGATGGTGATGATGCTGGTGTGACTGTCGGAGGCGGGGAAGAAGATCCGAGGCCTTTGGAAACGACGCCGAGGGTACTGCTCCGCTGTGATGGACGGTTCCGTCGTTGGAGCAGCTCCGCTAAGGTGTACGGCGACGAGGCTGAAGCATGACAAGACATACAACGTTAATCTGAAGTGGGACCCTAATATCATCTGCAATAGATGATGTATAATACATCACCAAAAAGTGCTACTCCCTTCGTTCCTAAATATTTGTCTTTCTAGATATATCAACAAGTGACTACATACGAAGCAAAGTGAGTGAATCTACACTCTAAAATGTGTCTACATGCATCCGTATGTTGTAGTCCATTTGAAATGTTAGAAAGACAAATATTTCGGAACGGAGGGAGTAGATGTAAAACGCATCAGCCGCACCACGGCCGCTCCGACATATGTTGTAAGTACTGTTCACTCTGATCTTAACTGAAGAAAATGAACTTCACTGTCGAAACTGAATTTTATTGTCGAAACTGATTGAACTAGTAACAGAGCATTGCAATAGATGTTTAGGGCGTTCGAGCACTAGTAGCATAGAAGCAGTGATCTAAATCAGCAGACGCTCGAGCAGGGAACGCACTAGTAGAGAGCAAGTCGTGCAGTAGCACCGCGAGCGAGTGCTAAAGCAGCAACTCCTGTAGCTGCCGGAGGTCGTGCAGCAGCAGCAGCGCAAGCGAGAGCAAGAGCAGAGCAGTAGCACGAATGAAAGCAGGAGGAGTGCAGCAGCGCGACCGACAGCAAGAACAGACCCGCAGCGCGAGCGAGAGCCGGAGCAGCTGCAGCTAGTGCCGTTGTGGAAGTCGCCGCCGAGGAAGCAACGACATGGGGGAGAGACGCCGTGGATGATGTGGCCGGCTACTGCGCCGTCGATGGAGACACGCCATGTCTGCTCGGTATCGAGCACCGGCAGCCCCGTGAGATCGAATAAAAGATAAAATGCAGCGCTGAGTGCAGAACCTCCTTGGTGGCGCCGAGTTGGCCTCCGCTTCATCGGAGGAATTGGTGAGCGTGCTGCGGTTCCGGTGGGGCAGGTCAAGACGGCGCTGTGGGGATTGAGGTGGCGTGATAGACGAGGCGAACGTTGGGGCAGCTCCTTGGAGGTGGACGACGGGGCGGCTGATCCGGCGGGACAACGAGATCGACAACGGATCCTCATCCGGTGCGGTGGATGAGGGACGGCGAGCTATTGCGGTGGACAACGTAGTCGGGGAAGAGCCTCCGGCTGGGCGGAGGTCGGGAGGCCGACGGAGGAGTGTGGGGTTTCGGGGGTTTTGACGGCCTCGGTGTACGAATGGGGGGTGTCGGAGTAAATGGCCACGGGTAGCCTAACCGACTCCCCCTGGCTCTTCGAAAAATTATCAGGCCAATCGAGCCTTCAAGCATCCAGAGCATGGGGCCACCTTCCTCTGGCCGGCTATCCCGAGGGCCGATTACCAGAAGGCGACCCGGCCTCAAAAACCTTCCCGAGGAAAGCTACGAGATGGCCGACTCCAGGAAGCCGGCCCTGAGAGGGCCGACTCCCAGCAGTCGGCCATGAAGATGGCCGACTCCCAGAAGCCGGCCAAGACTACCCCACCAAGACTGCACCCACATAACAGTGATAAGACGGGGCGTGGCCGCAGTACAGCCCACTACCCCCGAATCCCGGAACAAGCATGGCCACAGGGCGCCGTACGGGTCAGCCATCCCCTGTCCGGCGCGGCACTGTAGCCATGTTGACCTCGACGTCACCCACGACAGGCGCCAGTACGACCCGCGGGCGGCGGGCCCCTTTAGCCAGAGAGACGCTCGAAGATGGCCCGCCCTCCCCTAGTCGGCCTGGGGCGTAGCCGGCTCCCAGTAGCCGGCTACCTCCCTCCCTTGAAACATGTGCCTCATTAAGGAGACAAGACGAGGTGAGGCTACAGTGAGAGCCTGCAAGGTGGCGGCACTGTAGCCACGCTTACCTCGACAAAGCCCTTGTCATCAGGGGCGAGGCAACAGTAACCAGCCGCCGACAAGGCCCCCAGGCGGTGGGGCCGGCCTGTCGGCCAAGAGGCCGGCAGCCGGCAGGACCCACCAGTCGGCGGGCCCCAACGGCCGGCGAGCACAGACACTGACGGCTGGGACCCGCGCCCAGCCGGATTACCATTGTACCCCTGGGGGGTAGGCCTATATAAATCCCCCGGGACACCCATGCCTTGCCCTTCTTCTTCCCCTAACCAAACTGCTCAAGGAGCACTTGTAGCTACTTGTATTGATCTAGTGATCATGCGGAGACCCTGCAGAGCAGGACTAGGGGTGTTATCTCCATGGAGAGCCCCGAACCTGGGTAAGATTCGCCGGCGTGCATATCTTCGCCTTATCCCGTTTCCAGGCACCGGCGATGTCTTACTAGCTCCCACAATGATCAGCCACCCGTTGGCATATGTCGCACCTACCACCCGACATTTAGCGCCTACCGTGGGGCCAGGTGCACCGTCGTCCGGAGACCTATTCTGGATGGGAACCCTTTTCCTCCCCCGCGAGCGTAACCAGCCCGCTACGCCCGATGGCACTTGCCCTGACACGCAGGAAGGCGTCGACGATGCCTACGCGGCGAGCTGCCTCGCCGACCTTCTTGGCGAGACTCGCATCTCCGACGAGCCCGCGTCCGACACGGGCACAGACTACCCCGAGAGCCGCCTCGTCAGCCTCCTCGACCAGCTTCACGTCTCCAGCGAGCTTGCTGTGGACTTGGAGTCGGTCGGCTCCACCGACCCGATGCTTGTCGACTCCGACACGGCATCGCTCGACGCCTTCCCCACCGACATGGTGATCATCGACGACCCTCTCCCTCGAGCCGACAGTGGCAACAGCGCTGTCACTAAGGTGCTGGTCATCAGCCACGGCACCGTCTCGGGCGAGAACCCCCACGACGCCCTACAAGCGGTGCTGCACGACTTGTCCGTCCCCATCCCGGCCGACGCCGACGCCGAGACCCTGGAGGCACGCCGCCTCGCCCTCATCACGGAGGGCCAGAAGATAGCATCCATGAGACGCCTCACTGAGGCTCACCAGCGCGAAGTCGACCGCACCGCCTTCGGTACGCCGCCTCCTAGCAGGCCGAGTCGAGCCGGCCCCGTCAAGAAGCGCGGTGCGGCCATCGCCAGCATGCTGGGAGCAGACCGCCCAGTCTACGCCATGCCACTCGAGAACCTGCGTGCCGCTCAGGCGGCCGCAGAAGAGCTGAATGGGCTGGGGGCTGGTGAGCTCCCCTACATGACTAGACGCATCCAACAGTTGATCGACGCGGCCGCAGAACGGCATGAAGCCAGCGCCCGCGCTAAGAGTACTACCCCACGCCGAGAACACGCTGCGACATCCCGGACGCCGACTGCAAGCGGCGCCCGCGCAAGGAAAGACAAGGAGCCGCCTGCTAGCCGCAGCCGGACTCGGGACACCATCGAGCGCGACGCAGATCGCCGCCCCTGAGCGGTGGAATGACAGGGCAATCCGCCTCCCCCCGCCTCGTGGGGAGAGATATCCCACCCCGCCACCTATCACGCATCCGACTCTCGGTGGCCGACTTGGCCACCGAGAAGGAGTCGGTGAGAATGATGCCCGCCACCGGATCGACCGCCTAGCGCGATCCCTGGCGCTAGAAGAAGAAGATGATGTCGGCCCGCCTTGCTTCGCCCCCCGCATCCGCGATGAGCCCTTCCCCAAAGGGTTCTCACTCCCCAGAGACACGCCAAAGTACAACGGCTCCGTGAAGCCGGAAGATTGGCTGATCGACTACTCTACCGCTGTCAGCATAGCGAACGGCAACAGGCGCGTTGCCGTGAAGTACGTCCCTCTTATGCTTCAAGGCACGGCACGCACCTGGCTGAACAGCCTCAAGCCCTACAGCGTCAACAGCTGGCTAGACTTCACGGAAGTCTTCGTACGCAACTTCACCAGTACATACAAGCGGCCTCCCAAGCCCCGCCAGCTCTCCTTGTGCGTCCAAGGGCCCAGCGAATCGACTCGTGACTACCTCACGCGTTGGGCCGAGCTCCGCAACTCCTGTGAGAGGGTGCACGAGGTTCAAGCCATAGAATACTTCACCGCCGGGTGCCGAGAGGGCACCCTCCTCAAGCACCGACTCCTCTGCGACGAGCCGGCTACCCTCGACGAGCTGCTGGTCATAGCAGACAAGTACGCCATGGCCGACTCCTCGATGAAGACCGAGCTCCGAGTGGACGCCTCTGGAAAGGTGCTCGCTCCGGCTCCCAAGATGCCGGCTGGTGACTCCAACCGACGCCCCTACCAGAACGACCACAAGCGCAAGCCCCCCATGCCGCCTTCCACCAGTTGGCAAGTGGCCACCGTCGAAGACGAGCGGCCCGAAGAGCGGCCCGCTCCCAAGAAGAAGGGCGGCAGGCCGGCTTGGCAGCCGGCCTTCTCCTACGAACAAACTCTCGATGCCCCTGCAAGTTCCACAGCGGCGCGAAGCCGTCCAACCACACGACCCGGAAGTGCCATTGGCTCACGCGGATCTCCAAGGGCGAGGGGCTGGTGCCGCCTCCGCCTCCGCCTCCCGGCCCGCCGCCTCCAGCCCCTCAGCAGCCGGCTGTCCGACCAGCAGTCGGAGCCATTCAGGATGAGTTCC
Organism: Aegilops tauschii subsp. strangulata; assembly: GCF_002575655.3. Taxonomy (NCBI): domain Eukaryota; kingdom Viridiplantae; phylum Streptophyta; class Magnoliopsida; order Poales; family Poaceae; genus Aegilops; species Aegilops tauschii. The sequence goes on along the minus strand of NC_053040.3, from coordinate 141,456,861 downwards.
CAGATGACCACGCCGCCTACGTCGTCTTCACGAGCCAGATTGAAGACAAGCGCAGTCGGCGCCGACAGCAAGAAGAAGTAATCACGGTCGCCTCCAGCAACCCCGAGTTCATGCATTGGTCTGAAAGGCCTATCAGCTGGAGCCGGGCCGATCACCCAGAGGTGATGCCGTCTCCCGACTCCTACGCATTGGTGTTGGACGTCACCCTCACGACGGAAAGGCGAGCTGCCCGTTTCTCCCGCGTGCTGATTGATGGCGGAAGCAGTATCAACATACTGTACCGCGACATGATGGAGAAGTTGAACCTCAAGGCGAAGCAACTCATGCCAAGCCGGACTGTGTTCCACGGCATCGTACCCGGCCTGTCCTGTTCCCCAATCGGCAAGATCAAGATGGATGTTCTCTTCGGAGACAAGGATCACTTTCGCCGAGAAGCGATCTGGTTTGAAGTGGTGGATCTAGAAAGCCCTTACCACGCCTTGCTTGGCCGACCTGCCCTGGCCAAGTTCATGGCTGTGCCCCACTACGCCTACCTCAAGATGAAGATGCTGAGTTCAAAGGGGATCATCACTATAGCCGGAGACTACAAGAAGTCCATCGAGTGCGCTGCAGCCAGCAGCCGACTGGCCGAGTCTCTCGTGGTTGCTGAAGAGAAGAAGATGCTGGATCGAGTCGTGGCCATGGCCGGCAAGCAGCCGGCCCTGTCCCCCAACCCCAAGGAATATGATGCTCAGGGCTCCTTCCAGCCGGCCAAGGAGACAAAGAAGATACCTCTGGACCTGGAGAACCCGGAGAGGTTTGCTGTCATTGGTGCAAACCTGGACAGTAAATAGGAAGGCGAGCTCGTCGACTTCCTCCGTGAGAATCGGGACATCTTTGCATGATCCCCAAAGGACATGTCGGGTGTTCCGAAGGATTTCGCCGAGCACAAGCTACACGTCCGAGCGGACGCGAAACCAGTCAAGCAGCCTCTCCGCCGACTGTCGGAGGAGAAAAGAAGGATCGTAGGAGAAGAGATAGCCTGGCTCTTGGCCGCCGGCTTCATTATGGAGGTGTTTTTTCCAGATTGGCTTGCCAACCCGGTCTTGGTGTTGAAGAAGAACAACAAATGGCGTATGTGTATAGATTACACCAGCCTCAACAAAGCCTGCCCCAAAGATCTGTTTGCCCTACCATGGATTGATCAAGTGATAGACTCCACAGCCGGATGCGAGCTGTTGAGTTTCTTGGATGCATACTCAAGATACCACCAGATCAAGTTGGACCCAGCCGATCGCCTGAAGACCGCCTTCATCACACCATTCGGAGCTTTCTGCTACCTGACTATGACATTCGGCTTGAGAAATGCCGGTGCCACTTTTCAGCGTTGCATGCATAAATGCCTCCTCAAGCAACTCGGCAGAAATGCCCACGTCTATTTAGACGATATTGTGGTGAAGACGGAGAAGCGCGGCACCCTGCTGGAAGACCTCAAAGAAACATTTGCCAAGTTACGCCGATTCCAGATCAAGCTCAACCCCGAGAAATGCGTGTTCGGAGTACCAGCCGGCCAGCTTCTAGGCTTTTTGGTCTCCGAACACGGCATTGAGTGCAACCCTGTGAAGATCAAGGCCATTGAGAGAATGGAGATTCCCACCAAGTTGCGAGACGTTCAGAAGTTCACCGGGTGCCTGGCCTCCCTAAACCGCTTTATCAGCCGGCTAGGGGAGAAAGCTCCCCCCTGTACCGACTCATGAAGAAATCCACCCACTTCGAGTGGAACGACCAAGCAGACCAAGCCTTCCACGAGTTGAAGAAGATGCTGACAACTCCACCTGCCCTGGCAGCGCCGACTGAGAAGGAGCCCATGCTCCTCTACATCGCTGCGACTAGCCAAGTGGTCAGTACAGTCATCGTGGTCCAGCACCCAGAAGAAGGCCGAGCTCAGTTAGTTCAGAGGTCGGTATATTATTTAAGCGAAGTACTGTCCACCTTGAAGCAAAACTACCCGCATTACCAGAAGATGTGCTATGGAGTGTACTTCACCGCCAAGAAGCTGAAGCCCTACTTTCAAGAGCATCCCATCACTGTCGTATGCACCGCCCCGCTTGCCGAGATCATAGGCAGCTGGGATGCATCCGGCCGGGTGGCCCAGTGGGCCATTGCACTGGCTCCTTACACAATCTTCTACCAGCCCCGCACCGCCATCAAGTCCCAAGCATTGGCCGACTTCCTTGTCGACTGGGCCGAGACCCAGTACCTACCGCCGGCTCCCGACTCCACTCATTGGCGGATGCACTTCGATGGGTCCAAGATGCGCACCGGCTTGGGAGCCGGCATCGTCCTCACCTCTCCCAAGGGCGACAAGCTCAGATACACATTGCAAATCCATTTTGCCGCCTCCAACAATGTGGCTGAGTACGAGGCGCTCATACACGGGCTCCGGCTAGCCAAAGAGCTCGGTATATGCTGGATCCTGTGTTATGGCGACTCGGATTTGGTGGTCCAGCAGTCATCTGGCGACTGGGACGCCAAGGACGCAAACATGGCGAGCTATCGATTCTTCGTCCAGCAAATCAGCGGATACTTTGAAGGGTGTGAGTTCCTCCACGTGCCACGGGCCGACAACGAGCAAGCAGATGCCCTGGCACGGATCGGCTCCACCCGACAAGCTATACCAACCGGTGTCTCTCTCCAGCGCCTCCTCAAACCGTCTATCAAGCCGTCTCCAGAATCGGACTCTATCTTTGTACCGCCTGCCCCTGATGCAGTCGGATCCGACTGGGGGAACCCAGCAGGCGGCTCGGGGACTTCGACAAGCAGCCCGAGGACTGCCGTAGTCACACCCGGCTCGGGGACTTCAGAACCCGGCCCGGGGACTGCAGCAGTCGGCCCGGGGACTGCAGCGACACAACAGGCGGTGGCCGACTCCAACTCTCCACCACCCAACCCACCCACCCGGGTCACAGTGGCCGTACTAACTATAGAAGAAGTCACAGCTCCATCATGGGCCCAGCCCATCCTCAACTTCCTAGTAAACAGAGAGCTGCCGACTGATGAGATCTCGGCAAGACTAGTGCAACGCCGAGCCGGAGCATACGCAATAATAAACAGAGAACTTGTTAAGCGTAGCATCACTGGAGTCTTCCAGCGTTGCGTCGAGCCAGAGAAGGGCATATCAATCCTTAGGGATATCCACCAAGGCGAATGCGGCCACCACGCGGCCTCAAGATCACTTGTCGCCAAAGCTTTCCGCCATGGTTTCTTCTGGCCGACTGCCTTGGAAGACGCCAAGGAACTAGTCCAATGCTGCAGAGGATGCCAAGTCTTCAGCTCCTAGCAACACCTGCCGGCTTCTGCACTCAAGACCATCCCCCTCACCCGGCCCTTTGCCGTTTGGGGGCTGGACATGGTGGGCCGATTCAAGACAGCCCGCGGCGGCATGACACATCTGCTTGTCGCCGTGGACAAATTCACCAAGTGGATCGAAGCAAAGCCAATCAAGAAGCTGAACGGCCTGACTGCCGTGATATTCATCGCAGACATCACTACTCGGTATGGTGTACCACACAGCATCATCACCGACAACGGCACAAATTTTGCCAAGGGAGCACTGGCACGTTTCTGCGCGACACAGGGCATCCGACTGGACTTAGCGTCCGTTGCCCACCCGCAGTCAAACAGCCAGGTCGAGCGAGCAAACGGCCTCATCCTCTCCGGCATCAAGCCCCGAATAGTCGTACCACTGGAGCGTTCGGCTGGCTGCTGGCTCGATGAGCTGCCGGCTGTCCTCTGGAGTCTGCGTACTACCCCGAACAAGTCAACCGGCTTCACTCCTTTCTTCCTTGTATATGGTGCCGAGGCTGTCATCCCAACTAACATCGAGTTCGACTCGCCTCGGGTCACCATGTACACGGAGGCGGAGGCCAAGGAAGCGCGAGAAGACAGTGTTGACCTGCTGGAAGAAGGCCGGCTGTTAGCACTCAGCCGGTCCACCATCTACCAGCAGGGTTTGCGCCGTTACCACAACCGGAAGGTCAAGCCAAGATCCTTCCAAGAGGGCGATCTTGTGCTCCGGCTGATCCAGCAAACAGCCGGCCAGCACAAGCCCTTGGCCCCTTGGGAAGGCCCTTTCCTCATCAGCAAGGCCCTAGGCAATGACTCCTACTACCTGATCGACGCACAGAAGCCGAGAGCACGCAAGAGGGATGATTCTGGCAAGGAGTCAGAACGACCATGGAACGCCAATCTCCTAAGAAGATTTTACAGTTAAAAGCAGTATGTATCATGCTACCTTTTTGTATTAAGTACGAGACAACGGGCCCCCCGAGGCGCACTCGGGGACTGCCCTCCTTTATCTATGAATGACGAGTGTCATACCCATGAATGTACTATTACATTTGATTCTCTATCCGGCACCAGGTCCGACTAGTCGGCCCGGGGACTGGCCGCCTTGAGTTATATTAAAAGTTCTACCTGAAGTCAGGCAAGTAGTGTGCCAGCACCCGAGCCCTCTCTTGTTGTAAGTCGCAGCTCGAAGAACCGACTGTCCGACTGGCAAGAGTCAAAGGCAGGAAAGGATGCCCACACGAAAAACGGCTAAGGACTAATGAACTTATATAACACAAGCCGGCCTCCAACCACGCCTACCGGCTTTCAGAACAGCCAGCTGGCCGGCTTCCCAGTCACTTCGCTACAATCCAAGAAAGCTAGAGTACTTGCCCTCCCAACCGGCCAAGCACTTCTCCAGCCACAGACTGCAGAGCAGCTGTCCGGCTGGGAAGGCGGAAACCAAGGGAGGGCGGCAAAGGAAACAGCCAAAGGATGAAAAGCAAGAACAATGGAAAGCCAAACACATGCATTATTATATTTACACATAAGTCCTTCAACAGGCCGACAGTCAAATATAGTTCGAATACACCCCCAGTGGGTGGAACTGCACAATATTAACGAAATATTGTTCAAAAAGTAATAAAACAGGAAAGTAAAGGCGGCAGATTAGACTAAGGGCGCAACAGGGGAGCTGTGCTGGTCGGTGGAGACGACAGCGCCGGCTGGAGGAGTGGCCGGCTGGCGAGTCTCGGCTTGATCATCGCCGCCTGCAGGCGGTGCGCTCGCACGCGCCTTGTTGCTAGAGGCACGGTCAAGCTGAGGCTGGCCGGCTGCTCCACCATCTGGAGCGGTGTCTTCACCCTCCTCGCCCTCCTCGCTGGAGTCGATCTCCTCCGCCAATTTCTCGCCATCTGCCGGGTTAAGCCGGAACCACTCCTCCGGCTGGGCAACGGCGTTGTCATCCACCTCAGGAGCAAAGGCGCTGGTGTCGGTGTAGTCGGCGATCGCCGAGGCACGCTGGATAATAGCCGGCCGCACCGGCTGCAGCTCCGTGTCGGCCTCCTGCCGCCAGGTGGCCAGCTGGTCCATACTCAGCTCAGGATACCAGGCCTTGACGAACTCCAACGCCCGCCTGGCGCCTGACCGAGCCGCAGAAGCCTTCCAGGCCTCGAAGCGGCCGGCCGCTACCTCCAGCCAGTCGGCAGTCCGACTGGGGGTGCGGGGAATCACCTCGCCGGGCCAGAGAGCGGCCAGCACCTGTGCCCCAACACGCTGAAGCCGGCGGAGCATGCGGTGAGCCGACTGGAGGGGGCTTGAATCGCCTCCAGCTATTCCTCAAGCGACCGGCGAGCATTCGGCGCGATCTCAGCGCCAGCCTGCCTTTGCGCCTCGCGGTGGGCCTCGACGACCTGGTTGGCGGCAGTAGACTAGCCAGGGAAGTACTCTGCACAAGAAAGAAAGAGAAAGAAGAGAAAAATACCAAGTCAGATTGTGAACCAAATGGCAAGCGGCAAGCAATGAACGAAGAAGAGGGTGGCCTACCGTCAACCAATTCTTCGATCTGGCCGTAGCCGTTGATCAACGACTGCCTCGCCTCGGCCCAGCTCGCCGCCTCCGTCTCATATTCGGCTTGGAGGGTGGCCTCGCTATCCTCCACCGCCTTCAGGGCCGCCTTGTGGCTCTCCTCCTGGCCGGCCAGCTTCTTGACCAGGCGGTCACACTCCTGGGCCAAGGCGTCGAACTCGGCTTCCTTAGCGCGAAGGGCGGCCTGAGTCCCACCCAGCTGCTCCCTCAGTTTGGCGTTGGCCGCTGCAGATATGGCAGAGAAGAAAAGAGCAATAAGAAAGAAGTCGTCAAGAAAGATCCGACCCGACTGCTCAGCAGTCGGCCCGAATCTCGGGGACTACACCCAGTGGGTGCGCTGACGCGCCCCCACGTGAGATAAAAGATGAAGCACTTACCCCGGCTCTCGGATAGATCAACATTCTTCTGGGTCAGCTCCCGAGCCTGGGAGTTGAAGGCAGCCGCACGGAGGTTGTGGTAGTCCTGCAAGTCAGACAGAGAAGCGAATGAGAACAAGATAGCAAACAAAGCCCACTAAGAAGTTCCAAGCCGCCTGCTCAGCAGCCGACTCGGGACTCGGGGACTACACCCAGTGGGTGCACTGACGCGCTCCCACGGAAGAAACCAAGATCAAAAAGCAAAAACGGGAAGACTTACCCGAATGGCCGCCCGCGTCGCGAGGAACTCGTCATTATATTGCCTCAGCGCTGCGCCCTGGGACTTGAGCCGGTTCTGGACTTCTTGCGCCGCCACATTCACCACGGCCGTCCCACCACCCGGCGTCCACCCCGAGTTGGCGTTGGCCGTCTCCACGTCCTGGGCCGACGAGCTGGAGCCCGCGGCCTTCTGCGGGTCCGGAGCCGAAGTGGCTTTCCCCGCGCGCTGGCGCGATGGCGACTGGACCACCAGGTCCGTCCTCGCAGCCAGCTCGCCCCCAGCCGATTGCGTAGGCGGCACGTTAGGCCGGCTGCCTTGGGCCATCCCAGTCGGCGAGGGCGGTGCCGCCTCCCTCTCTGGGACGACGACGCCGTCCTCCCTCTCCAACCCCGGCAGGTCGCCGCCGGCTTCCTCCGGCGGGGGCTCCGGGATCTCGGGCGCCGCGACACGCAGGAGGGTGACGAGCAGGCCCCTTTCCCTGTCGCTGCGGCTGCAGCCTCCGCCTGGGCCTTGACCGCCGCGTCGGCACGCGCCTTCGCCGACTCCTCCGCCTCCTCCTGTGCCGCCTTGGCGGCAGCCGCCCTCAGCTCCTCAGCCTCCCGCTCCTCCCGCGCCTCCCGCTCCTCCCGCGCCTCCCGCGCATTTCGCTCCGTCGCCGCTTGAAGCTCGGCGCGGGGGTCCACACGGCGGGTGCTCTCGGATCCTCCCGGCGATCCAACCACGGAGGCGGCAGCAACCCGCTCAAGAGAAAGCGGAGCCCTGATTTTTGAGACAAGACAAGGATTCAGAAATCAACAAGAAAAGAAGAAAGAATATGCAAAAGAATCTACACTTATGCCGAAACCGTCTGCGGCTGCTTCATCACCTTGCGGAAGCGGGCCGCCTTCGCGGCCGCCTCATCCCGTCTGGTCGCTGCCGCCCCGCCCTTGGGCTTCTTCGGCCGACTGCCAAACAAGCCCGACGCGGCCCGGCGCTTCTGCGCGCCGCCCCGAGCAGGCGGCGCGGCGGAGGAACCCGCGCCATGGTCGGACGCCGACTGGCGGCGTGGGACGATTTCCGCCTCGTCGTCATCCGGCCAGTCATCGAAGCTGGCTCCAAGCCCGGAGTCGCCCGCATCGCCGCCTGCTTCGCCGCCTCCCGCCTCGGTGTTGTCGTCCATGGCGGCCGCCCCCAAGTCGTGGTCCTCCAAGTCATGCTCCGCCCGGTCGGGGAGAAATCGGCGATCCGCCCCCGACCTGGCCGCAGGTCGAAGGAGAGGGCTCTGCCAAGACGTGTCGACTGGTCAGAGTCGGCCAAGAAAAACTTGGCGACAAAACTAAGAGAAGAAAGGATAAAGAAAGCATACCGTAGGCGGGGGATGTGCACGGGAGTACGGCTCCTTGCCAAACCGCCACTCTGCAGAGAGCTTGCAGTTCGCGAGATAATTCACCATATGAGCCACCTCGTCATGAGGCATCTCTTTGGTGCACATCCGACTCGGGTCGAGTTGGCCGCTCATCTGACAGATCAGATGAGGGCGGCTTTGAAGCGGGAGCACCCGGCGCGTGACGAAGGCGGCCAGCAGGTCGGACCCAGTCAGGCCCTCCGACTGGATCATTACCCGGAGTCAGGCGACGGCCGCGGCTCCAGCCGGCGACAGCGTCACGGCCCGATAGGACCACTGGGGCCGCCTCCCAGCCGGCGGGCCGGCTACATAAGCCGGCAAGTTGACGTAGTCGCCTTGGGGGCGACGTTCTTCACGTAGAAGTACGACATCTGCCAGCGCTTCACCGACTGGATAAGCATGATGACGGGGAAGGGGTTGTCGGCTGCCGGCCTCCACATCGCGATGAAGGCGCCACTCTGAGCCGGCACGCCTTGCATGCGGGTGCCGAGCTTGGTTTGGAAGAATTCCCCCCAGAGCTCGAGGGTGGGGAGAACGCCAAGAAAGCCCTCGCACAGAGTGACGAAGGCGGATAGCAGCACCACCGTGTTAGGGGTGAGGTGGTGTGGCTGGAGTTGATAGAACTCGAGGAAGGAGCGGAAGAAGGCGCTCGCGAGCAGACCGAGGCCGCGCAGGAAGTGCGAGCGAAAGATTACCCGCTCGCCTTCCTCCGGCGTCGGCGTGATCTCCTTCTCCAGTGCGAGACGGACCCGCACCTGGTCTTTGCCGGGCAACTGCCGCGTCTTGCGGAGGAAGTCGATGTGGTCCATATGGACGTTGGAGCCGTCCCAGTCCCCGCCGTACTGCATGATGGCGAGAAGCTGGCGAGAAAGGGTGCAACGACGGAGAAAGCACGGCCCCGGGGCGGCGAAACTGCGGGGTGGTGCGAAGATTGGTGGGACGGCGCGGCGGCAAGACGCTGCTGCGATGGAAAGAAGGAGGAAGAAGATGGCGGAGAGAGGAGGAGCGTGCGAGCGTCTGCCGCTTCCCCTCCTCCCCCTACTTATAGCCTCGTGCGGCGAAGCCGAGGAGGCGAGGCGTGGGGGGAACGTGGGATTAACTGTGCCCACTCCCCGATGTCCCGCGATTATTGCGCCCTAATGACATGGGGAAACTGCCGCCGGAAGGCGTGCGGCCCGCTCTGGGCCATAGAGAATCCGCGCCTGGGCCTAGGCGTAGTGGGCCCCCGGCCTGCGGCGACGTCCTGTCGCGCGCGTGGGTTGGCAGGCTTTTCTCAGCCGGAGGATGCCACCTGGTTCGTGGGCGGCGAGCGGCCGGCCCGCAGCCCGCCGCGCGCACCAGCTGACTCCCGCCTTCAGACTTTAAAAATTTCGCCAAGACGGCGCGCCCAACCGAAGCCGGCTCCCAGCTGCCGGCTCGTCATGATAAGAAGCTGACCGAGCTTCTCGACCTCCTCTCAGCTAGAAGCCCAACCAGCTTCGGGGACTACTGTCAGAGTAAATGGCCACAGGTAGCCTAACCGACTCCCCCTGTCTCTTCGGAAAATTATCAGGCCAATCGAGCCTTCAAGCATCCAGAGCATGGGGCCGCCTTCCTCTGGCTGGCTATCCCCAGGGCCGAGTACCAGAAGGCGACCCGGCCTCAAAAACCTTCCCGAGGAAAGCTACGAGATGGCCGACTCCAGGAAGCCGGCCCTGAGAGGGCCGACTCCTAGGAGCCGGCCATGAAGATGGCCGACTCCCAGAAGCCGGCCAAGACTGCACCCAACAAGACTGCACCCACATAACGGTAATAAGACGGGGCGTGGCCGCAGTACAACCCACTACCCCCGAATCCTGGAACAAGCATGGCCACAGGGCGCCGTACGGGTCAGCCATCCCCCGTCCGGCGCGGCACTGTAGCCATGTTGACCTCGACGTCACCCACGACAGGCGCCAGTAGGACCCGCGGGCGGCGGGCCCCTTCAGCCAGAGAGACGCTCGAAGACGGCCCGGCCTCCCCTAATCGGCCTGGGGCGTAGCCGGCTCTCGGTAGCCGGCTACCTCCCTCCCTCAAAACATGTGCCTCATTAAGGAGACAAGACGAGGTGAGGCTACAGTGAGAGCTCGCAAGGCGGCGACACTGTAGCCACGCTTACCTCGACAAGTCCCTCGTCATCAGGGGCGAGGCAACAGTAACCAGCCGCCAACAAGGCCCCCAGGCGGTGGGGCCGGCCTGTCGGCCAAGAGGCCGGTAGCCGGCGGGACCCACCAGTCGGCGGGCCCCAACGGCCGGCGGAGAAGCCGGCGAGCACAGACACTGATGGCTGGGATCCGCGCCCAATCAGATTACCATTGTACCCCTGGGGATAGGCCTATATAAATCCCCCGGGACACCCATGCAAAGGGTTGAGCTCACATAGTTTCACACACCACATAGAGAGAAAAGGAGAGCTAGCCTTGCCCTTCTTCTTCCCCTAGCCAAACAGCTCAAGGAGCACTTGTAGCTACTTGTATTGATCTAGTGATCATGCGGAGACCCCGCAGAGCAGGACTAGGGGTGTTATCTCCACGGAGAGCCCCGAACCTGGGTAAGATTCGCCGGCGTGCATGTCTTCGCCTTATCCCGTTTCCAGGCACCGGCGATGTCTTACTGTCTCCCACAATGATAAGCCACCCGTTGGCATATGTCGCACCTACCACCTGACAGGGGGGGCCGAAGGGGGAGGGGGAGCCAAGCTTAGGGACGCGCTTGTCCGAAATGTAGGGTAAGTTACCAGCGTACCCCCACCGTTTTTGACACCGCGACGTGGAGCCTCATTTCCGGCTGAGGGGTAGAAGGGGGATTCCGCGTATCTAGGCTGCGGGAGCGATTTCGGATGAGGAGGGAGTTCTCGCGCGCGTCCAAATTTCGGGATAACAAGGCGCGGCGCGGGTTGAAGAAGCGGGAGTTTCAAAGCAGGTGAGACAAAAGATACTCGAGCTTGAAAATTTCGAGATAACAAGGTGCGGATTCCTTGTTCGGCAGAACAAACTTAATGTGTAAAAAAACAATTCATACAAGACACAAGAGAGTCATGTCCCCTTTTACTATATTGCTATAGATGCCATTGAAAAAACTACAAGAAAAATGTAAAAAAAAATCGGGAGAACAAGATTACCCTGCATAGTACCAAATCGATTCGCACTTCCCTCAACAACAACAAAAAACAAATCAATTCCCACGAAAGAAAGAGTAATGTCCCTTTTTATATGATTACAGATGCCATGATCTCGAATTTCAATCTTTGAATCCATGTTATGTTGAATTCGAATATATCGTTAGGTGACCTTGCGGTTTATAATTGATGTAGTCGTACATTTTGATCTTCCATCATATATGAACATTTTACTCCACCATGTGAACATATATATTTTCGTCTACCATATGGACTAAATTTGAATCAATTTTTCTTATTTGAATACGATTGTTGTCAAGTTATACAATAATTTAAATATTATATTGATAACAAAAAATATACATATAGCAGTAATCATATTTCACTATGAACTACATGTACCATACGCTCTCCAATTCAAATACTTGTATCCATTTTATGTTGAATTCAAATCATAGTACATTATTGGTCTAGGAGGCGAGCTGTTTGGGATAATCTAAACCCTGTTTTCATATGTATAATTTTTGGCTGAATTGGGACAAATTTTGGTATAAGCCTCTTGCAAAACCGGAGATTCTCTCAACAAGCGTCGTGGTTCCGAGAGGGAACGTGTCACCTTTGTGTGCGAAACGATATACGCTGCATCCCCCCTGATTTTATTTAAAGAGGCAACATAGAACTATATGAGTGCCCTGTTAAATTTTGGAATTATTTCGGGTTCATTTGGCCTTTTTATACATTAATTGAGTTTCTGGACTTTTAATGTGCATAATCTAAATATGAATTGCATGCACATGCTCCGGTGCACCAAAGTGGGTTGAAAAATCACATGTGTGTCCTTGGTTGAATTTCTAGGTCCCATGTAAGAAATGAGAATGAAATTCAAACATCTGGGCGTCATGACTCGGCCGAGAACATCGAGAAACTTTGATTTTAAATTCATGTAAATCCAAAACTCGCCTGGAAATCATGAAACTTAGCATGGTGTCATGTCATGGCACTAACATGTTGTGGTAAAAAATTGGAACGATTTGGAAGCTCGTGGTTCTAAGAGGGAACGTGCCACCTTTGAGTGTGAAACGATATACGCTGCCCCCCCTTGAGTTTCTTAACAAAGGCAACATAGAACTACATTAGTGCCCTGTTAAATTTTGGAATTATTCCGGGTTCGTTTTTCGTTTTTATACATTAATTGAGTTTCTGGCCATTTAATGTGCATAAGTCAAATTTGAACTACAAGCACATGCTCTCGTGCACCAAAGTTTGTTGAAAATCACATTTGTGTCCTCGGGTGAATTTCTAGGTCCCATGCAAGAAATGAGAATAAAATTAAAACATCTGGGCATCGTGGCTCGGCTGAGAACATTGAGAGACTTGGTTTTAAAATTCTTGTAAATCCAAAACACGTCTGAAAATCATGAAACTTGGCATGGATGTCATGTCATGGTACTACCATGTTGTGGTAAAAAAATTGGCCGAATAGGAACGGATTTTGGTATAAGCTTCCTGCAAACCGAAGCTTCTCTCAAGAAGGCACATGGTTCTGAGAGGGAACGTGCCACCTTTGAGTGTGAAACGATATACGTTGTCCCCCTTGAATTTATTTACAAAGGAAACATAGAACTACATGAGTGCCCTGTTAAATTTTGGAATTATTCCGGCTTCGTTTGGCCTTATTTACACATTAATTGACTTTTTGGTCATCTAATGTGCATAATACAAATTTGAACTACAAGCACATGCTCCCGTGCACCAAAGTTGGTTGAAAAATCACATTTGTGTCCTCGGGTGAATTTCTACTCCCTCCTTCCATCTATATAGGTCCTAATGCGTTTTTCGAGGCTAACTTTGACCAAACGTTAGAGCAATAATATATGACATGCAACTTACACAATGCATACCTTCAAATTTGTATGTCAAAGGAGCTTCCAATAATATAATTTTCATAGTATACATCTCATGTGCTATTAATCTTGTCAATTGTCAAAGGCTGTCTTGAAAAACACATTAGGCCCTATATAGATGGAAGGAGGGAGTAGGTCCCATGCAAAAAATGAGAATAAAATTCAAACATCTGGGCATCGTGGCTCGGTCGAGAACATTGAGAAACTTGGTTTTAAAATCATGAAACTTGGCATGGTTGTGACACCCAAAAATTTTATTTGCCTTTTTCAAACTTTTATTTGATTTGAGGAGTGTTATTTAAAATTTTCTTCTAAAGAACTCCTCCTCTCAAAAATTTTCTTTTATGAAAAATGTTTTGTTTGGATTCACCCAAGACATGATTTTGGTCTTGGAGGTTTTTTCTTCTTATGTGGACTCAAAACCAAATGCTTTTCACTTGGGAGATTTCTTTTGAAAAATCTTTTAAAATAACCCTATGGCATTTAGAGTGATCTTCTCCCCTTTTTTAAAAAAAACCTCTTGCCATGACCCAAGTGGAAATCCCCTCCCAAAAGCCTTTCCCCATATTTGGATCATGATATGCTTCAAATCCAGCAAGTTGAACCTCTCCATGTATTTGTTTCCATTTATTTCTCATCAAAAACAATTTCTGCCCTCTACTTTGATCCTTGGAGGTTTTCAAAGGAACTACCATTTCTACTTTGAGTTTTGCCTCCAAACCTTTTTCCCTGGCTAGTCCTTAGAGCCCTCAACCAAGATCCATGAAGATCCACTGGTCTCCAGTTCAAATATTTCAAATTGTGCTTGCTGCAAGTTTGGACCTTATTTGCCAAATTTGATGAAATTCATTTGAACTCTACTCCTAAAAATCTGAGAAAATTCAGGCAGCCTCTGGGTGCATTGAGAGGTCACCTCACCAAGTCCCAGCTCCAGAAAAAAATTTCTTCATGCCAAATCATTTCATCGAACACCTGTAGTGCACTGTTTCTGTCAAGTTCAGATTTTCAGAGTTACAGTTTCAGTGCGCACTGTCGTTTTCTTCAGAGTCCGTTCTCGATCTCGCCAGTACCGCGGTGGCGCCTTGCTCCCTGTCCTCTCCTTCTTATCCCTGCGCCGCACGAGCTCCTGGAGTCTTGCGGGCGTCGGCGACGAGCAGGAGGAGGTGCGCCACCCCGTGAGCGACGGCAGCAGCGGCTTTGCGGCTGCCAGAGAGAGGCGCAGCGTGGACGGCGCCGTCCAGCGCCGCCCAAGCCACCGGAGGTCGCCGCGTGGCCATCCACTCCCCCGTGCGCGCTGCCATCCTTCGTCGTGAAGTGCTAGGCGCGGAGCGCGCACTCTGCCACCGCCGTGCCCGTACGGCCGCCCCGTCGATGATTGGCGCATTACGCCAAGCCCGACCAAGGTTTAGTGGGGGAACGGCACCAGTGAACCTCCCTGATGTTGCCTGACCACTTAAACTCCCTGCCCAACCACTGCCTCGCCGTAATCGCTCGCCGGAGATATCCCGTTCACGGCCACCCCCTCAGATCGCCTATAAATAGAGGCCCCGAGCTCGAACTCGAACCCACACCACCTCTACACATCCCAAATACCACGCCAAGCCACTGGAAGAGCCCCGAGGGAGCCTTCTTCCCCAACTCTGGCTGCCTCGACCCGCCACGGGACCCAGCTCGATTCGCTCCCGTGCGTGCACCTCTACCCCCCAGCTCTTGCCAGTAACTTCCTAGTACACCCACTCTCCTGACCCGCGCTTCAATTTGGAGTTTGCAGCACCCACCGGAGTTCTCCACCATCGCCCGAACCTCCGTCCGCCGGAGAAAGTGTCGCCGTCGACGTGGTGCTCTCCGACGGCCAAGTCCACCACCCACCGACGCGGAAGAGCACACTGAAACTCTTGGTACCCTCCGATCTCCCTGCCTCGCCGTGGTTCAACGCCGGCGACCACCGCAGCCTTCGGGCGCCGGCGAAGTTTTAAACCTGATGGGTGGACCCCCCCGTCAGCCTCTCTTCTTTCTCCCGCTCGAACCGTTTTCTGTTGGCGCCTTCGGGCAAATGCGTTTTCCCTTTGGGCTGGCGCATTTCTTTCCGAACCGTTTTCTGTTTTCTCAGTTAAGTCCCTGGATCTTTTCTGTTTCATCACAGATTAGTCCCTGGACTAAAACCCTTATATCTTTTTAATAAAAGATGATTTTTGATTGATTCTTTTTCTGTAAGTCTTATATTTTTGTCTAGTTTTTTATAGTATTTATTTCGAAAAATTTTGTAACAAATTTTTATGCACGCGATGATTTTCACGTTAGTGTACGTTTTCGCTATACCGTAGGTTCCGGAGCCGCGAACTTCGCCGAGCTAGACTCTGACTTCTCCGAACCAGGCAAGCATGTTTGAACCTTCGATATGATAGGTGTATTGCATGTTTGCTTGAATGGTTTGTGCATGGCATATGAGCATCGCTGAGTATCTCGTTGCATGTAAGGCAACTATCCGTGTGTTCCGAAGTTACTGTGATCTCTGGTGAGAGATGGCCTAGTCATGTGGTGACATGAAAGGCAGTAAGGTGGTATTGTTGTAGCATGCCAGCCTTACGTCATCCGTTAAACTCCAACGTTAACGTGGACTGAGCCACGTTACCGTTCTTCCCCTTTCGTGCTGCCACATGTTTTCTGCAAAGAATACGGTTTAGTAAGTTGGTAACCTCTTTCCGTGTACTCACCAAATAGAGGGGCCGGAATGAGGGTTCCATGGCCCTGGATTAAAGCCAGTCATCCGGTCAGGGGGCATGGGTGTTTCCGGTTGGGACCGAGAGGGGACACCCCTTAGAGCGCGCGTATATAAATTTGATCCCATGCTACGCGAGGTTGTAGCCTCCCCGTCTCAAGGTTTTTCTTGAACGTTGCCGAGGGTGATTCCTGGCATCGGAATGTTGAATGGGTGTGTACTGGTTAGATGTGTTTCTCATAAAACACCGTAAATGGAACTAGTCCCTGTGACTACTGGAATCCGTTGGCTGTGGTTAAAGTATAAACTCTGCAGAGTCAAATCCTTCCGACTCATCATGCCCATGGTCAAGGACCATGGCCAGTATATCCATATCTATGTCAGTCCTCGTGGTAGATCCCCGGTGAATAAGCTTGAGTGGTATACCCGTTTGAATTGTTATTCCTGTGGATGGACTAACCTTTATTTTATCTCGTACTTGAATATTCCCGTGAAATGAATTAAATTCATGAGCTACTGAATTATTAAGTTGTGAAATATAAGCCCTTTATGTGATGTCGCTCAGACGTCCGACTGTGGCACTCTCGTTATTTACTTTTGATATAAGCCCTTTATGTGATGTCGCTCAGACGTCCGACTGTGGCACTCTCGTTATTTACTTTTGATATAAGCCCTTTATGTGATGTCGCTCAGACGTCCGACTGTGGCACTCTTGTCATTTACTTTCAATATAAGCCCTTTATGTGATGTCGCTCAGACGTCCGACTATGGCATGTCCGTTATTTACTTTTGATATAAGCCCTTTATGTGATGTCGCTCAGACGTCCGACTGTGGCACTCTTGTCATTTACTTTCAACATAAGCCCTTTATGTGATGCCGCTTCAGACGTCCGACTATGGCACGCACTGTCTTTTATATTCTATCATAAGCCCTTTATGAGGTGTCGCCTTGACGCCCGACTGCGGCATTGTTATTTCAGTTTTACCCTTCCGAGGAGTCATTCAGACACTCGATTGGCCCTCAGTATTACTTTGGGATTTCGGGAGGACTACCGCCCGACTTCCCTTTTATATTTCCGTGCATTGCTATCCCATTCACTGAGTGCGCATGTTAATCTGTTCATATGCATCATGTTTACATTTGTTATATCTTATGTCCGAACTATCTTGCGAGTACTTTCATAGTACTCACCTGGCTTGTTGATTTGGCCAGATGTTGACGAAGGAGATCTCATGGATGAAGAGTTTGATAGTGAGTCCGACGCCTAGAGGAGTCCCAGTCAGTCCCGTGCGATCCTGGATGTTGGTCACTTGTATTATATTCGCTTCCGCCACCCACAATAAGAATCCTCGAGCCTCACTCCGTCGCTCGAAGAGCTGTTAGATTCAGGAGTCATGTCACCCACTTCGCTGTGATATTTTCCACCACCGCTTTTATTGTGAGTTAGTAGTTATGCCACCCTATCCGCCTTTATGTAGTATTGGCGTGTTTGTAATAAATTGTTGAGCAGTCTCCGCTCAACCTTGTATTATATTCAGTACTCCTGGTATTTTTTCTTCTGTGATCAAGATTTTGTCTACCAGTAAGAAGGATTCTTCTCTACTGGTCCGTAAAAGGGATCGATTTCTCAATAAATATTTTTATTGGAAAACCGGTCGTGACAAGCTTGGTATCAGAGCCAGGCTGACTGTAGGAAGCCACTAGGTGCGATCGCTAATCGGTTATTAGCGTCTTTAGTGCTTTTTCAGCGTTTTGCAAATGTAGCTATTTCCTGTTGGTCATCATAAATTTATGATTTGACTACTCAGAATTTTTGCCTACTTTTGTAGATGGCTGGCAACGACTGCGAGACTCGGGTGTTCACTAATGTGCCCGAGGGGTTTTTCAAACTCCTCGTCTCCATCACCAAGCTCGCGATCGGGCCAGCGACTCGTCCGGAGTTCACGCTTTACCAGCACAAGCTCAGCGACGACGTGTCTATGCACCAGGCCATGGTGCAATTCAAGGGAGGACGTTCTGCGTCACACCACTTTCGTTTTGTGGGAAGGGCCATGCCTACGGAGAGGCATGCCATGCAGATGGCCGCCCGTGAGGCGATAGCTCGCCTTCGGGATATCCTTCCTATGGTGAAGACTCGTCGCTACCGCTACCTCCCATGCCATGTGCCATATACTTGTCACTATGCATTCGCCTGCCACAGGGGAGAGCGGGATGAAGCTATCGAGATGCTTGTCGAGTACCTCAAAGCTCTGGAGGAATCTCTCGACAACCTCGTGGACGATCTTGTGGCTGCTCGCATGGACTTATTTCGGGGCGGTCCTGCCAGCAGGAAGGAGCTTCTCCACATGGCACCGCCACTGACATTCGTCTCGTCCTCGGCATCTTATTCACCGGCCATTTTGGCCACTGCTCGCCGTCTGCCTACCACTAAGGAGTTCGACCGAGTCATCGCTCCTACTCCAGTCAGAGCTGCACCGCCTGCCACACCCGCACTGCCGCCTGTCGCACCCGCGCCATCACCTCAGCGCAGTGCTACGCGCCTGGAGCCTACTAGGGAGGAGGTGGAGGTTGAGTCTCCTGCACCGCTGGGTCTTACCCTCGGCAAGGGGAAGGACATCTTCACCATCTCCGACTGAGTGCGCTTAGTAGCCGCGCATTGTGCCTGCATGTATGTTATATTTTATGTACTTAAGTTTGTAGTAGTTGTGTGCGCTGCATTCCGGAGGAGTGTGCTAGTCTAAATATCATGTCAGGAATGTGTACGCACATCCTGAGTGGTGTATCGTATGTTTGCGTATCGCGTGTAAGATATGTGCTAAGCAGTCCTTCTCCGTGCGAAATCGTATATGTTCTTGAAAAATCTTGAGGTCTTTTAAATTTTTGTCTTTGCAAGATTTTCCTTGTGCCACACAGTTCTTCTCATGAATTTTGCAAAATAATACCCCAGAGTGGAAAATGTCTCGTCCTTGGACCCGTTCCATGCCAAATCCAACCGAAGAAGTTTATGGAACACAGACCAGCAACAATTTCACTCAGGGACAGTCTAGTCAACAGGACAGTGAGGCAGCCTTATCTCAAGTATGCCGCCTTTTCGAACAAAGCCAACAGCAGCACCAAGAGATGATGAATCACGTCATCAATATGGGAAACCACCGTGAGCCATATCAACCACACTCCAAGTTGTCTGAATTACAGAAGACTCGCCCTCCAACGTTTGCTCACACTGATAGGGCGCTTGAAGCCGATGATTGGCTTCGAGACATCGAAAGAAAGCTGATTATTGCGCAGTGTTCAGATCATGAGAAGGTGCTTTATGCACCCCACTACCTCAGTGGAGCAGCTGCAGCATGGTGGGAGAACTTCCTACACATGCATCCCAGTGAACACAACATCACCTGGGAAGAGTTTAAGGAAGGCTTTTGTGGGGCACACATCCCCAGGAGCATCATAAAAATCAAGAAAAGAGAATTTGATGACCTCAAGCAAAGAGGCATGTCAGTGACAGAATACAACTGTCAGTTTACCCAGCTATCTCGTTATGCCTACGATGAACATATGACTGAGAACAAAAGGATGGAAAAATTTCTGGACGGCCTGGCGCCAGCATTAAGATGCCAACTGGTCATACACACTTTCCCAGATTTCAAAACTCTGGTAGACAAGGCCATTACCTTGGAGAATGAGCGCCGCAGTCTGGAAGATATCCGTAAGCGGAAAAAGGGACAAAACGACTCTTGCTCGCAACAATCGAAGCAAGACTGAGGTTCCGAGGAATGAAGCGAGAAAATCCACGACGACTGCTATAAGGCCAACCAGACAGTTTCATTCAAGGGACAAGGACTTCACGTACCGTCCAGGGGTCACTTGCTATGCTTGTGGTGAAGAAGGGCACTATGCCAAACAGTGCCCAAAACCAAGGAACTCGTCCCCCAAGCCGAACAATGGTGGGAACAGTCCAGCCCCCAAGCGCAACAATTTCAATCCCAGCAACAACCACAGGAAGGGTCACCTGAACCATGTGACCAGGGAAGAAGCGCAGAATGCCCCAGACATCGTGCTCGGTACGTTCCCTGTCAACACAGTACCTGCCACGGTTTTGTTTGATTCTGGAGCTTCTCACTCGTTCGTTTCGAAGAGTTTTGTTTTACAACATGGTTTTCCGATACTTCCCTTGGAAAAATCTATGATCATCAAGTCCCCCGGGAATAAGCAGATCACTCAGAGTTACTGCCAAGGAGTGATTATTGAATTCGAAGGACTAAAGTTTCAGGCTAATCTCATCGTGTTGGAAAATAAAGGACTGGATGTCATCCTAGGGATGGACTGGTTGACCACCAACAAGGGATTTATTGATTGTTTCAATAGGACTGTGATTCTCACTCATCATCACGGCAAGACAATAAAGGTTACAGCTCAAGAGAGACCACGGTCACGACAACCAAAGCTGAACAAAGTGGACATATCAGAATTGAGAAAAGTTCCAGTGGTGTGCGAATTTCCCGACGTATTTCCTGAAGAACTACCAGGCATGCCACCAGACCGAGAGATAGAGTTCAGCATTGAACTAGCACCTGGCACCACTCCCATCTATAAGAAACCTTATAGAATGGCACCCTCAGAGTTGGTAGAATTGAAGAAGCAAATAAAAGTATTACTGGACAAAGGATTTATTCGAGCCAGCTCCTCACCTTGGGGATCGCCAGTATTATTCGCCAAGAAAAAGGATGGGACACTAAGACTGTGTATAGACTATCGAGCTCTCAATATGGTCACCATCAAAAACAAATATCCGATGCCATGGATAAATGATTTGTTTGACCAGCTCGCACAAGCCATGGTGTTCTCAAAAATTGATTTGAGCTCGGGATAGCATCAATTAAAAGTACGGACAGAAGATATCCCTAAGACAGCATTCACCTCCAGATACGGCTTATATGAGTTCACAGTGATGCCTTTTGGACTGACGAACGCCCCCGCATATTTCGTCCACCTCATGAACAAAGTGTTTATGAAATTCATGGACAAATTTGTTGTGGTGTTCATTGACAATATTCTAGTATATTCAAGGACACCAGAGGAGCATGCTGAACATCTCAGAATCGTTTTGGGGGAATTAAGGAAACATCAATTGTACGCCAAATTTAGCAAGTGTGAATTTTGGCTAAGGCAAGTTGGTTTCCTAGGCCATATATTAACCCAAGAAGGCGTGGCCGTAGACCTAGAAAAAATCAAAGCCATACTTGACTGGAAACCACCCGCCAACGTGACAGATGTGCCGAGTTTCCTTGGAATGGCTGGATATTACCGGAGATTTATTGAAGGATTCTCCACTGTGGCAAAACCGATGACACAGTTGCTCAAGAATGACAAGAAGTTTGCATGGACGGAAGCGTGCGAGAAAAGCTTCCAAGAACTCAAGAAGAAACTAACAACAGCACCAGTTTTGACCGTGCCAGACATACACAAGAGTTTTGAAGTATATTGTGACGCGTCCCGGAAGGGCCTCGGGTGCGTGCTGATGTAGGATGGCAAAGTTGTCGCGTATGCTTCCAGGCAACTACGGAAGCATGAGGAAAAATATCCTACTCATGACTTGGAGCTAGCAGCAGTCATCCATGCACTCAAGGAGTGGAGGCACTTTCTGTTGGGAAACCGTTGCGAAATATATACGGACCATAAGAGCCTCAAATACATTTTCACACAACCAGAGCTAAATTTACGGCAGCGACGCTGGTTGGAATTGGTCAAGGACTATGATGTCGGTATTCACTATCATCCAGGGAAGGCCAATGTAGTGGCAGATGCTCTTAGTCGGAACCCCAGCCCGGGCAACGACAGTCCACAGAACTTGAGACGTGAGTTTCAGCAGGAGTTCGCTAGACTCAACATGGTGTTGGTCTCTGAGGGCACCGTATCAAATCTGGAGATACATCCCACCCTAATGGAACAAATTAAGAAGGCTCAGCAGGGACATCCCAGCATCGAAGGTATAAAGAGAAAAATAAGCCTAGGTAAGGCTTCAGAGTTCGTCACAGACAATGAAGGAATATTATGGTACGGGGACAGACTTTCCGTACGAAACATTGAGGAACTCAAGCAACAAATCCTAACCGAAAGCCACACCGCTCCATACTCGATCCACCCTGGAGGAACCAAAATGTACAAAGACATTCAGGAAAGATTTTGGTGGCACGGTATGAAAAGGGATATAGCCGCATTTATTGCTTGTTGCGATTCATGTCAGCGCATTAAAGCCGAGCATCAAAAGCCAGCAGGGCTACTCCAGCAAAACCGGATACCTGAGTGGAAATGGGATGAAATTGGAATGGACTTCATCGTCGGACTACCTCGATCGCAACGCGGAAATGATGCCGTATGGGTCATCACAGATAGGCTAACCAAGGTAGCACACTTCATTCCCGTGAAGACGACCTACTCCACTCAAAGGCTAGCCAAGCTATATCTCTCCCGTATAGTTTGTTTGCATGGAGTCCCAAAGACTATAATATCCGACCGAGGCACTCAGTTTGTCTCTAAATTTTGGGATCACCTGCAACAAGCTCTGGGCACGCAACTAGCTTTCAGTACAGCGTACCACCCGCAGACGGATGGACAAACGGAACGCGTGAACCAAATCCTAGAGGACATGCTGAGAGCCTGTGTGCTCACCTATGGATCCAGTTGGGAAGAAAGTTTGCCATATGCCGAGTTTGCTTACAACAACAGTTACCAAGCCAGCTTACAAATGGCACCCTTTGAAGCATAGTATGGACGGAGGTGTCGTACCCCACTAAATTGGTCAGAGACAGGTGACAGTCGTATCTTCGGCCCAGACATGCTCCAGGAGGCCGAGGAGAAAGTTAAACAGATCAGGGACAGACTCAAGACAGCTCAAAGCCGACAGAAGAGCTATTACGATCGAAAACATCGTGAGGTTAGCTTCGAACCCGGTGAATATGTATACCTGCGAGTGTCTCCTATGCGAGGCCTACAACGGTTCAAAATTAAGGGGAAGCTAGCCCCAAGATTTATTGGACCATTCTGTATAGTTGCACGAAGAGGCACGGTAGCCTACCAGCTAGACCTACCCAAGGAGCTGTCAGACGTCCATGACGTGTTCCACGTCTCACAGTTGAGGAAATGTGTGAGTAACCCAAAAAAGCATGTATCTCATGAGAGCATTGATGTGCAACCAGATCTCACCTACAGAGAACGGCCAGTAAAGATATTGGAAGAGTCTGAACGGTGGACCCGACAGAAAACAACTAAAATTTTCAAGGTTCAGTGGAGCAACCACACCGAGGATGAAGCTACATGGGAAAGGGAAGATTACCTTCAGGCAGAGTACCCATATCTATTTGAGGATCAGCAGAAATCTCGGGGACGAGATTTTTCCTAAGGGGGTAGGTGTTGTGACACCCAAAAATTTTATTTGGCTTTTTCAAACTTTTATTTGATTTGAGGAGTGTTATTTAAAATTTTCTTCTAAAGAACTCCTCCTCTCAAAAATTTTCTTTTATGAAAAATGTTTTGTTTGGATTCACCCAAGACATGATTTTGGTCTTGGAGGTTTTTTCTTCTTATGTGGACTCAAAACCAAATGCTTTTCACTTGGGAGATTTCTTTTGAAAAATCTTTTAAAATAACCCTATGGCATTTAGAGTGATCTTCTCCCCTTTTTTTAAAAAAAAACCTCTTGCCATGACCCAAGTGGAAATCCCCTCCCAAAAGCCTTTCCCCATATTTGGATCATGATATGCTTCAAATCCAGCAAGTTGAACCTCTCCATGTATTTGTTTCCATTTATTTCTCATCAAAAACAATTTCTGCCCTCTACTTTGATCCTTGGAGGTTTTCAAAGGAACTACCATTTCTACTTTGAGTTTTGCCTCCAAACCTTTTTCCCTGGCTAGTCCTTAGAGCCCTCAACCAAGATCCATGAAGATCCACTGGTCTCCAGTTCAAATATTTCAAATTGTGCTTGCTGCAAGTTTGGACCTTATTTGCCAAATTTGATGAAATTCATTTGAACTCTACTCCTAAAAATCTGAGAAAATTCAGGCAGCCTCTGGGTGCATTGAGAGGTCACCTCACCAAGTCCCAGCTCCAGAAAAAAATTTCTTCATGCCAAATCATTTCATCGAACACCTGCAGTGCACTGTTTCTGTCAAGTTCAGATTTTCAGAGTTACAGTTTCAGTGCGCACTGTCGTTTTCTTCAGAGTCCGTTCTCGATCTCGCCAGTACCGCGATGGCGCCTTGCTCCCTGTCCTCTCCTTCTTATCCCTGCGCCGCACGAGCTCCTGGAGTCTTGCGGGCGTCGGCGACGAGCAGGAGGAGGTGCACCACCCCGTGAGCGACGGCAGCAGCAGCTTTGCGGCTGCCAGAGAGAGGCGCAGCATGGACGGCGCCGTCCAGCGCCGCCCAAGCCACCGGAGGTCGCCGCGTGGCCATCCACTCCCCCGTGCGCGCTGCCATCCTTCGTCGTGAACTGCTAGGCGTGGAGCGCGCTCTCTGCCGCCGCCGTGCCCGTACGGCCGCCCCTCCGATGATCGGCGCATTACGCCAAGCCCGACCGAGGTTTAGAAGGGGAACGGCACAAGTGAACCTCCCTGATGTTGCCTGACCACTTAAACTCCCTGCCCAACCACTGCCTCGCCGTAATCGCTCGCCGGAGATATCCATTCACGGCCACCCCCTCAGATCGCCTATAAATAGAGGCCCCGAGCTCGAACTCGAACCCACACCACCTCTACACATCCCCAATACCACGCCAAGCCACTGGAAGAGCCCCGAGGGAGCCTTCTTCCCCAACTCCGGCCGCCTCGACCCACCACGGGACCCAGCTCGATTCGCTCCCGTGCGTGCACCTCTACCCCCCAACTCTTGCCAGTAACTTCCTAGTACACCCACTCTCCTGACCCGCGCTTCAATTTGGAGTTTGCAGCACCCACCGGAGTTCTCCACCATCGCCCGAACCACCGTCCGCCGGAGAAAGTGTCGCCGTCGACGTGGTGCTCTCCGACGGCCAAGTCCACCACCCACCGACACGGAAGAGCACACTGAAACTCTTGGTACCCTCCGATCTCCCTGCCTCGCCGTGGTTCAACGCCGGCGACCACCGCAGCCTTCGGGCGCCGGCGAAGTTTTAAACCTGACGGGTGGACCCCCCCGTCAGCCTCTCTTCTTTCTCCCCCTCGAACCGTTTTCTGTTGGCGCCTTCGGGCAAATGCATTTTCCCTTTGGGCTGGTGCATTTCTTTCCGAACCGTTTTCTGTTTTCTCAGTTAAGTCCCTGGATCTTTTCTGTTTCATCACAGATTAGTCCCTAGACTAAAACCCTTATATCTTTTTAATAAAAGATGATTTTTGATTGATTCTTTTTCTGTCAGTCTTATATTTTTGTCTAGTTTTTTATAGTATTTATTTGCGAAATTTATGGAACAATTTTTATGCACGCGATGATTTTCACGTTAGTGTACGTTTTCGCTATACCGTAGGTTCCGGAGGAGGTGGCGGAGCCGCGAACTTCGCCGAGCTAGACTCCGACTTCTCCGAACCAGGCAAGCATGTTTGAACCTTCGATATGATAGGTGTATTGCATGTTTGCTTGAATGGTTTGTGCATGGCATATGAGCATCGCTGAGTATCTCGTTGCATGTAAGGCAACTATCCGTGTGTTCCGAAGTTACTGTGATCTCTGGTGAGAGATGGCCTAGTCATGTGGTGACATGAAAGGCAGTAAGGTGGTATTGTTGTAGCATGCCAGCCTTACGTCATCCGTTAAACTCCAACGTTAACGTGGACTGAGCCACGTTACCGTTCTTCCCCTTTCGTGCTGCCACATGTTTTCTGCAAAGAATACGGTTTAGTAAGTTGGTAACCTCTTTCCGTGTACACACCAAATAGAGGGGCCGGGATGAGGGTTCCATGGCCCTGGATTAAAGCCAGTCATCCGGTCAGGGGGCATGGGTGTTTCCGGTTGGGACCGAGAGGGGGGCACCCTTTAGAGCGCGCGTATATAAATTTGATCCCATGCTACGCGAGGTTGTAGCCTCCCCGTCTCAAGGTTTTTCTTGAACGTTGCCGAGGGTGATTCCTGGCATCGGAATGTTGAATGGGTGTGTACTGGTTAGATGTGTTTCTCCTAAAACACCGTAAACGGAACTAGTCCCTGTGACTACTGGAATCCGTTGGCTGTGGTTAAAGTACAAACTCTGCAGAGTCAAATCCTTCCGAGTCATCATGCCCATGGTCAAGGACCATGGCCAGTATATCCATATCTATGTCAGTCCTCGTGGTAAATCCCTGGTGAATAAGCTTGAGTGGTATACCCATTTGAATTGTTATTCCTGTGGATGGACTAACTTTTATTTTATCTCGTACTTGAATATTCCCGTGAAATGAATTAAATTCATGAGCTACTGAATTATTAAGTTGTGAAATATAAGCCCTTTATGTGATGTCGCTCAGACGTCCGACTGTGGCACTCTCGTTAATTACTTTTGATATAAGCCCTTTATGTGATGTCGCTCAGACGTCCGACTGTGGCACTCTCGTTATTTACTTTTGATATAAGCCCTTTATGTGATGTCGCTCAGACGTCCGACTGTGGCACTCTTGTCATTTACTTTCAATATAAGCCCTTTATGTGATGTCGCTCAGACGTCCGACTGTGGCATGTACGTTATTTACTTTTGATATAAGCCCTTTATGTGATGTCGCTCAGACGTCCGACTGTGGCACTCTTGTCATTTACTTTCAACATAAGCCCTTTATGTGATGTCGCTTCAGACGTCCGACTGTGGCACGCACTGTCTTTTATATTCTATCATAAGCCCTTTATGAGGTGTCACCTTGACGCCCGACTGCGGCATTGTTATTTCATTTTTACCCTTCCGAGGAGTCATTCAGACACTCGATTGGCCCTCAGTATTACTTTGGGATTTCGGGAGGACTACCGCCCGACTTCCCTTTTATATTTCCGTGCATTGCTATCCCATTGACTGAGTGCGCATGTTAATCTGTTCATATGCATCATGTTTACATTTGTTATATCTTATGTCCGAACTATCTTGCGAGTACTTTCATAGTACTCACCTGGCTTGTTGATTTGGCCAGATGTTGACGAAGGCGATCTCATGGATGAAGAGTTTGATAGTGAGTCCGACGCCTAGAGGAGTCCCAGTCAGTCCCGTGCGATCCTGGATATTGGTCACTTGTATTATATTCGCTTCTGCCACCCACAATAAGAATCCTTGAGCCTCACTCTGTCGCTCAAAGAGCTGTTAGATTCAGGAGTCATGTCACCCACTTCGCTGTGATATTTTCCACCACCGCTTTTATTGTGAGTTAGTAGTTATGCCACCCTATCCGCCTTTATGTAGTATTGGCGTGTTTGTAATAAATTGTTGAGCAGTCTCCGCTCAACCTTGTATTATATTCAGTACTCCTGGTATTTTTTCTTCTGCGATCAAGATTTTGTCTACCAGTAAGAAGAATTCTTCTCTACTGGTCCGTAAAAGGGATCGATTTCTCAATAAATATTTTTATTGGAAAACCGGTCGTGACAATGGTGTCATGTCATGGTAGTACCATGCCGTGGTAAAAAAAATTGGCCAAATAGGAACAAATTTTGGTATAAGCTTCTTGCAAATCGGAGCTTCTCTCAAGAAGGCTCGTGGTTCTGGGAGGGAACGTGTCACCTTTGTGTGCATAATTCAAATTTGAAATACAAGCACATGTTCCAATGCACCAAAGTTGGTTGAAAAATCACATGTGTGCCCTCGGGTAAATTTCTAGGTTCCATGCAAGAAATGGGAATGAAATTTAAAATTCTGGGTGTCGTGGCTGGGTTGGAAACATTGAGAAACTTAGTTTTTTAATTCCTGTAAATCCAAAACACGCATGAAAATAATGAAACTTGGCTTGGTGCCATGACATGGCACCAACATGCTGTGGTAAATTTGCAGTCTGATTTGCGAAGGTGCACACATTAACAATCAATAAAGTCATTTTGGAACAAGTGCTGTCACGTTACAATCGGAAACACAAGTATTATTGAAACCGTGGGCGTTCTACTTACTAGTACCATTTACGTGCCGCCACGCGTCCCCATTTTTTATTAGCTAGGAGGCGCCGTGCAGGGTAGCTATTTGAGTACGAGAGGCGTGCGATCATACCCATGCGCGTGCTTATCGGGAGGAGAGCCCTTTGACCTCCATCTGCCGTCCACCTCTCTCCCAAGGTCTCCATTAATGGCGCCCGAGCCTCTGTTTAATGGCGTGGCTATGTCTCACTCGACTGAGATTTAAGAGAGAAAAAGAAAATCTGAAAGGACGGATCTTGATGTAAGATCCGATGGACCTATATAGCATCTACTGCGACTTATAGCAAGACTGATGAATATATAAGGACGATTAATTTTTTTTTGATCAAAGAAGGGCTTGCCCCTTCCGATTTTCATTACTGAAAACCACCACAATTCACAATAAGTTCAGCACAACTCCAGCCAACACGAAGGACTAAAAGCTACCAGATTGAAATCGCAACATCCCAAGAGGCCAACAAAGGCCAAACATCCGCGCTAGAACCCAACATTTCACAACCGACGACACAATCCACATCCTAAACCGATTATTACATCAAAAGAAACCAGGAAACTGAAGGAAGCCCAGCAGCAACTAGAAGAACAGCAACGCCAGGGTCGCCACAACAAGAGTTTTCTTCATTCCAGCCTTTCAACATTGATCTTCCACAGAAAGATAAGGACGATTAATTGTCTTACATAATTAGAAAGATAATTAAAAAAGCCACATGCGGCTATGCCCGATATACACAAGGGCAAAAGAAGAAGGAAGACAAGGATCTGGCTCGCTGATCTCTACTTTCTTGATGCGTTGCTGCAGGCCGCGGGAACTAGTCTCCGTGGCGAGCGGCGATGAGCTCTTTCGTGTCCTCAAGACGCTACTTGAGAACATCCACGGATTCCTCCACCAGCCTTTGGCGCTCGTTGCGGAGCATGTCATTCTCGTCCATAAGTTTCTTGACGATGACGCCGGTCCTCTTCAACAAGACACTGGTCTCCTCCTGCTGGTCTGCACTTCGGACGATCTTCTCCCTCAGCAGGTCGCGCTTGGCCCGGAGCCTCTCATTGCCCTCCCTTAGTTGCCGGATGACGCCGGTAGCCTATTCAAACGAGGCTTTCATGTCGTCCTGCAACCTCGCCCAGCCGGAGATCTGATCCATCTGGCTATGGATGACCGCATGCATGCCCCTGTAACAGTCGTCGCGTCCCGCGAGAAATTTTCCCAGGCCGCTGCGGCACGGCGGGACATCTCTGCTGCATTCGTGGCACAACGGGACATCTCTGCTGCTTCCGCGGCGCGGCCGGACTAGTCTGCTGCATCGACGGCGCGGCGAGACCTCCGTGCTGCTTCAGCGGCGCGGCGGGACCTCTGTGCTGCTACTTCCGCGCGGCGGGACATGTCGGCTGCTCTCGCAGCGAGGCGGGACATCTCTCGTGCTTCCGCTTCCATGCTCGCCTCTCCCTGGTGGCAATCTCTCGACCCAGAACTCACGCTGGCCATGGAAGACGCAAGGGAAGGATGCTGAATGACTTGTTTGTTTTTGTGGATGAGGAGTTGAGGAGGAATGTGCAGTCATCTTGGCATACTAGTATTTATAACCGAGTACTAATACGCTCCTAAGTGGGAAACCGTTTAGGTTGTGATCGGTGTGAACAGGTTTGCAATTCAATATAACGTGGTACTGATACACTCCTAAGTGGGAAACCGTTTAGGTTGTGATCGGTGTGAACAGGTTTTCAATTCAATATAGCGTGGAGTAATTTGGAATGTGACTAGATGCAAGCTCAAAATTTATTGACGGTTCTAGTTTCGAAGTGCGGCACTATTCCCGGATGGAGTACTTCTTTTTCTACTCCCTCCTTTCCGGTTTTATAGGGCTTATCTCAAAATTTTAGTTTTTCCATTTTATAAGGCTCAATTTGGTTGTTCCCCAACACATGTTCAGATTCCAAGGTGCATTAAATCATTGCATGCAAGTATTAAGAGAAAATTGACCAATGCATGTACTTTATGCATGCATGCATTGCAATTAATGCATTGATAAACATAATTTTTTAGAAAAACAAGAGCATTAATTAGGTGCTTTTGCAAACTACAAAAAATATTCCACCACTCACCATCTTGGTTGGTGAGATTTTTGAATTAAGCCCTATAAACCGGAAAGGAGGGAGTACTGCTATGTACGTGCAATAACTGGCACCGTCGTATACATATCTTACGGTTAATGGGGCGTTCGACAGGAATAGCCGCGTGGCGAGCTCTAGGCTAGTCTTTTTTCAGACGCATTAAACCTATCTCTCGGGACTTCTCGCACGCACCATCGTGCCACCCACAAAAACTTGTACTCTGAGTTTAGTAGTACGTTATACAGGAAGATAAGAGGTGCACGCACGCACTCGTCCTCTCACATACGCTTCTGTTTTTTCTCAAAAAGGAGGATGATGACCCCGGCCTCTGCATCTGGGAGTCACACACGCATCTGTAGCTACGAATTGTAGTGTTCTCAACCATCCGATTGGCTCTATCATGGATGTACCTATATACTAAAACATGTCTAGATACATCTATATTTTGACAAATGGAAGGCATGTATTGTGGAACGGAGGGAGTGCTTGTCATCAAAATGGATAAAAAGGGACGTATCTAGAACTAAAATACGTCTACATACATCTCCTTTTATCCATTTTGATGACAAGTAGTACTTCTTACCCAAAGGAACTTTGTATCCAACAGACACAAAATATCCGTTCGACTGTTGGAAATTACTGATCTGATGTCGAAGTAATTGCTGCATCGCCACCAAAACCCACCATTTCTTAAGCTAAAGTAGACCAAGGTAATCCCTATATTAGCATATTACTAAGATAAACAGAAGGCACTGTAGAAACATTTAGGACGTCAGCTTGTCAATCTGAATGTGGAGGGACACCAGCTTAGCCCCGGCCAACAGCTTGGGCGGAACTGTCAAGAAGGTCAGCTCCTGCACGTCAACGTTGCCGGGATCCTTGCTGCTTGTCACCTCCATTTCCACCTTGACGGCGTCGGTCGTGCCTTTGGGCTCCCCCCGCGGGCCGTTTGCCCACAGCTTGGCCACGTAGTGCGGCAGTGGGGATGCCCCCGTTCTGATGCAGACGACCGACACGGCGATAGGCGCGCCGATGTCGAGCACGCCGCCGACCAAGAAAAACGCGCGGCGGTCCTCCTCCGCGAACAGCAAGAGCCGTGGCTCCGACAGTGGCACTTGCAGCTGGGGCACCTTGCCGTACTGGATCCTGTGCACGGGCATGGGATGCGCGGTGCTGATGTGGTGGTAGAGCGCCGGCGGTGGGCCTTCGTAGCCGCAGACGGGCATGGGGCATTTGCAGGGTGCGAGCGGACACACGCTCTGGTGATCGGCGAGCTTGTGGTAAGTGACGTAGAGCCCACAGCCTTCGTGCGGGCACTCCACCCTCACCGACGAAAGGACGGAGTCCACCGCCGTGTTCCTCACATTGAAGCCACTGCCGCGCTCGCACTTCTGGCACTGCCAGGGCGCTCGACGCGGCAGTCCGCGCAGGCCAGGTGCCCTCCCTTGCACTGCAGAAATCAATCAAACAGCACATCAATCAAGAAACCTGCACCTTGCTCAATCAGCCAAACGGACGAGGTGTATTCGGGCCTCATACACTG
Organism: Aegilops tauschii subsp. strangulata; assembly: GCF_002575655.3. Classification (NCBI taxonomy): domain Eukaryota; kingdom Viridiplantae; phylum Streptophyta; class Magnoliopsida; order Poales; family Poaceae; genus Aegilops; species Aegilops tauschii. The sequence continues at coordinate 141,425,430 of NC_053040.3, read as the reverse complement.
GAGGCATCAAGGGGTGGAGGCACAAGGGGCAGTGGAGCACGGTGAGGTCCATCGAGACCTTAGAGAGCTCCATCGTCGGGTCCTGTTCGGTCTGCATGATCTCGCCCTCCTCGTGCACAACCATCTCTCGACTTGTGCCCGGGTATTACAAAGCTTTACCGTCACATATTTTATACTACTTCAAGGTGCACTAAATCAACACATGCAAGTATCAAAAGGAGAGTCACGGCATGCATGCATGCGTTGTAATTAATGCATCGGTAAACGCAAATTATTGAAATATATTGAGTGCAGTGCTTTGATGTGTCACGTCAACTCGTACATCAACGAGAAGTTTGATTATCCTCTCCCTCGCGGACTTAACTGCACCTGCCTTTGGCAGTATGACAGGTTGGCCACACACCTGTCGGGCCCACCTGTCATACACGCAAAGGCAGGAGCGTCCCTCCCTCGCCCATGAGCGTGGTGGCTGGCAAGACTAGGAGAAGCTTTCGCTACACGCTCTCCCTCCCGCACGCGGTGGACATGCAACAGTTCAATCGGTGTCAGATGGCCCGAAGCGTACTGTAGTACTCCTCCAGTGCGGTAGTACTCTATCATTGTTCGACTTCCCGAAGAGGCGAAGAGCCAAGCGCAGCCCGGACGCTCGTGTGGCAGTTTCATGTGTAGAGTAGTCTAGGATAGCGTGTACCGTGCATGTAAGCTTAAAATCGTTGGGGTCGGCTCCATGCTATGTGGTTGTCTTGAAGTTTAAAAAAAAATTAAAATAGTCTTCTGGCCCTACCTGACACCCTGGTGATTGTAGTTTGCACGCTCATCTGGTCAAGACAGGAATATATATTTTAATTTGTTTTTTTCGAAAAGGGGGGACTCCCCGGCCTCTGCATCAGAACGATGCATACGGCCACATATATTTTAATTTGTGGTGGGTAAATGTTAGAGATTGCAGCAAATATATTGTACACTGCGGGTCTTTCAGCCAAGTTTAGAGGCAAGCATGTGGGGCCAGTGCTATGATGTGTCGCGCCAACTCGTACAACGAGGATAAGCTTGATTTTACTACACGCCTTCTCCCTCACCCATGCGCGCGGTTGCTCGCAAACGAGGACAGACTATTGCTTAGTAGTACTTCTACAACAAGCTATCCGTCCCGCTCGCAGTGGACGGACATGCAGCAGTGGATTCGACACTGTAGAAGCAGTAGTAGTAACATCATTGTCCGTCTTCTCGAAGAGGCGAACAGCCAAGCGCAAACCGAAGGTTGCAGTTGCGAACATACACGCATATAGCCAGGCTCTTGCATGAGACAAAATTGCTATGTGAGCCCACTATTGTACTAGTACGTACAACTACTTGCTAGTATAGCCCTGTAAACCAGAAAGGAGTATTTGCCCTTCTAGAGATTTCAACAAGTGACTAGACTACACCGAGACGGAGTACATATGGAGCAAAATGAGTGAATCTGCACCGTAAATAAATACGTACTAGTTCTATCGTTTTCCTCTCCGAGGTGCACAATATTGAGTATACTGACTAGTCTCTTTTTGACACGCATTTACGTTTTTTTACACAGTATAGACGCAAGCGCTCATATACACGCGCATACACTCACCCCTATGAACGCACACACGCACGGCACTATCATCTTGAAATTTACGAAGTCACCATAGGCACCTCGTCGTCAACGGGTCCATAGGTGCTTGAATGCCAAGGAGGGAGAGGGTAGTGGTTCCCGAGACATTGAACGGTCAATGATGCATCCTCAATTACATGCAGAGGGAATTAATTGGAGAAGCAAAATAGAGCCAGCATGATGTGAATGCAACAGAGTTTGGACTCTCATATAATAAATGCGCCCCACCACTCCAATCCATCTACTCCCAAGTCTCTGCGCAACACTGCTCACTCCAATCCAAGACCAAGTGACCAGAAGCCACAAGCACCTATGGAGGCGATGGACGCGAGCGGCAGTCGCCTGTGCCAAATCATCCAAGGCGCCGGCCTGCGGCTCCGCACCGCGCAGCGTTTCCAGACGGTGCTGGCGACCGCAGGCATCGTAGCCCTCGCCAACGCCGGCTTCGCCTCTCGCATGGACGACATGATGGTCAAGTCCATCCGCAAGTTCACCGCCGTCAAGAAGCGCACAGACGACCTTGCCGTACTGCTCCAGCCCGCGCGCCCAGGCTCCTCATTGCCTGCCACCCTCATCGGCCTCCATGGTGATGAACTCTTTCAAGCCCTGGTGGCCATGCAGGTGCCGGAGGTCGCGATGAAGAATGTGCATCTCGAGGCCGCGCTCGCCGCGCAGCGCCTCGCCATGCAAGAAACCGTCGACCTGCACATCCACGCCTACGAGGAAATGGTCTACATAGGCCACTACAAGGCAAGCGAGGACAGAAAGACGTTAGCCTTCTTCCAGCGGCTGGAATCTTTGGACGCCATTGTTCAGAAGCACGTCGACCTGGCCACGAAAGCCGCTGCTACTTAGGCGCCATTCGGTGGGCCGGCGCCCTGAATCGAGGAGGTGGACGTCGTCGATGGATGCATCTCTTCTTGCCTCCTGTAACCAGCACTGCATCGCCTCGTGGCCTTAATGTTTTATTAGTATAGTACTCCCTCCGTTCCCAAATATAAGTCTTTCTAAAGATTCCAGCAAGTGACTACTACATACGGAGCAAAATGAGTGAATCCACACTCTTAACTATGTCCACATACATCTGTATGCTGTATTCCATTTGAAATAGTATCTAAAAAGGCTTATATTTATGAACGGAGGGAGTATATGGCATTTTTATTCCAGTCATAACGTTTTCACTATGAGGTGGGGCCGCAGTTGAGCAAACCCACCCCGCCCACCGGGCGTCGGTCGAGTTTAGAATTACTAGAAGAGAGAAACGAGGGAGGAGAGCTGGCTGTAGCACGAACGCTATTGTCAGATGGGACTCGTGTTTATAGAATAGGAGTACTGAGCACTCGTGCCTCTTTTTTTTTTTGAGGGAAAAATTAGTCGTATGTCTAGTACCACTAGTTGGGTGCGTGCGGCCTATAGGTGTCATCACTTTAGCTCTCCTTTTCGAACCGCGGCTACGCTTCACAGTACATATTATTTCACGCATTTATCCTCCTATATGTACTCCTAGGCTATTTCCACGTGCTCCCATTCGCCGACATGTGGGACATAGAGCATCTGGGTCATAGTGCATGCACGACTCGGAGCATATGCTGGGGTACTTTACATTTCAGACCTCACGAATTACATGCAAACCCCCCGCAGAAGAATAAATAAATGAATGAATTACTACATGAAACCGGATTATTTCCGTGGAAACCGGAGCACGTTCATTAAATTTTGGACATAACACGTTTATAAAAAATGACCGGACCGAAACCAGTCTAAGGGCCTCTTTGATTTTTCCCGCAAAAAAGGGCCTCTTTGATTCGCAGGATACTGAAAACACAGGAATGGGGAAAGTATGATGGCGATGAACCGAGACAAGGTGAACTCTAACTCAGTTAGAGGTTAGAGTTAGATTCTAACCCTGAACTAACTCTAAACCAAAGAGGTGTATGGATGGCAGGGTTAGATTGACAATAAATGCTCTATCTCAATCATTTGACTACTTTGGACCCTATTTCCTGCCGGATTTGGAGGGTGCTTGGATATGTTTTAGTTCCATGACTAAAAGTAGTGGGACTAAAACTTGCTAGCCTCACCCATGCTTGGAGCCAAATACTAAAGAGACTAAAATCAAGTTAATGAGCATTTATTATCCTCCAAACCCTCCAATCCAGAACTCGCCTGTGTTAAAGGAGAGGAGTTAAATGAGGAGAGAGAGAGAGGACTAATCCACATTTTAGTAGGGGTACCCCTGACTAAAAAAATTTAGTCTCAAGACTAGTTTTAGCCCCTCTTTAGTCAGGGGTGCTTGGAACTTTAGCCTATTAAAGAGACTATTTTTAGTCAGACTAAAATAAGTCCCTTGGATCCAACCACCCTCTTGGTGTGGCCGGCTCATCTGTGGCCTCCTCCCGCTCACAATTGACATAAACGAACCATCTATACAAATCAAGCATGCAAAACATGATAATTTTTACTTTGTCCATACAAATGAGATATCCCACTTAAACATACAAGTCGTCAATCACGCTTCGCAAAATAAAAAAACATTTCATGAAACAAAGAATGAGCTAACTCATCACGGAAGTCATTCACGATAGGGAGGGAGCCCGGAGCCCCTCACGCACCAAGGGAGGAGCTCGCCATCGTCGCTCTGGAGGAAGGCTCTGTAGAGCCCAAGCCCCGGGAACCCCTCCGACGCCGGCCCTTGCGAGTTGAGGTCGACACCGGCATGGGTAGCAGGGCCGCTTGCCGCCGACTGGGAACTTAATCTTTGGGCCTCTAGAAATAATGCAAGCCTGTAACTAAAATACCTAGAAAGGTGAACTGAATCTTTGGGCCTCTAGAAATAATGCAAGCCTGAAACTGAAATACCTAGAAAGGTGAACTAAATCTTTGGGCCTCTAGAAATAATGCAAGCCTGAAAGTGAAATACCTAGAAAGGTGAACTGAATCTTTGGGCCTCAAGAAATAATGCAAGCCTGAAACTGAAATACCTAGAAAGGTGAACTGAATCTTTGGGCCTCTAGAAATAATGCAAGCCTGAAATTGAAATACCTAGAAAGGTGAACTGAATCTTTGGGCCTCTAGAAATAATGCAAGCCTGAAATTGAATACCTAGAAAGGTGACCTGAATCTTTGGGCCTCCAGAAAGATTTATTACCTCCTCAAGAAGCATCAAACAATTCCATGCGTGCACCACAAATCTATACCAAGTTTGATCAGGATCTACTTTTCCAAATTAGAATTAGCTCTAGAGCAAGCAAGATCAATGATATGGCCGTGAGACAGAGAAGGAACGAACAAACTCACCCCTCTCGCAACCTCCCTGGTAGATGCGCCGCCGCCACGCACGACAGAGGGAGAAAAACGACTAGTGAAGGGGGAGCGGGGCGACCTTCGAAGGCCGGAGTAGGGCGGCGGAGGCCGGAAGGAGAGGGCGGCCGGAGGAGAGAGAGGGCGAGCGGCCCTATGGGGAACAGAGAGGAGTCGTGCGAGAGGGGGGGAGCGATCTGGTGCGGGCAGGGGAGATTTTTTAGTTCTCTTTTAGTGGGCCTGAGGATAACTAACCCAATTAGAAACTCTCCACCGGGCTAGTTTTTTTATCTGGGTTAGAGCAAACTAGCTCAAACTAACCCCTCTTGTTTCGATAATTTGAGGCTATTTCAACCCAAACTAGCTCTAACTCAGGGATCCAAACAAAGAGGAGTGTTACTGTACATGCTACAGTGTGGACCGTAGCACATTGTGTTTTATGGCCATATCACCACATTGTTTTCTACTGCTGGTTCACTGGGCTACCGTGGTTCGCACTGCTGGTTCACTGGCCTACCGTGGTTCGCACACCTCCGACCTGAGTAGTACTGTAGTATAGTACTAGTATATACCGCATCATCTTTGCTCCTTCTTACTACTCCGACATGTGGGAGAGCCAGCATCCGGGTTGACGTGTCATGCACCAGATTAGAGCGTAGAACGGAAGGGGGCATCACCCTGGTCGGAGCGCCAGTAATTCATGACTATAGTGAGTGGTCATATCACAAGTCTTTCCAGCAGTAACGCGCCGTCAAATCGCACAGCCCCACTCGCTCACCCTCCTCGCCTCTCTGTCAAACTGCCTACCCGAAAACTTCCACGCGTACTGCCTGGGAAAAGCCCCGCCCTCAACTTTTAACTACGCGAAAATAGTTCGAGCTTGTTCGTTCTATAAAAATACAGTACTTACTGTATGTTTATTCACCCGTGGGGTTGTTCAATGAATGGAGGGGCGGGGAGCACAAGTGAACAATACTGTAATACTACTAATAGTAAGTAGGAGTCGTGAAGTACTCACCTTAAATAGAGAGTTTCTTTTCTTTAATGCCACATACACAAATTGAAACGCTTGTTGTGGAGAGAAAAAAGATAATCACTCCACTATATATGGATGCAGAGGCCTGAGCGCTTGATTTACTAGGGTTGCTCTCTTCATTCTCTCATCCTCTCCAGATATAAACAAGACAGCGGTAGCGACATTTTCTATCTGCTCACCGATGGTCACAGATCCGACCGGATCCCTTCGGCCGGTGTGTGTAGAGGACTAATAGGTGCATCGTTCACGCGGTCATCGTCGCCGAGGGAGGAAACCCACAGCTGCCGGAGGGTCCTAATCCTCTGCCCGTGCCGTTCTCTCCGACACAGCGCTGACTCGGGAGGTCCTCCGACCCTTCTTCCTCCCTGCCGTATTGTCCGCAGATCCGACCTGCCGCCGCCGACATCCCGGCGACCCTCAGGTATAAGTTCTTCGAAAGCGGCCTTGCTCTACTGCCCTAGCTCCCCACGTGTCTCTACATGTGCATCTTTTTCTACTCCCGTCAGCTCTTCCAAAGCCACCTAAATTTTTAGTATTATTAGAGGTAAAGCTACTTCATGCATTCGAATCTAGGGCTTTGTTCAAACATCAAAGAAAGGGGGGAAAGTTGTAGCATGAATCTAGGACTTGATTCAAAGAGGAAATAATATGGTGAAAGTAGTAGAGACCGGATACCCAACCGGTCTCTTGGTTGAAAAGGGAAATAATGGGAAAACGCAGTACAAACTGGATAAGGAACAGATCTATTATTGGTTGAAAAAAGGATAGAAAGTGGCGGCTGGTGGACAAGTCAATAGAGTATGTCGAGGATTAGATTTGCTGCCATCACATAGTAAAAGGTCTCCAGGATTAGATTTGCTGCCCTCACATAGTAAAAGGTCTCAGGATTAGATTTGCCGCCCTCACATAGTAAAAGGTCTCAGGATTAGATTTGCCGCCCTCACATAGTAAAAGGTCTCAGGATTAGATTTGCTGCCCTCACATAGTAAAAGGTCTCCAGGATTAGATTTGCTGCCCTCACATAGTAAAAGGTCTCAAGGATTAGATTTGCTGCCCTCACATACTAAAAGGTCTCCAGGATTAGATTTGCTGCCCTCACATAGTACAAGGTCTCCAGGATTAGGTTTGCTTCCCTCACATAGCATGAACAAACTCAGCATCACCACTTTATGCCTCCTTGTAGGTACGTTGTGCTGATGCGTCCACTGTCGCATGTCCTTATACCAACCTTTTGCTGTTGTTAATGTAAGGGCGCATGTAAAATGAAGCGATCACACTGTTACCTTAGGGACATGTCTAACCAGTGTTATTGTTAATCTAATGCCTCCAGTGATAAGATGCACTTAAACTATGTTACAAATGGCACTCCTGCTGTTTTCCCCGGTATGATAAGTAAGTTGCTCCTTTACGCTGCTGAGTGTCCTGGTGTCCCCACGGTCCCATGCCCTTAAACCAACTCTTTAGCTGCTGTTGATTTACTGTGTCTGGTAAACAAGCAATGCCACCATTAAAGTAATCCCATATTTGAGGAATCTCATTGTTGATCGTAATGCTTCTGGTAACATGAAGCATTGCTGACGTTTTAAAATTTCTACTGTCCTTGCGTGATTGCCATGAACATAATTAAGATGCTTCTTTTCATTTTGTATATGTTTCGTATATTCTTATTGACCAGCAACTGTTTACTTTCTATCTTTTTGTGCAGATAGGGATATCCATTTCACCTTGTTGCTATTGTGACCTTTTGGTGAACTGCACAAAACACTTTTTTTTGGAATGAGTGTCTTGTGCAGTTCAACTAAAATGTCACGTGGGGAACATCTCTCAAGTTTGGTGGAACTGCACAAAATGGTGATTGGAGTTTCCAAAATCTCCGTCAGGTTCTGCTGGTAATCTCGTGCAACATTTTGTTAGCCTTTGCAAGATGGAGCCGTCACTGTCACCACAATGGCACTTTATTTTAGTGGAACTGCACAAAAGGACAAGAAAATTATAGTTGCACCTTACATGAGCCGGACAGCCAACCTTAGTGTTGCTCAATTTTTGTGCAACTACTAAAGAAGAACCTGCCAGCTCACAAGAGCAAGTACTTCTTGCTAGCTGAATGATACAATTTTTACTTCATTTCAGGTGAACTGTAGAAAAAGTTGCATGAATTGAATCATCGAGTGGAGCTGCAGGTTGACTTCCAATAGTGCCAGTATTATAGTAATCGTGCTCTTTATTATCTGTGCTGTGCAAACAGGAATACTCAACTACAGATGTTGTGACGGTCAAGAGCATTCGCCAAGTTCTTCGATTGTATGACATGGCTAGCCAAGATGGATTTAATCCCGATATTCACTTTATCAAAAGGCTCTAATGGGTTGGTTCTGAATCTTGCAAGCTGCGAATCAGTGAGATGTGTAGGCAACTTTGTTGTACTTATTATTTGAATCTTATTTGTTGGTTCTGAATCTTGCAAGCTGGGAATCAATGAGATGTGTAGGCATCTTTGTTGTACTTATTATTTGGATCTTATTTGTTGGTTCTGAATCTTGCAAGCTGGGAATCAATGAGATGCGTAGGCATCTTTGTTGTACTAATTATTTGGACCTTATTTGTTGGTTCTGAATCTTGCAAGCTGGGAAACACGGCATGATGATGCAGAGGACAACAACCATAACAAACAGTTCAAACTTGGTAGTATTATCTTTGTGAAAGTGTGACAAATGTGTTGATCGTGTGCGTCCTGAGAATAATAATTCTAATTGTTGTGCATGTTGATCCTGTGGCACTGATAGAACGAGCGAATGCATTGCTTGTTTTAAGTATAAATTTCTATTAAAGCTAATTAAATTTAAGTAAAGTGACCACTAACTCCTGTTATTACAGTACCAATACAGACCCGCTCGTGAACCGACGTGTGGCCGAGGGTGCATCTTCTGCCGGGCGTGCAGCGGACGAGGGAGGGGTAGTAACTGTTGTCGCATGTACACACTCAGCTTACTGTTGGATCCAGTTCCCCAAGAGCTGAAAAACAAACTGCTGCCGCCGCCTACACACTCGTTCACTCGAAGAGACTCCAATGGCGATCCGAGGGGTGAGCCTGCTGGATATGGACTTCAGCAAGGAGTTCCCCTTTGAGTTCGCCGTTCAGTCCTATGGCTGCACCAAGTTGAATGTGATGTACACCAATGATACGGACTCGGTGAAGCTCTGCCTCGCCTCAGTCCTATGGCTGCACCAGTTTCTGGAGCATTCGCCCGTTTCATCGGCAGCGCCGACTACACCTTTGCTATGGTGGAGAGAAGGAAGAACGCGACGATTCGGCCATCTGGTGCAACAAGCTTGTCGACACCTAGAAGCAATACAAGATCATCAGGAACGGGCTGGAGAATGACTCCGTGGTTGACCTCGCTGAGACCATCATCGACCCCTAATACGCCAACATGAAAGAAGACGACCTGAACACGTGGGAGGTACATCTGAATCTAGCCTACATAACCTACGCGGCCAAGGACACATACGCATGCTACGACATGTACAGGAAGATCTTGGACATGAGGGCGTGTCTGCTTCCCGTAACTGAACAGCCGCAGCGTCATCATCAAGCGTGCCAGGAAGGTCTAGATGTTGTACTTTATCTGTTTATAAGCACCTTTATCATCTGAGTGTTTCATGCATTAGCCTATGTGTCGTAATTATCTGTTTTGTCCGAAATATTTCTTTTAAGAACCCATTAACCTGATTGCTTTTTTAGTGGCTATTTGCTTATGTATGTAAACTAGTTCACTTGTCCGTAAAAAAACCTAGTTCACTCGGCTGCCGTGCTTTGAATCTCCTTCCTCCCAACATATTCCCCTCCTCAGGTGGACCCAGCAGGTCTCTGAATTTTCTCCCACTTTCTTTTTCGATGTAAACTGAGTTTTCTCCCAGTACTTTCCCCTAGAACCAACTCAACTGTCCCACGTCTAGCCTAAAAAATAATAATACCCCACGTACTATTAACTCATCAAATTAAAATGATATTTCATTTCATAAAATGAAAGTTCTTACAAAATAATAATAATAATTGTTCATATATAACTTGGCAAGTTAACTCCTAGTGATTGCATACATAAGCTTGCAAAGATTTTACTGACGTGCAATCATGTGTTTATCTTTTTATAACATTTCTCCGTCTAGCCCAACATGATATTTTCACCTAGCCCAGCAAGTCCGCGGATTTCGAGAAAAATGCAAATGGGATTAAACGGGCTACATAGATGCTACATCATTGTTTCACCCAGCCCACCAAATGGACTAAAAAACAAATGGACTGGCTGACATGTGGGCTAGTAGGTCGAAGCCTAAGAAGGCGTTGGATTTACATCCAACGGCCGGCATTCTTCTTCAATCTCTCATCTTCTTCCCCCAGCGCTGTCGGAACCGCCTGCTCCAGTCTTCGGCGTCCAGCGGCGTTGTTTTGCGCTCCTCAGCGAAACGCTACCCCGCCGACGGCTCCCTCCACTCCGCACCTCCTGTTATTCTCTGCCGAGTGTAGGCCCACCCCGCACTCGAACCAGTCAAGTTTCCCACTCCTCTCCGTCTGCGACTCTACTGCCGCGTCTTCCCCATCTCCGGGTCATTCCAGTCTGGGGCCTCACCGTCGTCCACCACCTCGGTGCGCTCGGCGCAGCGTGGTCAACATATGAGAGTCATCAGAAGAGGACTGTACGTGGAGAGCCTGATGGCTAGGACCCACGAGGTCCATGGTCGCACGCAAGGAAAGTTCCTCCTTATTACGCACTGTACGTGCATTGTACGTGGGAAGGGATTATGTATTTCGCGAAAAAAATGTTCCCCCCGCTGACAGGTCGGACCCACCAGCTATATCTTCGCACGCAAGGAAGTGCCTCCTTATTACGCACCAAAAAATGAATACTCCCTGCTAGCTGGGACCCACCATAGTGGGTGGCTGACTTGTGGGCCTACTAAGTTGACGAGGACGAAGGGCTTTGTCAACTTAGTCAATATGAACGATTCTAGCTCCAGTGCCTGTACGATGTCCATCCAACGGCCATAGTGCTTCTTCAACCTCTGGTCTTCTTGCTCCAGCCGGCCAAAGCAGCGCCGGTCGTGCCGCGTGCTCCTGCCTCTCGTGGCCGGCTGTGATGCCGCGGAGGCCTCACCGCCCCTACTACACCCACCGCTGGCCCAGGGTATCCCTCTACTCACCCACACCCCCTGTTATTCTGCGGCGACGCCAGCCTCACGCCGCAGCTGAACCAGTAAACCCTCGTACTCCTCTCCGCGTGGGCATCCACTGCCGCGTCTTCACTGGCTCCGCGTCGTCCCCTTCCTAGGCCTCGCCGTCGTCCACCACCTTGGTGCTCTCGGCACGGCGTGGTCAATGTGGTCAATGACTGACTTCCATCAGAAGAGTACTGTACGTGGAGAGGCTGACAACTGGGTCCACGGCCACAGCCTAGTTTTTTTGTGATTTGCCAAGTAAGTCGCTTTGTCAGGCCTGTTGGGCTGCAAATCTTTCAAGACGAGGAGAGCTTCATTCGACTGGCCGAGAAAATGGCCTATCAGTAATGAGAAATGGGCTGTACATTTTTAAAACACATCAAACCGGCAATTAGTTTCAAATATCTTTTTTTTCATTCCGAGATTTTAAATTACATTAATTTTTATGCGTGGAGCATTTGTTGGATTTTATATTGATATACATTTATTTTTAAAATCAGTTTGAATGTGAGTCGAAATTTTGGGATTAAACACAGTTCGGACCGCACCAAAATATGCAAAATTTCGTATAATTTTTTAACCGTGGCCACAATATGGGCTGTAATGCTAACAAAAAGAATATGGGCTCCAAAAAAACCTTAAGAATTAGCAAATGGGCTGTAAATTATTAGAAATAATGGCAGATGGGTTGTATGTTGTTTTCCACATATTTGAGGCTTTCCTAAAAAAAGGTTGACGCACAAGCAGTGACTGTTGGATGTCCATCGAACGGCCGCTCAAAGAAGCGCCGGCGGGACTGCCTGCTCCCTCCTCCCCGCGGCCGCTGTGCTGCCGCGCAGGCCTCACCGCCTCACCGTACTCCCATCGCTGGCCTAGCCATCCCTCTACTCACCCACACCTGCTGTTATTCTCCGGCGACGGCAGACGAACCGATAAACCCTCATACAGTCATACTCCCCTCCGCGTGGGAAACAACTGCCGAGTCTTCCCTGCCTCCGTGTCGTTCCCTTCCTAGGCCTCGCCGTCGTCCACCGCCCTGCTGCTCTCGGCACAGCCTGGTCAACGTGGTCAACGACCGACATGCATCTGAAGTGGACTGTACGTGGAGAGGCCAACAGCTGGGTCCACGGCCGCACGCAAGGAAATGCCTCCTTATTACGCGCAAAATAATGATTCCTCCACCTGACATTAGGGACCCACCGAAAGGGCCTCTATATTTCGCGAAAAAAAACGTTACCGCCGCTGACAGCTTGGACCCACGAGCTATATCTTCGCACGCAAGGAAGTGCCTCCTTATTACACAAAATAAATGAATACTCCCCCTGTTAGCTGGGACCCAGTATAGTGGCAGGCTGACTTGTGGGCCTACTAAGTTGACGGGGATGGAGGGCTTTGTCAACTTAGTCAATATGCACGATTCTAGCTCCAGTGACCGTACGATGTCCATCCAACGGCCGTAGTGCTTCTTCAACCTCTGGTCTTCTTGCTCCAGCCGCCCAAACCAGCGTCGGTCGTGCCTCGTGCTCCTGCCTCCCGTGGCCAGCTGTGATGCGGCGGAGGCCTCACCGCCCCTACTACTCCCACCGCTGGCCAGGCCATCCCTCTACTCACCCACACCCCCTGTTATTCTACGGGGACGACAGCCTCACACCGCTGCGAACCAGTGAACCCTCGTACTCCTCTACGCGTGGGCATCCACTGCCGCATCTTCCCCGGCTCCGCGTCGTCCCCTTCCTAGGCCTCGCCGTCGTCCACCGCCCTGGTGCTCTCAGCGCGGCGTGGTCAACGTGGTCAAGGAACGGCTTCCATCGGACGTGGACTGTACGTGGAGAGGCTGACAGCTGGGTCCACGGCCGCAACAAGGAAGTGCCTCCTTATTACGTGCAAAATAACTATTCCTCCACCTGATAGCGGGGACCCACCGGACGGGCCACCGTATTTCGTGAAAAAACGTTTGCCCCTGACTGTTGGGACCCACCAGCTACATCTTCGCACGCAAGGAAGTGCGCCTGGGCAAAAAAAAACGATTCGCCCCCCTGACTGCTAGGACCCACCAGCTACATCTTCGCAGGCAAGGAAGTGCCTGACAGTCGGGACCCACCTGGTTGAAGCGTACGTAGCATTGTCATTCTGGTCGCGAACATGTACGTACATATATACTGGTGGATGTAGAGGCGCGCACGTGTCGTAGTAGAGGCCCGTACGTGTCGTAGTAGAAGCGCGCATGTAGCATGTACACGTACGTACAGCGGCCAGGGTCCAAGAAAGAAAATACGGCCACGTATGTGTACATACGGGCGGGGTCTCGAACGCCTACTCACACATACGTACGGCCAGGGCTCGTGTACATGGCTGGGTCGGAACGGAGAAACAGCGTCGTCGTCGTGTTCATGGGGAGGCAACGGAATGCGTCATGTTCATGGGGAGGCAACGGAATGCGTCGTGTTCATGGGGAGGGGTGTGGCGTACCACAAAACGGAGGAAACGGACCTCCTACGGTCGAAACGGGGGTCCTGTTGATCGGGAGGAGTGTGGCGTACCACAAAACGGAGGAAACCGACCTCCTACGGTCAGAACGGGGGTCCTTTTGATCGGGAGGGGTGTGGCGTACCGCAAAATGGAGGAAACGGACCTCCTACGGTCGAAACGGGGGTCCTGTTGATCGGGAGGGGTGTGGCGTACCGCAAAATGGACGAAACGGACCTCGTACGGTCGAAACGGGGGTCCTGTTCATCGCGAGGGGTGTGGCGTACCGCAAAACGGACGAAACGGACCTCCTACGGTCGAAATGGGGGTCCTGTTCATCGGGAGGGGTGTGGCGTACCGCAAAACGGCACTCCACGGGATACTGTTCATCTCCACCGTCGACCTCCTCCAGCCTCCACGGGCTCCTGTTCATCCAGCCTCCACAGTGCGCTACTCCACCGGCTACTGTTCAACCACCCCTCCACGGGCACCTCTCCACCGTCTACTGTTCATCCAGCCCTCCACACCATGGGGTCCTGTTCAACCACCCCTCCACAGGCACCCCTCCATCATCTACTGTTCATCCAGCCCTCCACACCTCGGGGTCCTGTTCATCCAGAGGCAACGCCACCGCTCACTGTTCATCCAACCCCCCCTCCCCCGTAACGCTCACTGTTCATCCCAGAGGCAGCATCGATCGGCTTCAGTTAGTAGAAGTAGCAAAGGAATCGCTCGATCGGGTTCAGTTAACAGCCATCGATCGATCGCTCGGGTTCAGTAAGGCGTAGCCTGCAGTGCAATCGCTTAGGTTCAGTTAGAGCCCAACGCCTCGCTCGGGTTCAGTTAGAGCCAACGCCTCGCACACACGCGCGTACGTGTACGAGAGAAACGCGCATCGCTCGGCCCCGACCTCCCACCGTAACCGGGAACTCGCCGAAATTTTCCTCGCCCTCGCTTCTACCACGGTTTTTTCCATCATGGACGGCCCAAAGAATGTCATGCAGCTGCGTCTCCGGCCTGCCCAGGAAGAAAAGCCCATTTTTTGTCATGAGTTTTTGTCATAGAAGTAGGAGCCCACCACATCTATGATGATACCGGGTTTTGTCACAATTATCGTCATAGAAGTGTCATATGTATGACAGAAAAAAATTTCGTTCGGCCCAAAATGTCACAGATGTGTCTTTTTTTGTAGTGTTGGTGGGTGTGTGGATGAACTGAATGAGTTCGAGGCAAGTTAAGTTGTCTCCTACTGTGGTGGCTAGACCTATTTATAGGGGCCCTGGTCCTCTCCCCAAATATTGAGCAGGAAGGGAGCCAACAATGGCCAATTTGAAAGGGGACAGCTAGTACAGCTTATCCTGACTAAAGGTGGTCTTCGCCTGCAAAAGGCTCTGGCGGTGACGCCGCCTTGGGCTCCATGGTGACCTCCGTCTTGTCGTCCTGCTGGTCTTGGTCTCGTTGCACCGATATGGAAACCTTTGCTTGACGCCTCGGTACTCCTTGCCTGCGTTTGCGTCCTTAGCACCAAAGGGGAAACAAGGATACTGCGCGCGCTGGCGCCCGCCTGGTCTCAATCGTCATGGCTCACGTCACGAGAACCTCGCAAGGTTTGCCTTGCCTTGATCTCTCCGCCCCTCGCGAGCCAGCCTGGTGAGGCTGCTCCTGAGGAGGTCTTGTGTCGTCCGCCTCGCGAGGCTTGGCCCCTCGCGAGGGTCTTAAGTGCTTGTTGGTGAAGATGGGTTGTACGGGCCCGGTTGCAGAGCCACGCCATGGCCACAGGCAGGCAAGTCTGGGACCCCCGTTCCCAGAACGCCGACAATAGCCCCCGGGCCCAAGGCGTGCTCGGACTTGGCTTCGAGGTGAAGCCAAACGGCAAGTGCAGAGCGCCACGGGCCCCAATAGCCTGCGGCCTCGGTCGACGCGTGGTGGTTGATTGGACCTGGGCATCTCCGCTTCCCCATGATGCCTTCATTGCTTCCTTTCGCCTTGCTCCAGATCCCCTTTCTTGCTCTCTACTTCCAAAATCTCCAGATCTGCTCCCTTCCCCTTTCGTACCAGCGACCAATGGCGCCCCGGAAGGTCAAGCCTACCTCATCGCCGGCTTGGTACGAGACCGCTCTTGACGCGCCCCACGTCTCGGAGAAGAACCTCGCCGCCACGCGCTTGCTGACGGCGGGGGAAAGCAATGAGAGGGGGAAGACTGAGCTCCGGGCCGCCCCTGAAGTGCCGAAGCCCGAGGGAAGCACCTTCTTCCCCTTCTTGACGAGCAACATCGTTGCAGGGCTGGTTTCCCCCTTCTCTGACTTCTTCTACGAGGTCCTTGGCCACTACGGGCTGCAGGCGCTGCATCTTCATCCCAACTCCATCCTTCTCTTGTCGATCTTCGCCTACTACTGCGAGGCGTACCTCGGCGTGATGCCATCCGTGGCCCTTCTGCGCCATTTCTTCTTCCTGCGCATCAACGTGGGTCATACCTCCAGGTGCGCCAACTTCATCGCGGCCGGTAAGGCTAACTCGATCTCGAAGACTGGGAAGAAGGCCGACGGTTTCCAGAGCAAGTGGTTCATGATGGACGCCAAGTGCGTCCACCCACGCTTGATGCTGCCAATGGAGATGCTCTAGTCCGACAAGGGGTGGTCTTGCGCGAAGCTCACTGATGACCGAGCGACGTTGGTGCTGGAGCAGATGAAGACCGACCTGAAGTCGGGCAACGCGAAGGCAGCGAAGGTGACAGGGGCCATGCTCCTGAGGGAATTCCTGATGCTGCGCATGGCACCGCTTCAGGCACGCACGCGCCCCTTGTGGGAGCTCGGGGACGAAAAGGACAAGGTTCGCCTGAGCCCTGAAGCCTTGCCTGCCGGTGAGATGGCTGCGGTTCTCCGCCTCCTGGTCGGGGACGACCAGGAGTACCCGCCGAGCGTCTTGACTCCCTTGTTTTGCCGTCAGGACGGGGCGCAGATCGTGGCCTCCAGGCCGGCCTTTGACGGGCGCGGGCTGGTGCCGCCGGTGCCCGCCGGGGCCCCTGCGGCACCGACGCCGGTGGAGCTGTCTTCTGATGAGTCCCGCAGGGAGGAAGAGGAGGAGGACTCAGAGGTGACCCCCGAAGGGATGGGGGAGACCTCCCCCTTGAGCAAGGCCGACATCCTCCGCACCCTGCCAGACGACAACGAGGCTGGTGCCCGCCTGGAGAAGGGGGAGCCGCCCGTGATCCCGATGAAGAGCAGGTCGGCGCTGGTCTCCCGAGATGCTGCTCCTACATTGACACCGCCTCCGGCCGCTCTGCTGCCCCGCCTTCTACTAATGGAACCTGCGCGCCCGCGCCCCAAGCTTCAAGGCTACCAAGATTCAAGCTCAGCAAGCGGAGGGTGGACTACGCCGTAGTGGACCAGTCAGTGCTCATGCTTTGCCTTGCTCTTGCTTATGCTGCTGCTTCTTGATGTTTATTGTTGGTTGGTCAGGCCGCTGCCTGCGGTGAAGAAGAGGAAGGAGGATGCAGCGACCCTGTCCGGGGCAGAACCATCTGCAGCAGCCGCACCTCCCTCCGCGAACAAGGGAAGCGACGACACTCGCACCTCCCCGACCCGGTCATCCTCGCGAGGCCTGGGGGAGCATCCTCGTGGGGAGTCAGCCCCCGTGGCCCCGCTATCTCCGGAGGCGTTGGTGTCCGGCTCGGCCGCTGGGGTCGCCAACGCTAAGGAGCCCCCAGTCTCCCAGGTCCTGGTGATGACGTCGACTCCTCCTCCTACTGCACCATTGCTCCGAGGTCCTTCTGCCTCCCCTGATGTCTTGGAGCGTGCTCTTCTTGAGATGACCCAGCTGTGAGAGGATCTTCAAGGCCCCGACCGCCACCTGGAAACCAGTCGCTTGGAGCTGGTCTCCGGCTGGCTTTACGCTAACGCGTCCGGCCAAGTGGCGTTGATCCAGGCCGCGGCGACCTCCGAGAGGGAGAAGCAGGTCGCCGCCCAGGCCGCATCCGCTCGCGAAGCGGCACTGAAGAGTGCCGAGGCCGCTCAGGATCGCTGCCGGGTGCTGGAGGTCGAGTTGAAGAGTCTGCGCGACCAGCATGCAGAGGAAACTCGCAGCCGCTAGGCGGAGGCGGAGAAGATGAGGGCCTAGGAGGATGCTATCAAAGACCGCGACGCTGAGCTGGGGGAGTTGGCGAAGGCACAGGCCGCGGAACGTAGCCGGCTGGAGGAGCTCGAGCGGAAGGTGGAGGCGGAGAAGGCCGATCTTGGCGCCAAGGCGAAGGTCCTGACCGAGGACCGCGCGGCCTTCGCGCTCCTCAAGAATAGGTCCCGCGCGGCGCTGAAGTCGCTCTACGAGAAGGGTTTGGAGAGGCCGCTGACCACTGACGAGGACGGCCCCGCCCAGCTGCTTCCCTTCTTGGTGGATGCGCTCGCGTTCTTTCCTCCGCCGCGCTGACGCGTGTCTTCAGCCACCTCCATCTTCGCGACCCCGCCGCCCGCCTTGACGAGCTGCTGGAGCCTGTGGACGACGAGCGTTGTGCGGACGCTGCCGCAGCCGTGAAGGGTCAGGTGGAAGCCCTGCTGAAGAAGTTCCGCGCCTTCGCTCTCGCGCCTTCGATCGGCGGTGCTACCGATCTTGCGACTCCGGCTGGTGGTACGGGCGAAGGCAAGGCCACCAAGGAAGGAACACCCCTTGCGGGCATCGGCGGTGCCCAGGGATGATTCGCTTGCGGTCGCTTTCCTGTTTTACTCCTGCAACATGCATCATGCCTCGTGGAGGCGTTTGAACTTGTGTTTGACATTTGAGAGAACAATATGCCTTGTAATATTTGTTTGAGATTTTGCGATTTTCTCCCTATTTGCTTTAAGTTCTATGTCGGCAGGGCCCGGCCGCGCGCATACCTCAGCTGCCATTGGATCGTCCGGAGACCAGGACGGGACCAAAGAGTGAGGGGCTATGTGACCAGTTAGGCTCCTGAGTCGCGATGCTCAGGAGTCCCCGTTGATGTGCAAACAGCTGATAGGAAGGAGATGCAGGGATAGGTTTAGTGTTCTACGTCGGCAGGGCCCGGCCGCGCGCATACCTCAGCCGCCGTTGGGTCGTCTGGAGACCAGGACGAGACCAAGGAGTGAGGGGCTACGCGACCAGTTAGGCTCCTGAGTCGCGATGCTCAGGAGTCCCCCTTGACGTGCAAGCAACCTTCATACCTTTGCCCTCGCCGAGGCTCGGCTCGGGAGGGACGTGTGACGACCAGGTCCTGGGAACCTGGTTGGGTGGCGTACGCTTGGGTGTGACCCGAGCGCAGCCCCCGTGCCAAGCCCCCTCACACGACTCTCCCGAGGGGAGGTGTTGCGGTGAGGCCGGACACTGAGCTCAAGGGCTCCCTGAAGTTGATACGGCCGTGGGGCCGCCCTCAGTTGTTTATTACCAGCGTGGAGCATTGCGCTTCCGCACTTGCACGGGCATAGCCGCTCCTCGGCAGTGTCGACGGCCAGCGCGAAGCATGGTGCTTCCACTGGTACGTGGGAGGGGACTCCCTACTGCGGAGAGCCCCCGAGGTGTGTACAGCCCCGCCCTGACAGTTGGCTTGCACGGCAGGGCTAGACGAGGTGTGTCTGGGCACTCGTGAGCCAGTGCGGGACTCACGAGGCCCTACCTCAAGGTGGGTTGCGCCTGGTCTTGGTTTTTGTTTGCTGTGGTGGTCCTGCGAGGTGGTTAGACGACTTGCGCCGAACGAATCTCCTGAGGTTATTGCTTGAGAAGGCCAAGCACCAACGGCCCCAGGAGGTGACGTGAACGGGACCGGCCTGCCAGAAAGAGCTCAGCCATTGGGTTTATCGACACTGCAGGGACGGGCCCGAGCACAGACGCCGTGCCTAACCTTTCTCACGCGAAGGGTCTTGAAGAAAGACGATCGGGGCACGGCTCCCGTGGTAGGTGACAATCAAGCAGGTGACAGTCATAGATAGATTAAGCATGGAAAGCAAACTGGCTTAAGTAAACGCAGAAGAGATACATGCCACTGGGTCAGGACCGAGCGGCTTGGGGATGATGCAGCCCGAGGGGCGCCCCCAGCAAGGTAACCTAAAGACATGAAAAGGGACACATGCCGCAGGGACGGACCCATGCAGCCTGGGAATGATGTAGCCCTGGGGGTGCTCCCAGCTAAATAAACCTGGAAAATGTCACCTGGTTCTGTCGAAGAAGGGGTGCTGGGGCAGCTGAAGATGCATGACGAAGGGGTCGCTCCTCACGAGCCACCGGGGCCCTGAGCCTCAGGAGGCCCTGGGAGTCCAGGCGGTTCCTTGAGGACTGTCTCCGTCTCCGCAGGGACTGTGTGGTGCCTGGCGTCCTGAGCCGCTAGGATGCGCCGCAAGCTGCGCTGATAGGCGAATGCCACGCTCGGCAGGCCGAATGGCATGCGAACGTAGCTGTGCGGTGGGCCCTCGCAGCGTCCCACGCGCGAAGGCCAGAAGGGCTCCTGAGACGCGGCCCTGTTCAGCCCTGGGACGTCGATGCAAACGTGCAGCCCGGCGTCCTCGCCTGGATGCGGGGCTGCGCCTGGTGAGCGGTGATTTCCGTGCATGGCCCTTGCATCCTGCAGTTCTTGAGTGGTCTTGGTAATGAACTCCTGAGCGCTAGGCGCTCCTCGCCTTGTGTCCTCCTGGGGAAACGTGCCGCAAAGCACGCCTCCAAATGGTGCCCGAGCGCCTCCCTCATGATATTGGCAAGGTCTAAGGCCCTCCAGGAGAGAGCCCCCGAGCCCTGCCCGAGGAGGGCACCGGGCGCGCCTTCCTATGCAACAGAGGGAGGTGCCCTAGGCGCGGGCGCAGATCCTGACGTGACTCCGCTTGAGGCGCCACTCCCCTGAGGCCCTGTGTGGAGCAGCTGCTTCTTCTTCTTCGGGATGACCTCAGGAGGGTGCTCGCCCTTGCTGTCGGGGTCCTCGATTGCTACAGCTTGGAAGGCACGCTCGAGGGAGCACACCGCATCTCTTTCTTTGTAGGGGACTGTGATGATTCTGCCGCTTCCTGGCATCTTGAGGACGTTGTAGCCGTGATGGGTCACCGCCATGAACTTGGCCAGTGCTGGATACCCGAGGATGGCATTGTATGGCAGACGGATGTGGGCGACGTCGAACTCGATGGGCTCGGTGCGGTAGTTGTCGCGCTGTCCGAAGGTGACCGGGAGGCGGACCTGCCCTATCGGGGTGGTGGAGCCGTTGGTCACTCCCGAGAAAGGCTTGGTAGGCTGAAGCTGATCGTAGGGCACTTGAAGGTTGTCGAACATCTCGACGGACAGGATGTTAAGCCCTGCGGCGCCGTCGATGAGAGTCTTGGTGACTTGCACGTTGCTGATGACGGGTGAACAGAGCATCGGGAGAGCGCCAGCGGTGGCCGCGCACTTGAGCTGGTCCGCTGAGCTGAAGGTAATAGCGCACATGGACCATCTGAGCGGGCGCGTGGCCTCGAGCTTGGGGAGGACTGCGTTCACCTCGCGAGCAAACTGCTTGAAGATACGCTGTGAGGCTGGGGCTTGGGCTCCGCCCAAGATGTAGGCGATAGCACGCGGCTCCTGGAAGCCCCCAGCCCCCTTGTCTTGGTGGTGGTCATCGTTCCTTCTTGGTGGTGGCGGCAGCGGAGGAAGCCCAGCATTGCCCTGAGGACGGTCCTCACGAGGCTGATCCCTCCAGGCGCCCTCGCGAGGCTGATCTTGCCAACGGTCCTAATGAGGCCGGTCGCGCCACTCTTGGCGTGGGCCACGGTCATCCCGGCGTCCTCCGCCACGTCCTCCTCCTTGGCCATAGCCTCGATCGTTGCGCTCAGGGCGTCAACCGAAGCGTCCGTCGCGAATGGCCCTGAGCTCTTGACAATCGTTGGTGTTGTGGCTATTCACGTTGTGGAAGGAGCAGAACGGTCGGCTGCTCTTGGATGACTCAGGCTAGTCCCTGCCGCGCTTCGTGTCCGGCTCCGCCGCGAGCACGACCGCTCCCTTGCGCTTCACGTCCTTGGCCTTGGCTTTCTTCTCCTCCAGGTCGGCAGCCGGGAGCTCAAGAAGGGAAAGGCGCCCTTCCTCAGCCCTTGCGCGCTTGGTAGCCAGGTTGAACAGCTCCAGGGATGTGCAAAGCTCCTCATGGATGGCGAGCTCCTCCTTCATCTTGACATCGCGGACACCATCGGAGAACGCAGAGATGATGGCCTCGTCCGTCACCTTAGGGATCTTGAGGCAAAAGTTGTTGAAGCGCTAGATGTACTTCTGCAGGGTCTCCCCTGGCTGTTGCTTGACGCGGCGCAGGTCACCCGCGGCCGGAGGGTGGTCGCGAGTACCCTGGAAGTTGGCGACAAAGCGGTCGCGCATCTCGTTCCAGGAGGAGATGGAGCCTGGAGGCAGGTTCAGGAGCCACGAGCGTGCGCCATCCTTGAGAGCAATGGGGAACCAGTGTGCCATGACTTTCTCGTCGCCGTTGGCCGCCTCGATGCTCAGCTCGTAGAGCTTTAGGAAATCCGTGGGGTCGGGGTGCCGTCGTAGCGCGGAGGCAGGTCTGGCTTGAACTTGCCTGGCCATGTGATAACCCACAAGTATAGGGGATCAATTGTAGCCTCTTTCGATAAGTAAGAGTGTCGAACCAAACGAGGAGCTAAAGGTAGAACAAATATTCCCTCAAGTTCTATCGACCATCGATACAACTCTACGCACGCTTGACGTTCGCTTTACCTAAAACAAGTATAAAACTAGAAGTACATTGTGGGTGTTTTTGGATAGGTTTGCAAGAATATAAAGAGCACATAAATAAAAACTAGGGGCTGTTTAGATAAAGACACAATAAAGTTAGTATAGCGAGTGTGGAAAAGTGGTGGTAGGAGTTGTGAAATTGTCCCTAAGCAATTGACTACTTTACTAGACCGATAGCAAGTTTTATGTGGGAGAGGCCACTTCATGTCATCCCTGATTTGGTATTCTATGCACTTATGATTGGAACTATTAGCAAGCATCCTCAACTACTAACATTCATTAAGGTAAAACCCAACCATAGCATTAATTTATATTGGTCCCCCTTCAATCCCGTATGCATCAATTTCTATGCTAGGTAGAAGCTTCTGGCACTCCTGCCCTCCAATACATAGTCCTATCAACATACAACTAACCCTAAGGTGTGATCCACACGCACGCTCATATGATGGGCACCAAAGGACAGCAACATAACCACAAGCAAATTAAACCAATCATAGCAATTCACCAATCACCGATAGGACAACGAAAATCTACTCAGATATCATAGGATGGCAACACATCATTTGATAATAATATGAAGCATAAAGCACCATGTTCAAGTAGAGGGTACAGCGGGTTGCGGGAGAGTGGACCGCTGTAGATAGATGGGGGAAGGTGATGGAGATGTTGGTGAAGATGGCGGAGGTGTTGGTGTGGATTGCGGTGATGATGATGGCCCCCGGTGGCATTCCGGCGCCACCGGAAACGAGGGGGAGAGAGCCCCCCTTCTTCTTCTTCTTCTTCCTTGACCTTCTCCCTAGATGGGAGGAGGGTTTCCCCTCTGGTCCTTGGTCCCCATGGCGTGGGAGGGGCAAGAGCCCCTCCAAGATTGGATCTGTCTCTCTGTCTCTCTCTGTTTCTGCGTTCTGGTATTCTGCCCTTTCACCGTTTGTTATATATCCGGAGATCCGTAACTCCGATTGGATTGAAACCTTCGCCCAGATTTTTCTCCGAAAATTAGCTTTCTTGCGGCCAAAGAAGTGAAGCAACCACCTTACGAGGGGCCCACGAGGGTCAGGGGCGCGCCCAGGGGGCAGGCGGCCCCCCTGCCTCGTGGCCACCTCGGGCACCGTCTCGCGTTGATTCTTCTTACCATATTTCCCAAATATTCCAAAAATATTCTCCGTCCGTTTTTATCCCGTTTGGACTCCGTTTGATATGGGGTTTCTGCGAAATATAAAACATGCAACAAACAGGAACTGGCACTGGGCACTGGATCAATATGTTAGTCCCAAAAAATAGTATAAAAATTATAGATACGACGGAGACGTATCAGCATCCCCAAGCTTAATTCCTGCTCGTCCTCGAGTAGGTAAATGATAAAAAAGATAATTTTTGATGTGGAATGCTACCTAGCATAATCTTGATCATGTAATCTAATCATGGCATGAATATTAAGACACGAGTGATTCAAAGCAATAGTCTATCATTTGACATTAAGACAATAATACTTCAAGCATACTAATAAAGCAATCATGTCTTTTCAAAATAACATGGCCAAAGAAAGTTATCCCTACAAAATCATATAGTCTAGCTATGCTCCATCTTCACCACACAAACTATTCACATCATGCACATCCCCGATGACAAGCCGAGCAATTGGTTCATACTTTTTAACGCGCTTCAGCATTTTCAACCCTCACACAATACATGAGCGCAAGCCATGGATATAGCACTATGGGTGGAATAGAATATGATGATGGAGGTTCTGTGGAGAAGACAAAAAAGGAGAAAGTCTCACATTGACGCGACTAATCAACGGGCTATGGAGATGCCCATCAATTGATGTCAATGTGAGGAGTAGGGATTGCCATGCAACGGATGCACTAAGAGCTATAAGTGTATGAAAGCTCAAACTGGAAACTAAGTGGGTGTGCATCCAACTTGCTTGCTCATGAAGACCCCGGGCATTTGAGGAAGCCCATCATCGGAATATACAAGCCAAGTTCTATAATGAAAAATCCCACTAGTATATGAAAGTGATAACTCAAGCTCTATATGAAGAACATGGTGCTACTTTGAAGCACAAGTGTGGTAAAAGGATAGTAACATTGCCCCCTCTCTTTTTTTGGCGGGCTTCTTTTGCCCCCTTTTTTATTTAGGCTTCTTTGGCCTCTTTTTTTCTTGGGGCAATGCCTAATAATGATGATCATCACACTTTTACTTACTTACAACTCGATATTACAACTCGATACTAGAACAAAGATAAGACTCTATATGAATGCCTCCGGCGGTTTACCGGGATGTGCAATGATCTAGCATAGCAATGACATCAAAAAACGGACAAGCCATGAAAACATCATGCTAGCTATCTTACGATCATGCAAAGCAATATGACAATAAATGCTCAAGTCATGTATATGATGATGATGGAAGTTGCATGGCAATATATCTCGGAATGGCTATGGAAATGCCATGATAGGTAGGTATGGTGGCTGTTTTGAGGAAGATATAAGGAGGCTTATGTGTGACAGAGCGTATCATATCACGGGGTTTGGATGCACCGGCGAAGTTTGCACCAACTCTCAAGGTGAGAAAGGGCAATGCATGGTACCGAAGAGGCTAGCAATGATGGAAGGGTGAGAGTGCGTATAATCCATGGACTCACATTAGTCATAAAGAACTCATATACTTATTGCAAAAGTTTATTAGCCCTCGAAGCAAAGTACTACTACGCATGCCCCTAGGGGGATAGATTGGTAGGAAAAGACCATCGCCCGTCCCCGACCGCCACTCATAAGGAAGACAATCAATAAATACCTCATGCTCCAACTTCGTTACATAACGGTTCACCATACGTGCATGCTACAGGAATCACAATCCTCAACGCAAGTATTTCTACAATCCACAACTACCCACTAGCATGACTCTAATATCACCATCTTTATATCGCAGAACTATTGCAAGGAATCAAACACATCATATTCAGTGATCTACAAGTTTTATGTAGGATTTTATGACTAACCATGTGAATGACCAATTCCTATCATCTCTCTAAATAGATATAAGTGAAGCAAGAGAGTTTAATTCTTTCTACAAAAGATATGCCCACGCTCAAACAAATATAAGTGAAGCAAAAGATCATTCTACAAATGGCGGTTTTCTATGTGAAGAGAAACAGGCAATCCAAACTTCAAATGATATAAGCGAGCACATGAAGCATTCTATAAAGCCATACTCAAAAGATTTAAGTGAAGTGCAATGAGCATTCTATAAATCAACCAAGGACTATCTCATACCGGCATGGTGCATAAAAGAAAAAGTGAAAACTAAATGCAAAAGACGCTCCAAGATTTGCACATATCGCATGAACGAAACGAATCCGAAAACATACCGATACTTGTTGAAGAAAGATGGGATGCCTTCCGGGGCATCCCCAAGCTTAGACGCTTGAGTCTCCTTGAATATTTACTTGGGGTGCCTTGGGCATCCCCAATCTTGACCTCATGCCTCTCCT
The DNA here is from genome assembly GCF_002575655.3 of Aegilops tauschii subsp. strangulata. Classification (NCBI taxonomy): domain Eukaryota; kingdom Viridiplantae; phylum Streptophyta; class Magnoliopsida; order Poales; family Poaceae; genus Aegilops; species Aegilops tauschii. The sequence continues at coordinate 141,399,585 of NC_053040.3, read as the reverse complement.
TCTTCTCCTCACACCGAGACATCCTCGATCTTTGAACACTTCATCCACACAAAACTCAACAGAAAACTCCGTAAGATCCGTTAGTATAATAAAGCAAATCACTACTCTAAGTACTATTGCAAACCAATTCATATTTTGTTTTTCCATTGTAGCTACATTAATATAACTTTTCCATGGCTTAATCCACTGATATAAATCGATAGTTTCATCAAAACAAGCAAACTATGCATCAAAAACATAATCTGTCTAAAACAGAACAGTCTGTGATAATATGAACATTAACCATACCTCTGGTACTCCAAAAATTCTAATAAATTAGGAAAAATAAAAACTTTATATATAAAGACAGTGCAAAAAGTTTCAGAACCATTTGACGTTCCAGTAAAAAATGTAAAATCGCGCACTACAGCCAAAGTTTCTGTCCTGCACCGTACAAACCAACAAGCATTGTAAACATCCTAAAGGCAAACCTTGGCACATTATTTTTATAATACAATGGAATTGTACCAGGGGATAATTATTTTTGTTGAAAAGTTTCTGTAATCAAGATTCATAAAGTTTCCGTGAGCATGAACAAAGTTCAAGGAGCTCCCCCACTTCAACAATGCTTGTCTCTCTCACTTTCACTTTCTTTTTTGAAAAAGTTTTGGGTTCCCCTCTTTATTTTTTTTGCTTTTAAACTTTATAAAAGCACACAACAGAAATAAATGACTCTCTAAAACTTCCAGGTTGTCTCCCTGGCAGCGCTTTCTTTAAAGCCATTAAGCTAGGCATATAGTGCTCAAGTAATGAATCCACCCGGATTCCAAGGTATATCAAAGCCAATTTTTATTAACAATGATTTGTAGTTTAGTAGTGAGCACAAAGTAACATATATCATGTAATGACGAAGTCTAACTCTCTTCCTATGCATCGGCATGTCATTAAAGAACAATTCATGCACACAAAGTAAAGGCCAATGCATAGCATAAGCAGTTTCATGCAATTCTATCGTGTTGGAAACATAAAGAGGCGGAGATATAGTTCCTCTCTCATAATAATTGCAAGTAGGAGCAGCAAGCACATGCATATTATATCTATCAAAATCATCATGTGTAATAGTAAAATGCAACCCATCAATATAATCCTTAATAAAGGCAAACTTCTCCGATATAGTGTAGTCGGGAGAATTCAAAAAGATAATAGGACTGTCATGTGTGGGTGCAATAGCAACAATTTCATGTTTAACATAAGGAACTATAGCAAGTTCATCTCCATCAGCATAATTCATATTGGCATCTTGGCCACAAGCATAGCAAGCATCATCAAAAAGGGATATTTCAAAAGAATCAACGGGATCATAACAATCATCATAGCATTCATCCTTCGGTAAGCACGAAGGGAAATTAAACAATGTATGAGTTGAAGAGTTACTCTCATTAGAAGGTGGGCACGGGTGATCAATCCTCTCTTCCTCCTTTTGTTCTTCACTCTCCTCCTCATCTTTTTCATCCAATGAGCTCACAATGTCATTAATTTCTTCTTCCATAGACTCCTACAAAATATTAATCTCTTCTTGGAGAGCGGGGGAGTCCTCAATATATGGTTTAACATAAGCATTAGAAGCATAATTATCATAACAATATTCAAGTTTGGCAGAATTTTCAGATTTGTAAAGAGTAGCATCATACTTTTCAATCAAAGAAGAAATTTCATAAGCACCCTTAAAAGCAACAAATTCTTCAATTTGTTGAACATCTTAGTAATTATAAACACCCTTAGCATACAAAGATACAATTCCATTATCACTAAACACACATTGGTAGGGAAGGTGTTTCTTAGGGTTTTCAGAACAACAAGTCACATCATATATTTCACATAAATTCCAAGCATAGCATTGCAAACGATGAATTTTATCCAGTAAAAGTTTCCCTTTTTTAGATAAGCGCTGTCGCACAAAACAAGCATGCTCATCTAAAGATTTGCCCTCAACTAAGTTAGTTGGGGTTTCAGCACGAGCACAAAGGGATCGAAGATGATCCAAGTAAAAGGCTTCAGGAGTGTGACAAATTTTTAGTGGTTCTTCAACCATTGGTTCAGTAAGTACAACTAATTGTTTTTGGTATTTTGCATTTCCTACCCATAACTAAAGATAGAAAAAAACTAAGAACAGCAAATAAAAATTACTTAGTGATAAAGCAAACAAGCACACACGAGAATATTGACCCTACGCTATGACTCCCCGGCAACGGCGCCAGAAAAAGGTCTTGATAACCCACAAGTATAGGGGATCAATTGTAGCCTCTTTCGATAAGTAAGAGTGTCGAACCCAACGAGGAGCTAAAGGTAGAACAAATATTCCCTCAAGTTCTATGGACCACCGGTACAACTCTGCGCACGCTTGACGTTCGCTTTACCTAAAACAAGTATAAAACTAGAAGTACATTGTGGGTGTTTTTGGATAGGTTTGCAAGAATATAAAGAGCACGAAAATAAAAACCAGGGGCTGTTTTGATAAAGACACAATAAAGTTAGTATAGCGAGTGTGGAAAAGTGGTGGTAGGAGTTGCGAAATTTTCCCTAAGCAATTGACTACTTTACTAGACCGATAACAAGTTTTATGTGGGAGAGGCCACTGCTAGCATGTCATCCCTGACTTGGGATTCTATGCACTTATGATTGGAACTATTAGCAAGCTTCCGCAACTACTAACGTTCATTAAGGTAAAAACCAACCATAGCATTAAGATATATTGGCCCCCCTTCAATCCCGTATGCATCAATTTCTATGCTAGGTAGAAGCTTGTCACTCTTGCCCTCCAATACATAGTCCTATCAACATACAACTAACCCTAAGGTGTGATCCACGCGCGCTCTCATATGATGGGAACCAAAGGACAGCAACATAACCACAAGAAAATTAAACCAATCATAGCAATTCACCAATCACCGATAGGACATCGAAAATCTACTCAGACATCATAGGATGGCAACACATCATTGGATAATAATATGAAGCATAAAGCACCATGTTCAAGTAGAGGGTACAGCGGGTTGCGGGAGAGTGGACCGCTGTAGATAGATGGCGGAAGGTGATGGAGATGTTGGTGAAGATGGCGGAGGTGTTGGTGTAGATCGCGGTGATGATGATGGCCCCCGGTGGCACTCCGGCTCCACCGGAAGCGAGGGGGAGAGAGCCCCCCCTTCTTCTTCTTCTTCTTATTCCTTGACCTTCTCCCTAGATGGGAGGAGGGTTTCCCCTCTGGTCCTTGGTCTCCATGGCATGGGAGGGGCAAGAGCCCCTCCGAGATTGGATCTGTCTCTCTCTGTTTCTGCGTTCTGGTATTCTGCCCTTTCACCGTTTCTTATATATCCGGCGATCCGTAACTCCGATTGGATTGAAACCTTCGCCCAGATTTTTCTCCAAAAATTAGCTTTCTTGCGGCCAAAGAAGAGCAACAGCCGCCTTACGAGGGGCCCACGAGGGCCAGGGGCGCACCCAGGGGGCAGGCGCGCCCCTGCCTCGTGGCCACCTCGGGCACCGTCTCGCGTTGATTCTTCTTCCCATATTTCCCAAATATTCCAAAAATATTCGCCGTCCATTTTTATCCCGTTTGGACTCCGTTTGATATGGGATTTCAGCGAAACATAAAACATGCAACAAACAAGAACTGGCACTGGGCACTAGATCAATATGTTAGTCCCAAAAAATAGTATAAAAAGTTGCCAAAAGTATATGAAAGTTGTATAATATTGGCAAGGAACAATCAAAAATTATAGATACGAGAGAGACGTATCACCATGCAACGCTACGCAGCTCAGGAGTGAAGGTGCGGCAGCCTGTGGTCGCCACCGGGACCCTTTGCTATTGTGGAGCCTGGCCTCGATGCCTGCGCACCGCCAGCACGGGCGGCGCACGGTCTTGTCGCAGCGGCGCCGGGAGCGCAGGGGCGTTTTCTTGTGGACATGGGACTTCTTGGCAGCTTCCTTATTCGCGCACGGGTGCCCGGCGCGGTGGGTCGTGCTGGGGGGCCGCGCGTCTTGGCGCCAGGACGCCGTCTTGGGGCAGAGGTGGAGGAGGCGCTCCATGAGCTACGCCACCTGTAGCTGGCGGAGGGCGAGGCAGCGAGAGGGATGGCATAGGGGAGCCCCCTGCGGCGCTGACAAGCTCGGCGATGCGGTCGAGCCTGTCCTCCTAGAGGTCGTCGATGGGGCGGTAGCGCAGGAGCTCGCATGCCATGCACAGTGCGGCCTGCGCATCCGCGGGAGCGCGCCGGGCGTGAGACGACGAGCCGGCCAGGGTCAGCGATGGAGTGGCGGTGCGGCCGTCCCGCCGCACCGAGGGGTGCAGCGAGGATGCTTGCTGCTTGTTCCCCGCCGGGCCGGTGGCGGCGTTGGCGGCAGGCGACGGAGAACGACGGGGTGGCCCGCTGATGGGAGCCGTCTGAGCGACGAGGACGGTGTGGGCGGCCCGGCGAGCGTCCGCCATGGAGATGACGAAGTGACGGGGCGCAAAGCGATGGAAGGAAAGCTTCGGCGCACCCCTACCTGGCGCGCCAAATGTCGGATCTTGGGTTCCGGCAAAACCCTCAAGGTTCGAACACTGGGGTGCGCGCGAAGATCTCCCCCTGCCGAATCACGCCCTCAGCCTCACTGGAATCTCTAAGCTTAGCTTGACGAACTCGCAACACAGGAGACACAGGGTTTATACTATCGGCGTTCTCGGAACGGGGGTCCCCAGACTTGCCTGCCTGCGTCCCACGATGTGGCTAAGTTAGCGGGCCGACAGCCCATCTTCATCAACAAGGCAGTCAAGACCTTCGCGAGGGGCCAAGCCTCGCGAGGCGGACGACGCAGGACCTCCTCACGAGTGGCCTAGCCAGGCAGGCTCACGAGGAGTGGAGATATCAAGGCGGGGCAAACCTCACGAGGCTCTCATGACATGAGCCCTGACGATCGACACCAGGCTGGCGCCAGGCGGGCGCCAGGGTGCGCAGCGTCCTCGTTTCCTCTTTGGTGCTAAAGAGGCAGGCGCAGGCACGGAGTACCGAGGCATCTCGCAAAGATTTCCATATCGGTGCAACAAGAGCAAGACCAGCAGGACGGCAAGACGGAGGTCACCATGGAGCTCAAGACGGCGTCATCGCCAGAGCCTTTAGCAGCCGAAGACCACTTTTGTCAGGATAGCTTGTACTAACTGTTCCCTTTCAAATTTTCCCGCCGTTGTTGGCTCCCTTCCCGCTCAATATTTGGGGAGAGGACCAGGGCCTATATAAGTAGAGCTAGCCACCACAGCAGAGGGGGGAATCGAGACCCACACAAGTTCACCGAGCACAAGAACACCTCAACCTCAGGAGGCTGTTCTTCCCCTTGTACTGTTCATCATCAGCCCAAGAGGCAATCCACCACCACACACTAGAGTAGGGTATACCCCACAACGTTGGCCCGAACCAGTAAAAATCTCGTGTCTTTCTGTGTTGCGAGTTCATCGAGTTCGTCCACGAGATCTTAGTGAGCTAGGGCGTGGATCGGTAGGAGGGGAAGAACTTCGCGTGCACCCCAGAGTTTGAACCTTAAGGGTTTTGCCGGAACCCGAGATCCAACATTTGGCGCGCCAGGTAGGGGTGCGTCGTAGCTTCCCTTTCGTCGATCCATCGCTCCATCACTTCCATGGCGGACGCTCGCCGCGCTCGAGCTAAGCACCGGGCTGCCCTCACCGCCCGCGTTGCTCAGACGGCTCCCGTTGGCGGGCCACCTCGTCGTTCTCCGTCTCCCGCCGCCAACGCCACCACCGACCCGGCGGGGAACGAGCAGCAAGCGTCCTCGCTGCATCCATCGGTGTGGCAGGAGAGACGCACCGCCACTCCATCGATGACCCCGGCCGGTTCTTCGTCTCATGCACACGGCACTCCCATGGATGCGCGGGCCACGCTCCTTGCGCGAATGAGCTCCTGCGCTACCGCCCGGTCGACGACCTCTACGAGGAGTGGCTCGACCGCGTCGCCAAACTCGTCCGCACCACAGGAGGCTCCCCGGCGCCGTCCCTCTCTCTGCCTTACCCTCCGCCAGCCACGCGCGATGTGGCCCATGGCGCACCTCCACCACCTCTGCTCCAAGACTGCGCCTTGGTGCCAAGGCGCAGGGCCCCACGGCATGATCCACCACGCCTGGTGCCCGCGCGCGAAGAGAGGAGCTGCCAAGAAATCCCTCGGCCGCGAGAAGCTGCACCGGCGCTCCCTGCGCCACCTCGTCAAGACCGCGCGCTGCCCGCGGTGGCAGAGCGTGGACCCCATCAAGACCAAGCCTCGCCTCTGAGGCGGGCCCCGGTAACCACGGCCGGCTGCCGCGCCTTCACCCCCGAGCTACGTAGCGTCGCCTGGCCGGGCAAGTTCAAGCCGGATCTGCCCCCTCACTACGACGGCACCGCCGACCCCGCGGAGTTCCTGCAGCTCTACGAGCTGAGCATCGAAGCAGCCAACGGCGACGAGAAAGTCATGGTGAACTGGTTTCCCATGGCTCTCAAGGATGGTGCCCACTCCTGGCTCCTGAACCTGCCGCACGGCTCGGTGTCCTCCTGGGACGAGATGCGCGACCGCTTCATCGCCAACTTCCAGGGCACCCGTGACCGCCCGCCGGCCGCGGGCGACCTGCGCCGCATCAAGCAGCAACTAGGAGAGACCCTCCAGAAGTACATCCAGCGCTTCAACAACACTCGCCTCAAGATCCCCAAGGTCACGGACGAGGCCATCATCTCCGCGTTCTCCGATGGCGTCCGTGACGTCAAGATGAAGGAAGAGCTCGCTATCCACGAGGAGCTATGCACGTCTCAGGAGTTGTTTAACCTGGCGACCAAGTGCGCAAGAGCTGAGGAGGGGCGGCTCTCCCTCCTCGAGCTGCCAGCTGCGGGCACAGAGGAGAAGAAGGCCAAGGCCAAGGACGTGAAGCGCAAAGAAGCGGCCGTGCTCGCAGCGGAGCCGGACACCAAGCGGGGTACAGATCAGCCCGAGTCATCCAAGAACAGTCGGCCGTTCTGCGCCTTCTACAACCTGAACACCCACAACATCAGTGACTGTCAAGAGCTCAGAGCCATCCGCGAGGGATGCTTCGGTCGACGCCCCGAACGCAGCGACCGTGGCTACGACTGTGTAGGAGGACGTGGTGGCGGACGCTAGGACGACCGTGCCCATGCCAAGAGTGGCGCGACCGTCCTCGTGAGGACCGCTGGCAGGATCATCCTCGCGAGGACGCCTAGAGAGACCAGCCTCGTGAGGACCGTCCTCAGGGCAACGCCAGTCTTCCCCCGATGCCGCCACTGCCAAGGAGAAACGACGACCACCACCAAGAAGAGGGGGCTGGGGGCTTCCAGGAGCAGCGTGCAATCGCCTGTATCTTGGGCGGAGCTCAGGCCCCAGCCTCGCAGCGCATCTTCAAACAGTTTGCTCGTGAAGTGAACGCAGTCCTCCCCAAGCTCGAGGCCACGCGCCCGCTCAAGTGTTCCCAGTGAGCCATCACTTTCAACTCGGCAGCTCAGCTTAAGTGCGCAACCACCGCAGGCGCCCTCCCGATGATCTGTTCCCCAGTCATCAGCAACGTGCAAGTTACCAAGACCCTCATCGACGGCGGCGCCAGACTCAACGTCATATCCGTCGACACGTTCGACAATGTTCAAGTACCCTATGACCAGCTTCTACCTACCAAGCCTTTCTCAGGAGTGACCTGCGGTTCCACCACACCGATTGGTCAGGTCCGTCTCCCTGTCACCTTCGGGGAGCGCAAGAACTACCACACCGAGCTCATCGACTTCGACGTCGCCCACATCCGTCTGCCGTACAACGCCATTCTCGGATATCCAGCCCTGGCCAAGTTCATGGCCGTCATCCACCATGGCTACAACGTCCTCAAGATGCCGGGAAGCGGCGGAATCATCACGGTCCCATGTGAAGAAAGAGATGCGGTGTGCTCCCTCGAGCGCGCCTTCCAAGTTGCAGCAATCGACGACCCCGACAGCAGAAGTGAGGGCCCCCCGGAGGCCATCCCCAAGAAGAAGCAGTTGCGCCGTGCCAGGCCTCAGGATGGTGGCATCGTAGCTGGAACCTCGTCAGGATTAGCGCCCGCTCCAGGGGCACCTCCCTCCGTCGCATAGGAAGGCGCGCCCGGCGCCCTCCTCGGGCAGGGATCGGGGGCTTTATTCTGGAAGGCCTCGGACCTTGCCCACATCACGAGGAGGCGCTTGGGCACCACTTGGAGGCGTGCTTTGCGGCATGTTTCCCTCAGGAGATCACAGGAAAGGGAGCGCCCACCGCTAAGGAGTTCGTCACCAAGACCGCTCAGGAACTGCAAGACGCAAGGGCCATGCGCGGCGACCACCGCTCACGAGGCGCAGCTCCCCATCCAGGCGAGGATGCCGGTTTGCGTGTCTCCATCGATGTCCCAGGTCTGAACAGGGCCGCATCTCAGGAGCTCTTCTAGCCTTCGCGCGTGGGACGCTGTGAGGGTCCGCCGCACAGCTACGTCTGCATGCCCTTTGGCCTGCCGAGCGTGTCGTCAGCCTATCAGCGCAACATGCGGTGCATCATGGCAGCTCAGGAGGCCAGGCACCATGCCGTCCTGGCGGAGATGGAGACGGTCCTCAGGGTACCACCTGAACCCCAGAGCCTCCCGAGGCTCAGGGCCCCGGTGGCTCGTGAGGAGCCATTCCTTCGACGCACGCCTTCAGCTGCACCAACTCTCCTTCGTCGACAGAACCAGGTGACATTTTCCAAGTTCATTTAGCTGAGAGCGCCCCTCAGGCTGCATTATTCCCAGGCCGCGTGGGTCCATCCCAGTGGCGTGTATCCTTTTCTTATGTCTTTAGCTTACCTTGCTGGGGGCGCCCCTCGGGCTGCATCATCCCAAGCCGCTCGGGCCTGACCCAGTGGCATGTATCCTTCTGCATTTACTCAAGCTGGTTTGCCTTCCATGCTTAATCTGCCTGATTACCACCTGCTTGGTCGTCGCCTCCCACGGGGCCTCCTCACCATGGCATGACGCTGGTCCACAGGTCCGTCCCTGCCACGTCGACAAACCTGAGCGGTCGAGCTCTGGCTCGCGGCACGCCTCGCGCACATCACCTCACCAGGCCCTCAGTGCATTCGTCTCCTCACCAAGCGACCAGCGGCAGGCTGGCAACCATAACGGCAAAACCGTGTCTCCCTTTGTGATGGATTACAGGAACCTCATGAAGAAGACAACAGGCGGCACCCTGAGCTTCTGTTTCCTTCGTGCAATTCGCTTGCACATTAAAAGGGGGCCTCCTGAGCATCGCGACTCAGGAGCTCTTACTGGCTCTCCAGCCCTCACCCCTGGCCTTGACCACGGCATCGCGACCTGGCATACCAGCGGCGGCTGAGCTCGCTCGAGGGCTGGGACCTGAGGACGTAGAGCACTAAGGTGGGCATGGGGAGTGGAAGACTCGTGCGGGCCTAACCTAGCTACGCTGCGGGAATTTGCGCACAGGCCTGGCGCATCGCGAAGAATCGACCCCGCACCACTGAGATAAGTCTCGCACTCGGATCGGCTAATCGTTGGAACCTTAGGGTCACGGTCACCGCAGCTCTGCCTCGGCCACGTCGCCTCCCATTCTTATCTTACCGTAGCTGCTTGAGCGCTAAAGGGGACCGCCTGAGCATCGCGCCTCAGGGGCTCTTCCCAGACCTCGGGCCGCACACTCCTGGCCTTGACCATGGCACGTGACCTGGCATACCAGCGACGGATGTAACCTGTCTGGAGACTGGGACCTGTCAGCGTGGAGCAACAAGCTATCGCGAGGTTGGAAACGGGAGACTGAGCCTTGACAGGACATGCGCTCGCAAATTTTCATAATAAGGAAGATATACACAAAAGGGCATCACGGATCCTTACACACCCCCGCGGGGTACTTCATGATTCTCCGCAGGAAACGGAAACGAGAGCTAAGAGGAATCCTAACTACGCCCCCCCCCCCCGTGGCGGATGCCATCATCAACAGTGGGCCACGGGAGGCCGGCGCCAACCTCATCCAGATCGGCGGCGGCGGCGGCTGGACGCCGCAGCCCTACTCCGAGCCCGGCGAGAGCTCGGGGGCATGTAGCTGTCGTCGCTCATCTCCGGAGTCTCGTAAGGCTCAGGAGAGCTACTGGACTCCCAGGGGCTGCTGCTGCTGGAGTAGCCACGAGCGGAGCGCGCGTCAGCCTGGCGCTCCCCTCCAGGGCAACACTCTAGGCGGCGGCCCTCCGCATCGATGACCTTGAAGAAGAGCGTGGTGGCGCCATCATACTCGAAGTGGATCGCGAGGGCACCCCTCGCACGGCAAACCCGCGCGACCTCGCCGCAGCCGCTGGTCATGAAGATCTTGCCGGCGGGGACCGCTTCGATCTCTGCTCCAGTCACCGGAGCGTCGTAGTCGGTGTGCAGCAACCAGAGCTCGAGGGGCCCCCTCGGCGGCATCACGTCGGAGAAGAACCGCGGGAAGAGGATCCAAGAACTTGGGGGCATCGGCGCCCATAGTACAAGCACGCGCGAGGAGTCCGCACCGTGGACTCCCGGAGCGACCGCGCGCGTTGCCGCCGCGCGGCGACCAACGCCGCGGCGCGGGTGGCGCGGCTCGTCGCTCCGCCCTCCTGAGCCCTCGGCCCGGGCATACACAGGTAGCGGATACCCTGGGGGAGGTCGCTCGCACCAAGGCCTCATCACCACCGGCCTCTTCTTTGGTAGGAGCGGCCCCGGATCATCACGGGCAGCCTTTCCTTTCTCGTGCACGGAAAACCTTCGGATGGGCGTCATTGTTGCAAGCGGAGAAGCAAGGAGGAAGAAGAAAGTGAACCGGGAAGATATGGGCGACGGGGGCTCCGCCCCTCCTCCCCATTTATAGCAGAAGAAGGCCAACCGGTGCCTCCCACGATCACAGGTAATGATGGTTTTCCTTGCATGTCGCAGGGACTTGTCAACTCGAGCAGTTGTCGAGGCAGCGTGGGGAAGCGGAGACGCCCACGTCCAATCAACCGCCACACATAAACCGAGGCCGCAGGCTTTTTGGGCCCGCAGCGCTCCGTACTTGACCCTTGGCTTCGCCTCGAAGCCAAGCCCGAGCACGCCTTGGGCCCGGGGGCTATTGTCGACGTCCTGGGAATGGGGGTCCCCAGACATGCCTGTCTGCGGCCCACGGCGTGGCTAAGTTAGCGGGCCGTACTGCACATCTTCATCAACAAGGCAGTCAAGACCTTCGCGAGGGGCCAAGCCTCGCGAGGCGGACGACGCAGGACCTCCTCAGGAGTGGCCTAGCCAGGCAGGCTCACGAGGAGCGGAGATATCAAGGCGGGCAAACCTCACGAGGCTCTCGTGACGTGAGCCCTGACGATCGATACCAGGCGGGCGCCAGGGCGCGCAGCGTCCTTGTTTCCTCTTTGGTGCTAAAGAGGCAGGCTCAGGCGCGGAGTACCGAGGCATCTCGCAAAGGTTTCCATATTGGTGCAACAAGACCAAGACCAGCAGGACGGCAAGACGGAGGTCACCATGGAGCCCAAGACGGCGTCATCACCAGAGCCTTTAGCAGGCGAAGACCACTTTTGTCAGGATAGCTTGTACTAACTGTCCCCTTTCAAATTTTCTCGCCGTTGTTGGCTCCCTTCCTGGTCAATATTTGGGGCGAGGACCAGGGCCTATATAAGTAGAGGTAGCCACCACAGTAGAGGGGGGAATCGAGACCCACACAAGTTCACCGAGCACGAGAACACCTCAACCTCAGGAGGCTGTTCTTCCCCTTGTACTATTCATCATCAGCCCAAGAGGCAATCCACCACCACACACTGGAGTAGGGTATTACACCACAACAGTGGCCCACACCAGTATAAATCTTGTGTCTTTCTGTGTTGCTAGTTCGTCGAGTTCGTCAGCGAGATCTTAGTGAGCTAGGGCGTGAATCGGTAGGAGGGGAAGAACTTCGCGCGCACCCCAGTGTTCGAACCTTAAGGGTTTTGCCGGAACCCGAGATCCGACATATACTGGTTCGGGCCACCGTTGTGGTGTAATATCCTACTCCAGTGTGGTGGTGGTGGATAGCCTCTTGGGCTGAGGATGAACAGTACAAAGGGAAGAACAGCCTCCTGAGGTGAGTGTTCTTGTGCTTGGTGGGTGTGTGGGTGAACTGAATGAGTTTGAGGCGAGTTAAGTTTCCTCCTACTGTGGTGGCTAGACCTATTTATAGGGTCCCTGGTCCTCTCCCCAAATATTGAGCGGGAAGGGAGCCAACAACGGCCAATTTGAAAGGGGACAGCTAGTACAGCTTATCCTGACTAAAGGTGGTATTTGCCTAAGGCTCTCGTGGTGACGCCGCCTTGGGCCCCATGGTGACCTCCGTCTTGCCGTCCTGCTGGTCTTGGTCTCGTTTCACCGATATGGAAACCTTTGCTTGACGCCTCGGTACTCCTCGCCTTCGCTTGCCTCCTTAGCACCAAAGGGGAAACAAGGACACTGCGCGCGCTGGCGCCCGCCTGGCGCCCGCCAGGTCTCGATCGTCAAACGCTAAATTTTGTACTCCCTATGTTCCTTTTTCCTTAGCATATTAGATTTCTTTCAAGTCAGTTTATTTTACATTGTGAATGTTGATACTTTTTCTGTAAGATTGGTCAAAGTAGAGATACTTTGACTTCAGACAAAACTTATATGCAGACTAAAAAGGACCGGAGGGAGTACATGTGAAACTGCTGCAAACGAGGTGATCACCCTGGGAATAATGCTAGTACGTATTGTCTTGCATGTTCATCCAATGCCAGTGATACAAGAATTCAAACAAATCGAACTAAATTCATTCATACACTGCCGGATTTCATATAAACATGCCGGATTTCATTACATTTCATACATTCTTCAACTAAAAAGGGGTACGCTGGAGGTATAATTAATTAACCGTAGCACCCGTGTCCGGCTGAGCCGAACAGAAGCTTCTTCTCCAGCGGACTAAGCTTCGGTGACATAACAGCAGGTGCAGTTGCGTCACTTACATGTGGGCCAGATGCCTCTTGGACCCACATGCCAGTGACCCACTTCACCTGTAGTTATGTAACTGAAGCAGCGTCCTTCTTCAACATAGCTCTCCGACTCCAGGTCGCCGCCAAGAAGCTAATCGGCCGTCAATGGTCAACCCGCCTAGCTTGGCTTCAACCGGAGGGTAGCAGTGGTGGCCTTACTTGGACCCGAGCGGCGGCGACCTACCGTGTTCTACTCTTCCTCGTTTTCTGTGTGGCGCGGCCTCGTTGGCAGCGGGGCGGGGTCTCGACGGAACCGGCGATGTCCTCTGTCTCGTTGCCAGTGGGGCAGCGCCTCGGCGGAGTGGGGGAAATCCCCCTCGTTGCTGGCAGTGTGGGGCCTCGGCTGAGCCGGTGATGTCCTCTGGCTCGTTGTTGGCGGGGCGGGGCCTCGGCGGAGCAAGCGGTGTCCTCTGCCTCGTTGTTGGCGCCGCGGGGCCTCAGTGGACCCGGCGTTGTCCTCTGCCTCGTTGTTGGCGCCGCGGGGCCTCGGCGAAGCAGGGCCTCGTCGACGCCAGCGGATCGGGGACTCGTCGGAGCGGGCATTGTCCTCCACCTCATCCTCGGTCTCGCCAAACAGCGCCTCGCCCGCTTCATCGCCCTCTTTGTAGGCGGCCTCAACCTCCGCCATCCGCATGCGGTACCGCCAGCGCTCGAGGCGGCCCTCGCGGGCGGAGCGGTACGAGTCGAGCAGCGCCTCCTGCTCCGCCCGCTCCGCGGCGATCTACTCCTCCGCATGTAGGTGCTCCTGGAAGAGATGGTGGTTGTAGGCGGCATCGGCCTGCGCCTCCCGGAACTGCTCCTGACGCTTCTGCCTCACCGTGTCCATGTATTGGGCACGGGCCTCGCCGACGGTCATGGTGCAATGCACCGGCGAGGATGGCGCGCAGGAGGGGGTTGGCGCCGGATCGTCGACTACCATGTTCTCCATTGGGACGTCGTCGTCCTCCGGCTGCCTGCCGGCCAGCCGGTCGGCAGCAATGGTTGCCATCTCCTTATGGTCCATCGTCCGCCCGTCCTGAAGAGCGCTGGAGCGTGAGGAAGCCATGGTGGGACTAGTGGTGTGGACAGGAGAAAGGAAACGGAGGCGGATGACTGCGGATGTGGCCGGCACAGCAGTTTATATAGCAATGGTGGGCGGCGGAGGGACGGGCCTGTGGCGCCAGAGTAGCCCCCTCGGCAACCGCGTATCATTAATGTGGGCGGCAGACGGACGGACGGACGCCACTTGTGTCGTCTGAAGGCGGAGCAATCGCCTGCACCGGGAAGCGGGGCAAGCGGCGCTGACCATTTCAAGCGGAAAGCGCGCGCGAGCGAGGGAGGCGGTCTGGGTGGGCCAGGGCAGTCAGACTCGTGCTTGGCAGCGGGTCGGTCCAGCAGCCGGGACATGCTCGCTCGCCAGCGAGCTTGCCGAGATGAGCGACGACAATCAGACGATGGACGTAGCTTCTGACCAGGAGTCGGCGCCACTGTCCAAGCCGGTTCATGCCGTGTTCGCCATAGAGCAGGTGTGACCCACTTCGATGCCCTAATGGCGGAAGATCTACCAGCATAGGAGTACCTGTGTTGCAACCTCCGTCTCCTCAACGAGCACTGGTAAACAAGCGAACGACAATGCCGTCGCGGACATGTGGCCCAATGAGCAGCGGGCGCTGTATTAGACCATCCATAGGGCCCGCGAGGCCCTCTCCGTCGTCCTTCGAGTTGTTGCGCTCGTTGTGACGCCGCCGTCTCGCATTGTCAACATGGTCAACGGCATGAGGAATGAGGAGATGACTTTACTTGAAGAGGATGACAGTGGGGACCCACCAGGGCCATAGCCGCACGTACGCAAGTGCCTCCTTATTATATACAACTGTAATATTTTTTGCTTCCTCTTGGTTTCCTGGCATCACGGTCCCACACTATTGTCAACCTATGTAGTCAATAAACGAGAGAATTGCATAAGGAGCGGCCGACAGCTGGGACCAAGCAGCTCGAGCAGTATTTGTCTTTTTGAGGTGTGAGCACTGCAGAGTTTTTCTTGAGCGATGTTTTCGTTGTTGTTCAGAGGAGAGCGGGGTATTAACTGGGCGGGTTGTGGCCCATCTAGCCCAGGCCAGATATCTAGCCTAGATATTAATTTTTTGCAAGCTGAAAATGGCTAGCCCAGCTATACTTTTTTTTGAGGAATACCCAGCCAAGGTCAACTTGTTATTCTCCACCCCGCTGGGCTACAAATCTTTTCTAGGAGGGATGCATCTATTATATAAAAAAAAGTATTTGACGGGTTAACCAATAAAAAGAGAAATAAGCTAGAAATTACCACAATAATTAGAATTATCCGACCATTGATTAAGTTAACCGTTCAATCGCAACCGAGGGATCTATTTACATTAGAGATCAAAATAATTACCCACCTATGCCATTGATAAGTTTGTTATTGTACCTCTTCGTTCTACAATTCTACAAAGAAAAGAATTACAAATTAGGGTTACCAACAGCTCAAAAAAATTAGGGTTACCAACGACCCTTGCATGTCCTCATGTACGCCGCCGTCGTAGCTATGCCTCGGCCAGTTGACCCATTGTTTTAGGCACCACCAGAACACATGCACCGAGCTTCGCAAAGCTAGCTTTGTGGACTGGCTACATTGGTGTGTGCATGGCTGGAAACTCCCCGCACAACAAAGCTAGCTTTGTGGGATATATTTCTTGATCTGTACGTGTGCATCTAACCTAGCTTTGTTGGATATATTGCTTCATTGGTACATGTGCAGCTAACTGGAAACTTTCCAGCCGTTAAACTATTAGGGCTGGCTTGCTCTAGATAAATTGGATCGATCTCTTCCGGCCGAACGATCGAGCGTGCAGGCAGGATGTATACGCTGACAACTCACGTACACAACCAAGTGGGCAAGCAGGTGGATGGATTTTGTGTCTAGCTAGCTTAGCACACTAGCAACATCAAGTCGTTGGCCGGCTTGATTTCTCTAATCACACACGCGACGACGAGATACTAAGATATTGCCACCGGAGCGTGTCGCTCCTGTTCTTCTTTTATTGATTGTCGCTCCTGTTCTTCTTTTATTGATCTTCACGGTCTGGTATTTATGACATAGGCACATAGCTCTTCTGATATTCTACATATCTACGATTATACATAGAAAATAACAATAGGATGCATTGTGTAGGTATATTCAAATATTTGAGATATTTAGAGGAGGAATTCCATTGCTTGAACTCCTATGTTGGCATGGGTTTCGACCTTCATGATGCGGTCACGATGTGCCCGTGCAAAGCTAATGGCGGTCGATCCCTGGCGGCCGATCGAGCATGTACGTAGGATGTATACGGCGACAACTCACGTACACAACCAAGTAGGCAAGCACGTGGATGGATTTTGTGTCTAGCTAGCTTAGCACACTAGCAACATCAAGTCGCCGGCCGGCTTGATTTCTCTAACCACACACGCGAGAACGAGACGCTGAGATATTGCCATGGGAGCGTGTTGCTCCTTTTTTTCCTTGATCTTCACGGTCTGGTATTTATGACTTAGGCACATAGCTCTTATGAAATTTTGCTAGCTACAAATCTACGATTATACATAGAAAATAATAATAGGATGCATTGTCTAGGTATATTCAAATATTTGAAATATTTAGAGGAGGGACTCCATTGCTTGATTTTGTGGCAGTAAATAGATGAACAGTAGAAACCCCATGATCGCCCAAAAAATTAATCTATGATAATGTCCATGTTTTAAGAGCCATTTTTGTATTATGATGTTTGGCCATTGAATATTGTTGTACTATTATACTATTTTGAAAATATGGAATGTGAATCGTTCACGCAGTGTTCACATCTGTTATGGCACTACGCCTGATGAGGTTGGTCGATGCAATGGCACCATTTATTTCTCCTTATTTGTTTCATTAAAGTAAAAACAGTACTCTAATTTTTGTGGTGAACATACCAGTATTCTTATTGTTTGCAGTGAACTTATCAATATTCTTAGATAAGGAAGCTAGCGAGAGAGCCATCCTATTGGTAAAAGAATTTATTTCCCTATCTCCAATTCATGTAAGAGACAACAGTTCATATCTAAATCTTCACTGGTTAACCATTTCTCAATTAAGTGCCTACTTCAGATTTTGTTTCTACTAATGTAGTTGTAGTTGCACATCTATGTGTTCTACACCATAGGAAGTTAGAGTAGAACTGCATAACTACGCCCATTTCATTTGCTCGACTAGAATGATCATATTGCCATGAGTCACTACAATGGATCTTTTATTTATGTATTAATGTATATTGTACAAAGGGATAATTAGATTTATGCCCCTAGTTGTGTCCCACTCGTTTGTTTTACCCCTAATTTTCAAAAGTCACCGGTTCTGTCCAAGTCACTTTGCTCCTCTTACGCTTTTGCCCTTTGACCGTTTGACCATCAGTTTGAAAACTTCATAACTAATTCATACTAAATCAGAAAAATGCAAATAAGATACCAAAATGTTCAGAAAAACATCACCTATATGTCAGTGTCATTTGCATTCATGAAAAAAGTGTTGGAAAGTGCACATCCAAGTTTTAGCTCTTTTGATACCACCATGAATAGTAAAATCTAAAAAAATTCAAAAAAATCAAAAAAATATGGTGGCGAAGAACGACAAATGTTCTAAGTGCTTGTCAAGTTTCATCAGGGAACGATATTTGTGGAAGTCGTGGCAAAAAAATAATCTATTTTGGAGTGCTAATAGTTTTTTTTGCTGAGGCACCCACGAAGCTCATTCCCTGATGAAACTTGGCAAGCACTTCAAACATTTGTCATTCTTTGCCACCAAATTTGTTTTTGAATTTTTTGTTTTTTTTTTGATTTTACTATTGATGGTGGTAGCATAAGAGCTAAAACTCGGATGGGCACTTTCAAACACTTTTTTTCATGAATGCAAATGACACTGACATATAGGTGATGTTTTTCCGAACATTTTGGTATCTTATTTGCATTTTTCTGATTTAGTATGAATTAGTTATGAAGTTTTCAAACTGACGGTCAAACGGTCAAAGGGCAAAAGCATAAGAGGAGCGAAGTGACTTGGACAGAAGCGGTGACTTTTGGAAATTAGGGGTAAAACAGCCGAGTGGGACACAACTAGGGGCATAAATCTAATTATCCCTTGTGCAAAGCTACAATAGCTCATCTATGTGGCAAAAACATATAGATATAGCTTAGTTGGGAATGATCAAGGATTCAGTTTCTTGGATGATGAATTATGCTCTCGATTGGCATGCATTATTTCTAGATAACCACCATCGATGTTTAGTTTACCTATTTTCTGATGTGAACAGGAGAGTCTTGCAAAGTAGCATTTTACGCTAATAATCTGACCAGCATTTATGTCCTATAACCGCAAATCTTTTTTTGTTTAATTATCACCGAGCAAATGTTTGTGAGTTTGAAGTTATTTTGACACAAATGATCTAGACAGAGAAATTGAAACATGCGCTACAAAAAAAACAGGAGTTCCTTCATTCTATAGGCAAATATGCAAATTATACTGCATTATGGCAAGTACCCTATATTTAGTTTTTGTTCTAACATATTATAGATGTGGTCAAATCAACCTACCGCTCTGAACAATATAGACATTTACATAAACCACCAAATTCCTCTTGTATTGTACAACGTGATATCGATCATGATAGAATCAAACTTAATATAGAGAGTACGCACATAATCGTTTCAGTCCTATACTAGCAAAATGATATTAGTAAACTCGCACTTCAGAAGTTATACTTGCATTAACATTTATTCTTTCAAAATGGGTTGACTTTAGTATTGCTTTGTATAATTATAAGAAATTTGAACATTAAATATAGTACACAACTAAAAGATGCAATGGCCCCCGCAAATGTGAGGGCATCATATTTAGTGCATAAATACATTAAAAATAAATTTATATTTTCATACATGTATATACTATGCGATGAAGAGGAATAACATTATATAGCCATGACAAATTAAATTGTATTTAATTTCTGAACTAATTATTATGAAAAATACAATGCTATAATAACTTTGTTTCTCAAAACTATTATAGATGATGGTGTGATAGAGTTAGAATAGCTGTTATTAAGCTTATTTATTTTACTTTCACACTTTCATTTAGGTGCCTCACAATTTTCATGGTCTATACGTCCTTTAGCACGTAAATTCTGCGTCACTATGGCCATAAAGGCTTGTAAGGCATGGTTATGGCTCTCAACTTTAACCTTATTTTTTAAATCGGTCATCAATTTTTCATGTGATGCAACTACTCGACGATAGGAAACTAAATACTGCCCGCCTTATAGTCAATGATTTGGTTTTCTATCCAGCACATGCACATACAACAACTTAATAAAGATATATAGGTTATACAGCAGGGACGATGACCATTCAAGAATACATACCATAATGACTTTATTATTAGTGTTTAAATATAAAATAGCACCCTAACATTCATTCTATCTCTCCACATTTACTCGCAAGTCAAAGCAGATCAATCATGTGTTTTCGATGCATGTAATTTGTATGTGAATTAAATAGTGCGTTAGCATAGATCCAAGTAGGTATTAGCTATGCAATTACTGTTAAAATAGTGCACCCTCATATGTGGCAAAAATAATGAAAATAATACTTTTTATGAATACTCAGTCTCAAAACATCTTATGGTAATTTTTTTTCTCTTTGACCTATCAAGAAAGTACATTGTATGTTCTCCATCTTAGTTCTTTTACAGCAATAAAGCAGAAAAAATTGTTGGTGTTTATTTTATTGAGCATTATGGTATACAGAAATATTATAAAAATATCATTAATATGTATCAAATTATAAACCAATGAAATTTGGTATTCCCTGCTCATTTTCTTCATCCTGTTCACCACCATCTTAATCTAGGAGCACCTTTGAATTTCTGACGCATGCACATGCATCTAAAGCACATACTAACAAATTTTAAAAAGTTATTAAGAAACAAATAATTACAATTGCCAATAATCCAAAGTAAAAAAACCAGAAAAAATATTCATATTAATAATTAGGTGGCCCAATAGGCTAACATCAAGCACCAACGTTTGTACTCCTATGACTTCACAAAAATAATATGGTCATCTTTTTACAGACCAAAAGGAGTACTTATTTTATTTTGAATGGGGGCCTAAATGTTTTGAACTATAATGGTCATCTTTTTATAGTTTTATTTTATTAAAGGGAACAAAAATGTCATGTACATCTTAGTTCAACATTTTGGGCTACTCAAGGAAAGAGCCATTTTCACAAATTACTATCTGTCATATCTTTATTAGAAAGTCGATAGTCAAAATACATGCCAAAAGATACTTTATCAGTGTTGATTAGAGAAACATATTAATCTTGGTCCAGCCTTAAAAGACGGAATTCATGAAATCTTATATTTGTAAATACCATCACATTCAGTTTCAATTTTTGCATAGAAAAATCAAATAATCTATTCTCATTATTAGACTTTATAATATTCTAGCCCGCGCATTGAGCGGGCCACTTTGCTAATTAGGCTTAACAAGAAAATGTGCTTTAGGAAATAATAAATAGGATGCAATTATAAAAACTGGCAAGTAACTATCAAAAATGCACCAAACACGTAATTACTTTATAAAATAATATTTCTGGATTTTGAAAATTTTAATTTCATTAATTGTTGCACGCGCAATGTTTCGTTGGATTTTCAAGTAATACAAATTTATATTGAAATTGTATTTAATCTGACTAGAAATTTCGGGATAAAAATATTTCGGATCCCATCAAAATGTGGGAATTTTATTGAATTCTGTTTTGAACGGTTGGTTGAAATTATTAATCGTTGTCCTAGCTAGAAAATGGGTTGTACTTTTAACAAACTGTAAATGGGCTGTAGTAAATTCCATTAGAATTCAAAAATGGGCTGTACATTCTTACAAATCGCTAATGGGCTATAAGTTTTCTGCCACACACTTGTGGGCCTACTAAGTTGACGCGTATGCAAGGCTTTGTCAACTTATAGTCAACACACGGTTCTAGCAGCAGTGTCCGTTGGATGTCCATCCAACGGATGTCGTGCTTCTTCTTCAATCTCGGATATTCTAGCTTCAGCCGCCAAAAAAATGATTCCTCTGAGGGAGTCCTGGACTAAGGGGTCCTCGGGCGTCCGGCCTGTTATCCATGGGCCGGACTGATGGGCTGCGAAGACGTGAAGGCCGAAGACTGTACCCGTGTCCGGATTGGACTCTACTTGGCGTGGAAGGCAAGCTTGGCGACCGAAGATTCCTTCTTATGTAACCGACTCTATGTAAACCCTAGATCCCCCCGGTGTCTATATAAACCGGAGGGGTTAGTCCGGAAAGGACACACATTACCATAGTCATATAGGCTAGACTTCTAGGGTTTAGCCATTATGATCTCGTGGTAGATCAACTCTTGTAATACTCATATTCATCAAGATCAATCAAGCAGGAAGTAGGGTATTACCTCCATAGAGAGGGCCCGAACCTGGGTAAACATCGTGTCCCCCGTCTCCTGTTACCATCGATCCTAGACGCACAGTTCGGGACCCCCTACCGAGATCCGCCGGTTTTGACACCGACATTGGTGCTTTCATTGAGAGTTCCACTGTGTCATCGATGAAAGGCTCGATGGCTCGCCTTGTCCTTAAAGACAACATCACCGCCGGGGTAGCTCTGGCCCCTGGCCAAACCCTCCGGCTGGGCGACTTTACTATGATCGCCCGTTCGGCCATTGAGCCGACGATGACCTCTCGGGCCATCGAAAACCCCCTTCACATCAATTCCGAGCACTCCAAACAGATGGATCCGGTTGAGTTTTCATCCTTAAACGAGCTCCTAGATCGCATCGCCGCTTTGAGAATCGCCACAGATTACGATCGGATCGGGCCTAAAACCAATCAAGGAGAAACCGAAACTCCACCGGTCACCCACCAGATTGCGGTAGTCTTGGAGTAGGCCGGCGAGTCTTCCTCTATATCAAAAACGGACTATGTTCGGATCGCCGTTCATGAAGAGCCGGATACTCACCCGTGAAAGGATGCGACCAGCCCTCCGAACATAGCATCGGACGGCGGTCCCGGACAATCAGAAGATATTCCGGAACCCGGACTGTCAAGCCCGGAAGGTCATCAGACTCCGGGTAATCGGTCAGGTCGGGGTTCGGATTTAATTCCACCCACCCACCCGGACATAGACGCTTTCATGAGCATAAAACAGCAGTCTCAGGAAAAGGTCCACCACTTCTGGGCCAGATTCCTCCTTGTCAAGTACAAGATAAAAGATTGCCGTGACAAGGACGCAATATCAGTGTTCTGCAAAAATTGCGCGGACGAAGGAATCCTCAACGCCATCAATCGCCGCGGCATACTGAAATTCACTGACTTGGCAACCATCATACAAAAGTACAGCGCGATGGAGAGCACCTGGGAAACTCGGGCAGCTCGCTGGGAACCGTTAGTACCAACCCAACTCCCCCCACAGGCAAAAAGGGCGCACCCTCGTGGCACGCCCAGTCCAACAGTCAAGAAACACAAGGCTGCTATACGGCCCGGCACCATTCTGGAGGGGTGGCTCGATGGCCCATGCAAAATACATACAACAACAGATATCGTGGCAACCCACAGCCTCAGAGCATGTTGGATACTATGACAGGTAGCCAAGAGCAGCGAGGACATCCTTATCAAGGACGCCCCGGAACATCATCCACTAGAAGACGACGACCCATGTATTGACGGTCTTTGATACATTCGCTTCAAACAACAAGCGCAAAAGGGCACTTCGCGAGCTCGACGAAGTCTGCCAAATTGTTGTGATAAACCCATGGAACGACACGGCTATAACATTCAACGCCGGTGACGAACCAAAGTATAGAATAGTACGGGCGCCAGCCACGTTAGTCCTCAGTCCCATCGTGGATGGGTTTCAACTCACCAAGGTCCTCATGGACGGCGGCAGCAGACTAAATCTCATTTATGAGGACACACTCCATAAAATGGAAATAGACAGAAGCCGCATCAAGCAAAGTAACACAACCTTCCGGGAAATTATTCCTAGTCGGGAAGCGCGGTGTGCAGGCAAAATCACACTTGACGTGGTATTTGGCACGCCGGAGAACTATCGGTCCGAAGAAATAACTTTCCAAGTGGCCCCTTTCAGCATCGGATATCACGCCCTGTTGGGGCGGGATGCTTTTACATGCTTCCAAGCTCTACCTCATTACGGGTATATGAAGCTCAAACTGCCTGGACCAAACGGTATAATCACTCTCGTAAGTGATCCGGACATAGCACTCCGCGCTGAAAACAAAACTGCATCCCTGGCCCTGGAGGCGCTATCCGAAGCGCTCGCGGCCGAAGAATTAACCGCACTACACTCCACGGTGGACAGGGACGATGTGATCCTCGACAAACGCCCCAAATCCACCTCATTCAAACCAACAGTAGAAATAGTCAAATTCCAGGTCCACCCAACGGACCCCAAGAAGACAGCATCTATCGGAGCTCAACTGAACCCAATAGTTGACGCCGCACTACGATAATTCCTGCGCAAAAACTAGGACATATTTGCCTGGCACCCTTCGGATATGCCAGGAATCCCACGCGAGTTGGCCGAACATAGCCTCAACATATTAAGGGGATTTAAACCAGTCAAGCAAACACTATGGCGCTTTTCCGAACCCAAGCGACAAGCCATGGGGGAGGAGCTGGCCAAGCTCATCGAGGCCGGATTCATTAGAGAAATCAAGCATCTGGACTGGCTGGCAAACCTGGTGATAGTACCAAAGAAGGATAAATCCTGGCGCCTATGTGTCGACTTCAAGGATCTCAACAAGGCTTGCCCTAAGGATCCTTTTCCCCTTCCCCGCATTGATCAAATCATTGACGCCACCGCAGGACACGACTCACTGTGTTTCCTCGATGCATATTCCGGGTACCATCAAATCAAAATGAAGGAATCCGATCAAGCTGCAACAACATTTATTACCCCATACGGGCCATTCTGCTTCAACACTATGCCCTTCGGGCTCAAGAACGCCGGCGCGACATACCAACGCATGATTCAAACATGCCTGGAGAAATAGATCGGCAGAACGGTAGAAGCTTACGTCGATGACGTCGTCATCAAAACTAGGCATGTCGAAACACTAATAGACGATTTACGTCTTACGTTTAACAACCTCCGGGCATCTGACATTAAGCTCAACCCGGAAAAGTGTGTCTTTGGCGTCCCCGCCGGAAAGCTGCTGGGCTTCATTCTTTCCAATAGAGGAATCGAAGCAAATCCGGCTAAAATCCGAGCTCTGTCACAGTTGGCTACACCAACAGACCTCAAACAGGTCCAAAAACTGGCGGATGTGTGGAAGCACTAAGCCGCTTTATCTCCAGACTAGGAGAAAATGCACTACCACTCTATCGCCTCATACGGCGCACTGATAACTTCGAATGGACAGACGCGGCGACTGCCGGACTGGAGGAAATAAAGACCCTCCTAGCAAGCAATCCAATCCTGGCCGCACCAAACACGGGTGAACCCATGTTGTTGTACATATCGGCAACACATCAGGTGGTGAGCGCCGTGCTCGTCGTCGAACGAGAACAGGACGGACACAAATTCCCACTTCAAAAACCAGTGTACTACGTATCTACTGTTCTCACACCATGAAAATCTCGGTACCCCCACTACCAAAAGATAGCATACGCGGTCTTCATGGCATCCCGCAAGCTACGACACTACTTCCAGGAGTGTTCAATCATGGTGGCTTCTGAGGTCCCACTCAATGACATAATAAACAACCGTGATGCCACGGGACGTATCGCCAAATGGGCCATAGAGCTACTTCCATTCGACATAACATACAAGCCACGTCGAGCCATCAAATCTCAAGTACTGGCCGACATCGTCGCCGAATGGACAGAGGCCGAACTCCCTAAAGAGTATGGCGCATACTCCAACTGGGTCATGTACTTTGACGGCTCCAAAATGTTGGCAGGACTAGGAGCGGGAGTCGTATTAACATCCCCCACCGGAGACATCGTCCAGTATGTACTCCAGATATTATACACAGACTCTAACAACGCAGCCGAATACGAGGCCCTACTACATGGTCTTCGGATGGCTAAATCCATGGGCATACAACGCCTGGAGGTGCGCGGGGACTCGAACCTCGCGATATCTCAGATAAATGGCGACTTTGATGCCAAATATCCAAAGATGGCAGCTTATCGCAATGCCGTATTAAAAATGTCGGCTCGGTTCGAGGGACTTGAATTTCATCACGTTGCCCGAGAAAGCAATCAAGCAGTGGACGTCCTGGCCCGCATCGGCACTAAGCGCGACCCCGTCCCACCTAACATCTTCTTGGAAAGGCTCTTCAAGC
Organism: Aegilops tauschii subsp. strangulata; assembly: GCF_002575655.3. Classification (NCBI taxonomy): domain Eukaryota; kingdom Viridiplantae; phylum Streptophyta; class Magnoliopsida; order Poales; family Poaceae; genus Aegilops; species Aegilops tauschii. The sequence continues at coordinate 141,374,153 of NC_053040.3, read as the reverse complement.
CATCTGTGGTGTGGCAAGGGGAGGGCGGCGACCATAGTTCAGATGCGAACACAACCTCAAATCCCGAACATACAGACAGTACCGAGGGCTCAGCCACCGAAATAACACCATCGACCCATCTCATCATGGCAGTCATTGCCCCATGGACCGAACCCTTCTTGGCCTACATTAATAGGAAGGAGCTTCCCGATGACCAGAACGAGGCTCGCCGCATTGTCAGGCGTTCGAAGGCCTACAAGGTTCACGATGGCGAGCTCTACAAGAAAAGCACTACCGGAGTACTTCAAAGATGTATCTCCGAAGAAGAGGGGCGACAGCTTTTAGCGGAAATTCATGCTGGCCTCGGCGGACACCACGCCGCATCTCGGGCCCTTGTTAGCAAAGCCTTCCGCACTAGGTTTTATTGGCCGACAGCCTGAGTGGACGCACATGACCTTGTCCAACGTTGCGTCGGATGCCAACTCTTCGCCAACCAAAGCCATATGCCCCCAACTGCCTTGCAAACTATCCCCATTACTTGGCCTTTTGCGGTCTGGGGCCTGAATACGGTTGGACCCCTTAAAGGGGGAAGCCATAAGAAAAAAATATCTGCTGGTTATGGTGGACAAGTTCACTAAGTGGATAGAGGCTAAACCGGTCAAAACGGCTGAGTTCGGCCCGGTGATTGACTTCATATCCGGTGTTATGCACCGTTATGGTGTCCCACACAGCATCATCACCGACAACGGCTGTAATTTCACAGTCGACGAGGTAAAAACCTGGTGTACTAATCTGGGTATTAAACTCGATTACGCGTTCGTTTACCACCCACAAACCAACGGTCAAGTGGAACGAGCCAATGGTCTTATTATGAGCGGCATCAAGCCCAGACTAGTGCGGTCTTTGAAAGAATCAGACAAGCACTGGGTTGAGGAGCTCGACCCCGTACTCTGGGGGCTGCGGACCACGCCCAACCGTACTACCGGATACACACCTTTCTTCATGGTGTATGGCGCAGAGGCCATATTGACCTGCGATATTATTCACGACTCACCTCGAGTACGTATGTACAAAGAGAGAGAAGCCGAGCTCGATCGGCAGGACAGCCTAGACGCCCTGGAGGAGGAACGCGATGTCGCAAAAGTCCGTTCTGCATTCTACCAACAGCAGGCTCAAAGATACCAAAGCAGAGAAGTACGGGCCAAGACTTACAATGTTGGCGAACTCATTCTACGCCTGCCGGAGAAGAAAAAGGACAAACTCAAGCCCAAATGGGAGGGTCCCTTCATAATTGACGAAGTTCTCACCGGAGGAGCATACCATCTTCGTGATGCATCAGACAATCGCCTCAAACCGAACCCCTGGAACGCGGCCAGACTCCGAAGATTCTATGCCTAGCGCCGAACTCCTTGTTCGTCTCCTTCTACCCTGTAGTTTCCATTGTTTTCTTCTCTCTTTTCCGATTACTTTTTCATTCTTCACTTTAAACTTTTGGTACGGCTAGACCGCACACCGCCAGCACATACATATTTAAAATATGTATGTCCATTATACCTGGGGGCTTCTTGGATAGAAGCTTTTTATCATTATTCCTCGAGCATAAAGCTCTTCACATATGAGTTCTTCCATATGTACCTTTTCTTCGCCACTATATGCATCGATATGACTTAAGTTTGGCCAAGCTGGGTTGCCTGGCTCCTGTGCTTATGCCCTATGTTCCCGTTAGTTTGGCTAGGGCATAAAGGGAGCACCTCTACGATCGTTACTGCCGGGTCATCGGGATGTGTACCTCAGACTGGGTGAAGCCGAAAGCTAGCGTTCTTAATTGAGGTCGGTGAATTAAAGATGTCTTTGCAATTGGTCCATTGGTAACCCCCAGAAGTTACATACACTGTGATTTTTCCATCACAATTCGGACATGTACATTAATACATGCACACCCAGGGAAAGGAACCCTTAACGGAACTATTCTCTCTGGAAGATGTTTCTTATGATCTGAATGTAATATAACATAACTAGCAGAATACAAGTTGTCTGTTCAAGCAACTATGACCCCTACGCCTAGTTTTCCAGGCATACCCCGGCCTATTCGGCTATGAGGGTATTCGGAAACACTCCGCACCCTTGGGTCCGGAGGTTGAAGCGAAAAGGTCTGCCATGACAAATGATATACAATTCAGCTAGAATGACATAGGAAAGGAAAGTACATAGTCACTTGGACTCAAACACTTCACCCTCTATACCGTCCAACAGGCGGTCCAACTTACAATCCTGTTGGGAATATTTGGCGGCCACCTCTACTTGGTCATATACTAAACTAACGAGAATTTCTTCCCCATTTGACCGTAGTGGTCCAACTCGGGCCATGTGATTTGGATCCAGCTTGGTATATCGCGTTTTCGCCATGGCCCAGGCCTCTCGTGCACCCTCTCGGCAGGCTGATATCTTCCATAGTCGGATACGCCACCGTGCTCCCTTCAACAGCTCTACAAGCTCCTCGATACTTCCTGGAGGGGAGTCGGACGGCCATAAGGCCTTGGCCACGCTCCGCATGGCTAGCCGAGCATGCTCGTGCACTTGTGATAGCCTCTGCAGCAGATCACTTGATGATCCGGACACCTCCTCTTCAGGACGGCCCGTTAGTACACCTGCAAACATGACTATATCAGTCCCATTTATTTCTGAGCTACTTCACAAATAGTTCGGACACATACTGATGATACCGCCCCGCAGCTTTTTGTTTTCCTTCACGGAATCGGCTAGCTGGGCTCGAACATCTTTCAACTCTTCACCCAATGCAGTGTTGGAATCCTGTAGCTTGTTTTTTTCATCTCTGCCGCGGGTCAGCACACGCTCGCCTGCGGCGTGTTGCCTTTTCATCTCTTTTTCTCCCTCTTGGGCGACCTTCAACTTCTCTTCAAGTTGATCAGACGGCTCTATAATGCGAAATCAGCAGCAACATTAGCGCAGTGGGTACACAATTATTGTTCCTTGGTCGAGGGGAACAATACCGGAGGACGACTTCTTCAAGTTTGCCAGCTCGGCGGTAGCAGTTTTTAGCTGCGCCCGACACTGTTCCAACTCTTGGGCTAGTAGACCATTCTTCTCTGTGAGGACCTGGTTGTTCAACGATCCTTAAGTCAGTTATGCCAACTGCTTTCAGTCTCGGGGGCTACGCGCATATGGCTATCCTTTTTTGACAAAGAAAACTTACCTACACATCTGTCAGATATTGCCTTGTGGCTTTTCTAAGCCCGTCTCGAGCAGCCCGGATGTATGCGTCGCCCGAGCTAAAGGCATTGAATGCCTCGTCCGAGAACTTCGGGTCTCGTAAAACAGCCCTACAGCACCGATGATTCATGGCGCTCTCTACCTCCGTGTTGGTTACAGACATATTGTCTGAACCCTCGGCCGAAGGGCAGTCCAGCTTTGTTCCTACATCGGCCCCCGTCTCCCCGACTTGACCTAAATCCTGGTTATCGGGAGCGCGGCCGGCCGGGCCCCCGGATATAGTTCGGCGAACCTTTTTCCTGTATCCAAACAAACGCACAAGTCACAGACATGTATGGTCACTGAAAAACATATTTTTTTTCGTACCTCCTCAATGAAGACCCGGCTGCATTTTCATGGGCCTTCCTCTTCGAAGGCCTGCCCGGCGCAGGAACCGATCTCTTCGGAATCGCCGAACGCCTCCCCTGTGGAGCATGATACAATGCGGTGGGTAAGGCGGGATAAAAGCACCATTGTAGAGAAGGCGTTTCTGGATCACTTACATGTGAAGCAGGAGAAGGCCAGGGTAGTCGGCGGTGATGGCCACTTCTGTGTCGTCATAGCTCGCCTAGTAAAATATCCCCCAGGCGAGTATCACGAATATGTCCGGATCCTCTTCAAACCCTGGATCAAGCTCCCGGTTGTGGTTCTCCGGCTGTGGGGCAGGACTATAAAGTCCTTCGGTGACCTTCTGCCAGTGCTGTTATAACAGACGGATTTGAAATTTGTCAAAAATAATCCGAAAGTGGAATGAGTGAAACAGAGGGGTTGAGGCTTACCCAACTGGGAGGATTATACATAGAATACCGATCTCTGCACTTAATGCAAAGAAATTCCTCTTCTTCTCCTTTAAACAGCTCGGCCAATATCTTGGCCAGAGCGGCGGAGGTGTCCGGCCCTTTCCGGCCACAGCGGGAGGCGTCATCCTCTCCGTTATAGTCCCACATTGGCAGCCCTCTGTATTGAAGTGGCTGAACCCCTCGCACTATGGAAATTGCCATAACTTCGACTATCGTAAGTCCGGACTGAACGAGAGTCTTTATCTTGTTCAGAAGCTGACGAACTTCCGCGCTGTCATCCTCTTCAAGACTCCGGGGACGCCAACTGTGGCGTTTCTTCAGCGGAATACTCACAAATTCAGGAAGACCCTTGCGAACCGGGTCAGGAAGTGCGACGTCCTCAATATAGAACCATTCGGAGGGCCATTCTTCAGATGCCTTCCTTGGTGTGCCGGACGGATATCCGGTATCAGCGATACGCCACACTTCGGCTCAACCCACCTCAAATATCGACCCCTCATGATTGCGTGGGACGAGACAGAACAATTTCCTCCACAGCTCAAAATGGGCTTCAATGCCCAGGAATAATTCGCATAAAGCGACATAACCCGCAATGTGCAGAATGGAGGCGGGGGTGAAGTTGTGCAACTAGAGGCCATAGTATTCCATAAGCCCTCGGAGGAACGGATGGATGGGAAATCCGACGCCTCTTAGCAGGTAGTGGACGAAACATACTCGCTCTCCCCCGGATGGATTGGAAGAGTCCTCCGCCTGAGTCTCGCCGTTGAAGGAGTCTAGCCCCGCTCGGACAGGGACTAGATCTGCATGAGGAAGAAATCCCTACGTTTGTAGCTTCGTCAATTGGATGTGGGACACTAAACACCTCTCCCACTCGCCTCTCTCTGGGCCGGAACGGGTGGAGGTGCTGGGGACGCTAGCCATCTAGGAATGGTTTCTCTTGAACATTCTCCGGGGATTTTATCTGCGTGGTGCCCGATGGATCTGGGATCCAATCTCTTTAATAGGCGCTCTTCCTTGCATGGACAGGGTGTTATCTGCAAAGGTACCCTGACCTTCCACCTTCACTTGACACGTGGAAGACGAAGTTATTCAATGCAACAAAGCTGAGGGGAGCAACATTGGATCAATGGCCGAATACTTTACTTGGAGATCATTAAAGGAGGAACCCGCCTTGCAATGCCGAAGACAATTTATGTGCCGAACACCTCACTATTGAAGACTGGTTCGGGGGCTACTGAGGGAGTCTTGGACTAAGGGGTCCTCGGGCGTCCGGCCTGTTACCCGAGGGCCGGACTGATGGGCTGCGAAGACGTGAAGGCCGAAGACTGTACCCGTGTCCGGGTTGGACTCTACTTGGCGTGGAAGGCAAGCTTGGCGACCGAAGACTCCTTATGTAACCAACTCTATGTAAACCCTAGATCCCCCCGGTGTCTATATAAACCGGAGGGGTTAGTCCGGAAAGGACACACATTACCATAGTCATATAGGCTAGACTTCTAGGGTTTAGCCATTACGATCTCGTGGTAGATCAACTCTTGTAATACTCATATTCATCAAGGTCAATCAAGCAGAAAGTAGGTTATTACCTCCATAGAGAGGGCCCGAACCTGGGTAAACATCGTGTCCCCCGTCTCCTCTTACCATCGACCCTAGACGCACAGTTCGGGACCCCCTACCCGAGATCCGCCGGTTTTGACACTGACATCCTCCCCCTGACATCTGGGGCGCACCGTTTTGGAGGCTGACCTATGGGCCTACTAAGTTGACGCGTACCAAGGGCTTTGTCAACTTAGTCAATATAAACGATTCTAGCTGCAGTGACCGTACGATGTCCATCCAACGGCCGTTGTGATTCTTCAACCTCTGGTCTTCTTGCTCCAGCCGCCCAAAGCAGCGCCGGTCGTGCCGCCTGCTTCTACCTCCCGTGGCCGGCTGTGCTGCCGCGGAGGCGTCACCTCCCCTACCACGCCCACCGCTGGCCAGGCCCTGCGGCGACGGCATCCTCACACCACAGCCGAACCAGTGAACCCTGGTACTCCTCTCCGCGTGGGCATCCACTGTCGCGTCTTCCCCGGCTCCGCGTCGTCCCCTTCCTAGGCCTCGCCGTCGTCCACCGCCTTGGTGCCCTCGGCGCGGCGTGGTCAACGACCGACTTCCATCGGAAGAGTACTGTACGTGGAGAGGCTGACAACTGGGTCCCCGGCCGCAGCAAGGAAGTGCCTCCTTATTACGCGGAAAATAATTATTCCTCCACCTCACAACAGGGACCCACCGGATGGGCCACCGTATTTCGCGAAAAAAAACATTTCCCCCTGACTACTGGGACCCACCAGCTACATCTTCGCACGCAAGGAAGTGCGTCCATATTACAGGCAAAAAAATGATTCGCCCCCTAACTGCTAGGACCCACCAGCTACATCTTCGCACACAAGGAAGTGCGTCCATATTACGGGCAAAAAAATGATTCACCCCCTGACTGCTGGGACCCACCAGCTACATCTTCGCACGCAAGGAAGTGCATGACAGTCGGGACCCACCCGGTCGATGCGTACGTAGCGTTGTCATTCTGGTCGCGAACGTGTACGTACATACTGGTCGATCGGTCTGTCTCCAGGCTGCAGCGATGAACCATGGCCGTGCAAGGTAGGGCACGTGTCATAGTAGAGGCGCGCACGTGTGGTAGTAGAGGTGCGCATGTAGCATTTACACATACGTACAGCGGCCAGGGTGCAAGAAAGAAAATACGGCCACGTACGTACATACGGGCGGTGTTGGGGATATTACTGCTGGGTGTAAACCAGCCAGGAGAGGCCGGGTTATACCCATAATGAGTTATTATGTTTGAAGCCCATGAAGACAAAGACGGTGGCGTTTTATGAAGGCCCAGGGCCCAAAGGCGGATTAAGGCATGTAGACATAAACCGACATTGACATGTAAACTTGTACTGTAAGATAGAAAGAGTAGAGACCGAGCCGGACACGTTTATGAGCCGGCCTCGGGATCCTGTAAACCGACGGGCGTCAATCCATGTATATAAGGGGACGACCCGGCGGCGGTTTAGGGACAACAGACAACAACTCGAGAACCAGGCATAGCGGATTCGCTCCCTGGTCATCGAAACCTAGCAATTCCACAACAACTGGATCGTAGGCTTTTACCTTCACCGCAAGGGGCCGAACCACTATAAACTCCCTGTGTCCTTTGTCCGCTTTAACCCCTTTAAGCTAACCCGTCGCGATGGCTCCACGACTAAGTCCTTTCTCTAGGACATCTGCCGTGACAAAACCACGACAGTTGGCGCCCACCGTGGGCCTATCGCACGATAGTTTCGAGTTCTTAGAGGGCAGCTTCGAAGGGATCAAGGGATACGCTGTGGGCCGGATGACTAAGAGTCGTCGTGGCAAGCTCTACATCGACGACGCGGGCTGGGGCCCCGAGGCCGGCTCAATCGAGTACGGGTACTGGGTCCCCTTCGGCGGCATCCACGTTTTCATTGGCAAGATTGGCGAACCGGGCCCTGAGCCGGACACCTGCACCGACATCATCGAAACGGCTCAGCGTGCGAGACCTGCCCGGATTCGGCCGGGCATGAAGCATGCCTTCGTGGGAGTCATCCATGGAGCGGAATCTAAGGTTAGATTGGCGTCTGGTGGTGAGACCGTCGTTTATTCTGGTGACGAGTCATCGACCGGAGAGACCGAGTCATTGTACCAGTTACAAGATGGCCGCATTGGGGGCTGTTCCGATGGCGACAGTATTTCGGACCCCTTTGATCCGCTGAGCCAGGTTGCGATCTTCATGGCCAGTACGCAACCTGTGCTGCACTCTTCGACAGCAGCGGCAATGATTTCTGGATCAGTAGCGGCGACAGCAGCCGGGGCAGGAGGCCCCGTGCGGCCGCCGGCTCAGGTTTTGTCCGACCTATTTGATGCTTTGGCAACATTAATAGCAGAAGTTAATCTGGCGAATCAGGAGGAGCATAATGCGGAAATCGCAAAGGTGAAGGATCAGATAGCTCAAGCCAAGGCAGATCTAGCAGCCGAGGATACCAGGATGGCCGCAGAGCGGGCCGAGTTGGAGGCACAGGCTTACCGGCTTATGTTAGATCAGAGCGCATCAAACGATGTCATGAGAAGAAGGTACCGGTCCCACCTGCCTCCGATTTATGAGGCCAGGAACCTCTTTGATACCCCAGGAGATGGAACCAGTAATCCGCCAGTGGTAAACCGGACAGAGGCACCTGGAACGGGAGTGCCGGTTCAGCCGCGCCGGACGGACCCACCTCGTCAGAACAATGTTTTGTCACAGCACGTCCCAACACCACCGGGTCATTACTCTAACCCGTTGGATAACATTGTTGCCGCCGCTTCACGATTGGCAGCTCTCCCGATCGAAGGTGAGTCTCCAGTGGCAGTTGAAACACGACGGGCTAGGGAGCTCCTTCAGACAGCCTTGACTCAGCAGCAGGCTTATTCATACAGTCGTGAGAGGATTCATTCCACTCCCCGCCCAAGCAAGAGCTATAGCAGGCGCCTTGATGAACCGGCTATGTCGAGTAGCGCGTGAAACCGTGATCCGCCCCGTGGCCATAACCCGGCGGGTGGTGCCACTGATGCTCAGAAGGTGGTGGACCAAGGAAGGGCACGCCGAGAAGCCGAGTTAGCGGCGCAATACGCGGCCCGTCAGCTTACTCCGGTTCGTTCGACAACTTCGGTGGAGCCAGGAGTTGCCTCCAGTTCTTTGGGAGTGCAATGTTGTGACACCCAAAATTTTATTTGGCTTTTTCAAAACTTTTCCTTGATTTGAGGGAGGTGATTTAAATTTTTCTTCTAAAAGAACTCTCCCTCTCAAATTATTTTCTTTTATGACTAGTGCTTCATTTTCGGATTCACTCAAAACTTGATTTTGGTCTTGGAGGTTTTCCTCTTTTATTTGGACTCAAACCAAAATGTTTTTCTCTTGGAAAAATGTCCTTTGAAAATTTCTTTAAAAGGCCCTATAGCTTTTGGAATGATCTTTTTCCACTTTCAAAAATTCCTCTTGCCATGACCCAAGGGTAAATTCCCTCCCATAAGCCTTTCCTCATCTTTGGATCATGATATGCTTCAAATCCAGCAAGTTGAACCTCTCCATATAATTATTTCCATTTATTTCTTATCAAAAACAATTTCTGCCTTATATCTTGATCCTTGGAGGTTTACAAAGGAACTACTCTTTCTGCTTTGATTTTTGCCCCCAAACCATTTTCCCTTCCTAGTCCTTTGAACCCTCAACCAAGATCCATGAAGATCCACTGGTCTCCAGTTCAAATTTTTCAAACTATACTTGCTGCAAGTTTGGACCAAATTTGCCAAATTTGATGAAATTCATTCAAATCCTTCTCCAAAAATTCTGAGAAAAATTAGGCAGCCTCTGGGTGCATTGAGAGGTCACCTCACCAAGTCCCAGCTCCAGGAAAATTTTTCTTCATACCAAATCATTTCATCGAACACCTGCTGGACACTATTTCTCTAAGGTTCAGTCAAGTTCAGTTAACAGTGTCTGAACTACTGTCGTTTCTTCAGTGTCCGTAGTCGATCTCGCCAGTGCCTCGGCATCGCCGTGTTCCCTGTCCCCTCCCCCTTGTCCTCTGCATCGCACGAGCGCCTGGATGCTTGCGGGCGTTAGCGACGAGCAGGAGGAGGTGCGCCGCCCCGTGACCGACGCCAGCGGCGGCTTTGCGGCCGCCAGGAAGAAGCATAGCGTAGACGGCGCTGACCAGCGCCGCCCGAGCCACCGGAGGCCGCCGCGTGGTCTTCCACTCCCCCGTGCGCGCTGCCACCCTCGTCGTGAACCGCTAGGCGTGGAGCGCGCTCTCTGCCGCCGCTGTGCCAGTACGGCGACCCCGACGAAGACCGACGCCATTACGCCATGCCCGACCGAGTTTAGCAGTGGAACGGGACCAGTAACTCTCACTGGTGCTGCCTGGCCACCTAAACCCTCTGCCAAACCACTGCCTCGCCGTAATCGCTCGCCAGAGATTCTCCGTTCACGGCCACCCCCTCGAGCCGCCTATAAATAGAGGCCCCGAGCTCCAGCTAGTACCCACACCACCTCTGCACTCCACCAAGACCCCGCCTAGCCACTGGAAGAGCCCCAAGGGAGTCTCCTTCCTCAACTCCGGCCGCCGCGACCCGCCACGGGATCCAGCTCGATTCGCTCTCGTGCGTGCACCTCTACCTCCCATCTCTTGCCAGTAGCTCTCTAGTGCATCCCTCCTTCTGACCCGCGCTTCAATTCGAAGGTTGCAGCACACCACCGGAGTTCCCCACCATCGCCCGAGCCGCCGTCCGCCGGAGAAAGTGTCGCCGTTGACGTGGTGCTCTCCGACGCCCAAGTCCACCACCCACCGACGCGGAAGGACACGCTGATACTCTTGGTACACTCCGATCTCCCTGACTCGCCGTGGTTCGACGCCGGCGACCACCGCAGCCTTCGGGCGCCGGCGAGTTTTTTCAAACCTGACATGTGGACCCCCCCACGTCAGCCTCTCTTCTTTCACCCCCGAAGCGTTTTCTGTTGGCGCCTTCGGGCAGAGTACGTTTTCTCTGTGGGCTGGAGCGTTTCTATTCGAACCGTTTTCTGTTTTCTCAGTTAAGCCCCTGGAACTTTTCTGTTTCATTACAAATGAGTCCCTGGACAGAAACCCTTATAACTTTTTAATAAAAAGTGATTTTTGAGTGATTCTTTTTCTAACAGTCTTATAATTTTGTCTAGTTTTTTATGGGATTTATTTGAAAAAATTTGGAACAGCTTTTCTGCACGCGTTGGTTTTCACGTTAGTATGGATTTTTCGCTATACCGTAGGTTCCGGGAGAGGTGACGGAGCCGCGAACTTCGCCGAGCTAGACTCCGACTTCTCCGAACCAGGCAAGCATGTTTGAACCTTTGATATGATAGGTGTTTTGCATGTTTGCGTGAAAGGTTGTGCATGGCATATGAGTATCGGTGAGTATCTCGTTGCATGTGAGGCAACTACCCGTGTGTTCCAAAGTTACTGTGATCTCTGATGAGAGATGGCCTAGTCATGTGGTGACATGAAGGGCAGTAAGGTGGTACTGTTGTAGCATGCCAGCCTTACGTCATCCGATTAATTCCGACGTTAACGTGGACGGAGTCACGTTATCGTTCTTCCCCCTTCCGTGCTACCACATGTTTTCTGCCAGAATGCGGTTTAGTAAGTTGGTAACCTCTTTCCGTGTACACACCAAACAGAGGGGCTGGGATGAGGGTTCCATGGCCCTGGATTAAAGCCAGTCATCTGGTCAGGGGGCATGGGTGTTTCCGGTTGGGACCGAGAGGGGGGCACCCCTTAGAGCGCGCGTATAGAAATTTGATCCCATGCTACGCGAGGTTGTAGCCTCCCTGTCTCAAGGTTTTTCTTGAACGTTGTCGAGGGTGATTCCTGGCTTCGGAATGTTGAATGGGTGTGTACTGGTTAGACGTGTTTCTTCCAAAACACCGTAAACGGAACTAGTCCCCGTGACTACTGAAATCCGTTGGCTGTGGTTAAAGTACAAACTCTGCAGAGTCAAATCCTTCCGAGTCATCGTATCCATGGTCAAGTAACGTGATCAGCGTATCCATGTCTATTTCATAACCTCGTGGTATATTTTTTCTTTCCGGTAAGTGAGCGTGAGTAGTAAACTTGGCTGAACGTTATTCCTGTGGATGGAGTAACCCTGTTGTTTATCTCATGCCTGATTATTCTCTTGATATGATTTAAAATTCATGAGCTACTAAGTTATGAATATAAGCCCTTTATGTGATGTCGCTCAGACGTCCGATTGTGGCATGTTTGTCTTTTACTTTCAATATAAGCCCTTTATGTGATGTCGCTCAGACGTCCGACTGTGGCATGTTTGTCTTTTACTTTCAATATAAGCCCTTTATGTGATGTCGCTCAGACGTCCGACTGTGGCATGTTTTTCTTTTATTTTCAATATAAGCCCTTTATGTGATGTCGCTCAGACGTCCGACTATGGCATGTTTGTCTTTTACTTTCAATATAAGCCCTTTATGTGATGTCGCTCAGACGTCCGACTGTGGCACGCACTGCCTTTTATTTTCTATCATAAGCCCTGTATGTGGTGTCGCCTTGACGCCCGACTACGGCATTGTTATTCTTGCATTTTCCTCTCGAGGAGTCATTCAGACCCTCGTTTGGCACCCAGTATATTATTTTGGGATTTCGGGAGGACTACCGCCCGACTTCTCTTTTATTTCCCGTGCAGTATTATCTCTATGTCTGAGTGCACTTGTTAACCTGTTCATATGCATCATGTCTACATTTGTTATATCTTATGTCCGAACTGTCTTGCGAGTACTTTCATAGTACTCACCTGGCTTGTTGATTTGGCCAGATGTTGACGAAGGCGATCTCATGGATGAAGAGTTTGATAGTGAGTCCGACGCCTAGAGGAGTCCTAGTCAGCCCCGTGAGATCCTGGATATTGGTCACTTGTATTATATACGCTTCCGCCACCCGCAATAAATCTCCTCGAGCTTCACCCCGACGCTCGAAGAGCTATAGTTTTCAGGAGTCATATCACCCGTTTCGCGGTGATATTTTCACCACCGTTGTTATCGTGAGTTAGTAGTTATGCCACCCTATCCGCCGTTGTGTTTTATCGGCGTACATGTAATAAATTGTTGAGCAGTCTCCGCTCAACCTTGTATTATATTCAGTACTCCTGGTATTTTTCTTCTGTGACCAAGATATTGTCTACCAGTGAGAAGGAATTCTTCTTCACTGGTCCGTAAAAGGGATTGGTCTCTCAATAAATATTTTATTGAAAAACCGGTCGTGACAAGCTTGGTATCACAGCCAGGCTGACTGTAGGAAGCCACTAGGTGCGATCGCTAATCGGTTATTAGCGTCTTTTGTGCTTTTTCAGCATTTTGCAATTGTAGCTATTTTCTGTTGGTCATCATAAATTTATGACTTGACTACTCAGAATTTTTGCCTACTTTTGTAGATGGCTGGCAGCAACTGCGAGACTCGGGTGTTCACTAACGTGCCCGAGGGGTTTGTCAAACTCCTCGTCTCCATCACCAAGCTCGCGATCAGGCCAGCGACTCGTCCGGAGTTCACGCTTTATCAGCACAAGCTCAGCGACGACGTGTCTATGCACCAGGCCGTGGTGCAATTCAAGGGAGGACGTTCTGCGTCTCGCCACTTCCGTTTTGTGGGAAGGGCCATGCCTACGGAGAGGCATGCCATGCAGATGGCTGCCCGGGAGGCGATAGCTCGCCTTCGGGACATCCTTCCTATGATGAAGACTCGTCGCTACCGCTACCTCCCATGCCATGTGCCATACACTTGCCACTATGCATTCGCCTGCCATCGGGGAGAGCGAGATGAAGCCATCGAGATGGTTGTGGAGTATCTCAAGGCTCTGGAGGAGTCTTTCGACAACCTCGTGGACGATCTTGTGGCTGCCCGGATGGACTTAGTTCGGGGCGGTCCTGCCTGCAGGAAGGAGCTTCTTCACACAGCACCACCACTGAAATTCGTCTCGTCTTCAGCATCTTATGCACCGGCCATTTTAGCCACTGCTCGCCGTCTGCCTACCACTGAGGAGTTCGACTGAGTCATCGCTCCTACTCCAATCAGAGCTGCATCGCCTGCCACACCCGCACTGCCGCCTGTCGCACCCGCGCCATCACCGCAGCGCAGTGCTACGCGCCAGGAGCCTGCTAGAGAGGAGGTGGAGGTTGAATCTCCTGCACCGCTGAGTCTTGCCTTCGGCAAGGGAAAGGACATCGTCACCATCTCCGACTGAGAGCGCCGAGTAGCCGCGCGTTATGTCTGCTTGTATGATGTGTTTTATCTGTACGCTAGTTTGTATTAGTGTGTTCGCTGCTTTCCGGAGGAGTGTGCTAGTCTAAATAACATGTCAGGATTGTGTACGCACATCCTGAGTGCTGTATCGTGTGTTTTCTTTTCGCGTGTAAGATTTGTGTTAAGCGTTTCTTCTCCGTGCGAAATTGTTTATGTTTCTTTTTCGAAAAATCTTGAGGTCTTTTAAATTTTTGCCTTTGCAAGATTTTCCTTGTGCCACACAGTTCTTCTCATGAGTTTTGCAAAATAATACCCCCAGACTGGAAAAATGTCTCGCCCGTGGACTCGCTCCATGCCCAATCAGCCAGAAGGAGTTTATGGGACACAGACTAGCAACAACTTCACTCAGGGACAGTCCAGTCAACAGGACTGCGAAGCAGCCTTGTCTCAAGTATGCCGTCTCTTCGAACAAAGCCAGCAACAGCACCAAGAGATGATGACCCACGTCATCAATAGGGAAACCACCGTGAGCCGTACCAGCCACACTCCAAGTTGTCTGAATTACAGAAGACTCGCCCTCCAACATTTGCTCATACTGATAGGCCACTTGAAGCCGATGATTGGCTTCGTGATACCGAAAGGAAGCTAATTATTGCGCAGTGTTCAGATCATGAGAAGGTGCTTTATGCACCACACTACCTTACTGGAGCAGCTGCAGCATGGTGGGAAAACTTCCTACACATGCATCCCAGTGAACACAACGTCACCTGGGAAGAGTTCAAGGAAGGCTTTCGTGGGGCACACATCCCCAGGAGCATCATAAAAATCAAGAAGAGAGAATTTGACGACCTCAAGCAAAGAGGCATGTCAGTGACAGAATACAACGGTCAGTTTACCCAGCTATCTCGTTATGCCTACGACGAGCACATGACAGAGAACAAGAAGATGGAAAAATTCCTGGACGGCCTGACACCGGCACTAAGATGCCGACTGGTTGTACACACTTTCCTGGATTTTAAAACTCTTGTTGACAAGGCCATTACCTTGGAGAATGAGCGCCGTAGTCTGGAAGATATCCGTAAGTGAAAGAGGGACAAGACGACTCTTGCTCGCAACAACCGAAGCAAGACTGAGGTTCCAAGGACACAAGCAAGGAGATCCATGACTACTGATCTAAGGCCAGTCAGACAGTTTCATGCCAGGGACAAGGAGTTCACGTACCGTCCAGGGGTCACATGCTATGCTTGTGGTGAAGAAGGGCACTATGCTAAACAGTGCCCAAAGCCAAGGAACTCGGCCCCCAAGCCAAACAATGGTGGGAATAATCCAGCCCCCAAGCGCAACAATTTCAATCCCAACAACAACCACAGGAAGGGTCACCTGAACCATGTGACCAAGGAAGAAGCGCAGAATGCCCCAGACATCGTGCTCGGTACGTTCCCTGTCAACACAGTACCTGCCACGGTTTTGTTTGATTCTGGAGCTTCCCATTCGTTCGTTTCGAAGAATTTTGTTTTGCAACATGGTTTTCCGATACTTCCCTTGGAAAAGTCTATGGTCATCAAGTCCCCCGGAAATAAGCAGATCGCTCAGAGTTACTGCCAAGGAGTGATCATTGAGTTCGAAGGACTACAGTTCCAAGCTAATCTCATCGTGTTGGAAAATAAAGGACTGGATGTCATCTTAGGGATGGACTGGTTGACCACCAACAAAGGATTTATTGATTGTTTCAATCAGACTGTGATCCTCACCCATCATCAAGGCAAGACAATTAAGGTTACAGCTCAAGAGAGACCCCGGTCATGGCAACCAAAATTGAACAAAGTGGACATTTCAGAACTAAGAAAAGTTCCAGTGGTGTGCGAGTTTCCTGACGTATTTCCTGAAGAACTACTAGGCATGCCACCAGACCGAGAGATAGAGTTCAGCATTGAACTAGCACCTGGCACCGCTCCCATCTATAAGAAGCCTTATAGAATGGCACCCTCAGAATTGGTAGAATTGAAGGAGCAGATAAAGGAATTACTGGACAAAGGTTTTATTCGAGTCAGCTCCTCACCTTGGGGTTCGCCAGTATTATTCGCCAAGAAAAAGGATGGGACACTAAGATTGTGTATAGACAATCGAGCTCTCAATATGGTCACCATCAAAAACAAATATCCGATGCCGCGGATAAATGATTTGTTTGATCAACTCGCGCAAGCCAAGGTGTTCTCAAAAATTGATTTGAGATCAGGATATCATCAATTGAAAGTACGGGCAGAAGATATCCCTAAAACAACATTCACCTCCAGATACGGATTATATGAGTTCACAGTGATGCCTTTTGGTCTAATGAACGCCCCCGCATATTTCGTCCACCTCATGAACAAAGTGTTTATGAAATTCATGGACAAATTTCTTGTGGTGTTCATTGACGATATTCTGGTTTACTCAAGGACACCGGAAGAGCACGCTGAGCATCTCAGAATTGTTTTGGGAGAATTAAGGAAACATCAGTTGTACGCCAAATTTAGCAAGTGTGAGTTTTGGCTAAGGCAAGTTGGTTTCCTAGGCCACATATTAAACCAAGAAGGCGTGGCCGTAGACCCAGAAAAAGTCAAAGCCATACTTGACTGGAAGCCACCCGCCAACATGACAGATGTGCGGAGTTTCCTTGGAATGGCCGGATATTACAGAAGATTTATTGAAGGATTCTCCACTGTGTCGAAACCAACGAACCAGTTGCTCAAGAAAGACAAAAAGTTTGTATGGACGGAAGCATGCGAGAGAAGCTTCCAAGAGCTTAAGAAGAAGCTAACAACCGCACCGGTCTTAACCGTGCCAGACATACACAAGAGTTTTGAAGTATATTGTGACGCATCCCGGAAGGGTCTCGGATGTGTGCTGATGCAGGATGGCAAAGTTGTCGCGTATGCCTCCAGGCAACTGCGGAAACATGAGGAAAATTACCCAACACATGACTTGGAGCTAGCAGCAGTCATACATGCACTCAAGGAGTGGAGGCACTTTCTGTTGGGAAATCGCTTAGAAATATATACGGACCATAAGAGCCTTAAATATATTTTCACGCAACCAGAGCTAAACTTACGCCAACGACGCTGGTTGGAATTGGTCAAGGACTATGATGTCGGTATTCACTACCATCCAGGGAAAGCAAATGTAGTGGCTGATGCCCTTAGTCGGAACCCTAGCCCGGATGACGACAGTCCACGAAACTTGAGGCCTGAGTTTCAGCAAGAGTTCACTAGACTCAACATGGTGTTAGTCTCTGAGGGCACCGTATCAAATATGGAGATACAGCCCACCCTAGTGGGACAAATTAAGAAGGCTCAACAGGGACATCCCAGCATCGAGGGCATAAAGAGGAAAATGAACCTTGGCAAGGCTGCAGAGTTCGTCACAGACAATGAAGGAATATTATGGTACGGAGACAGACTTTGCGTACCTAACATTGAGGAACTCAAGCAACAAATCCTAACCGAAAGCCACACCGCTCCATACTCGATCCACCCTGGAGGAACCAAAATGTACAAAGACATTCAGGAAAGATTTTGGTGGCACGGTATGAAAAGAGATATAGCCGCATTTATTGCTTGTTGCGATTCATGTCAGCGCATCAAGGCCGAACATCAAAAGCCAGCAGGGCTACTCCAGCCAAACAGGATACCGGAGTGGAAATGGGATGAAATAGGAATGGACTTCATCGTCGGACTACCTCGATCACAACGCGGAAATGACGCCATATGGGTCATTACAGACCGACTAACCAAGGTTGCTCACTTCATTCCCGTGAAGACTACCTACTCCACACAAAGGCTAGCCAAGCATTATCTCTCCCGTATAGTTTGTTTGCACGGAGTCCCAAAGACTATAATATCCGACCGAGGCACCCAATTTGTCTCCAAATTTTGGGATCACCTGCAACAAGCTCTGGGCACGCAACTAGCTTTCAGTACAGCGTACCACCCTCAGACTGATGGACAAACGAAACGTGTGAACCAAATCCTAGAGGACATGCTGAGAGCCTGTGTGCTCACCTATGGATCCAGTTGGGAACAGAGTTTGCCGTATGCCGAGTTTGCTTACAACAACAGTTACCAAGCCAGCTTACAGATGGCACCTTTTGAAGCATTGTACGGACGGAGGTGTCGTACCCCACTGAATTGGTCAGAAATAGGTGACAGCCGTATCTTCGGCCCAGACATGCTTAAAGAGGCCGAGGAGAAAGTTAAGCAGATCAAGGACAGACTCAAGACAGCGCAAAGCCGACAAAAGAGCTACTACGATCAAAAACATCGTGAGGTCAGCTTTGAACCCGGTGATTCCGTATACCTACGAGTGTCTCCTATGAGGGGCCTGCAACGGTTCAAAATTAAGGGGAAGCTAGCCCCGAGATTTATCGGACCATTTTGTATAGAGGCACGAAGAGGCACAGTGGCCTACAAACTAGACTTACCCAAGGAGCTATCAGACGTCCATGACGTGTTCCATGTCTCACAATTGAGAAAATGTGTAAGTAACCCGGAGAAGCATGTATCTCATGAAAGCATTGATATACAACCATACCTCACCTACAGAGAGAGGCCAGTAAAGATTTTGGAAGAGTCTGAAAGGAGGACCCGTCAGAAAACAACAAAAAATTTCAAAGTTCAGTGGAGCAACCACACTGAGGATGAAGCTACATGGGAAAGGGAAGATTTTCTCCAGGCAGAGTATCCATACCTATTTGAGGATCAGCTGAAATCTCGAGGACGAGATTTTTCCTAAGGGGGTAGGTGTTGTGACACCCAAAATTTTATTTGGCTTTTTCAAAACTTTTCCTTGATTTGAGGGAGGTGATTTAAATTTTTCTTCTAAAAGAACTCTCCCTCTCAAAATATTTTCTTTTATGACTAGTGCTTCATTTTTGGATTCACTCAAAACTTGATTTTGGTCTTGTTCCTCTTTTATTTGGACTCAAACCAAAATGTTTTTCTCTTGGAAAAATGTCCTTTGAAAATTTCTTTAAAAGGCCCTATAGCTTTTGGAATGATCTTTTTCCACTTTCAAAAATTCCTCTTGCCATGACCCAAGGGTAAATTCCCTCCCATAAGCCTTTCCTCATCTTTGGATCATGATATGCTTCGAATCCAGCAAGTTGAACCTCTCCATATAATTATTTCCATTTATTTCTTATCAAAAACAATTTCTGCCTTTTATCTTGATCCTTGGAGGTTTACAAAGGAACTACTCTTTCTGCTTTGATTTTTGCCCCCAAACCATTTTCCCTTCCTAGTCCTTTGAACCCTCAACCAAGATCCATGAAGATCCACTGGTCTCCAGTTCAAATTTTTCAAACTATACTTGCTGCAAGTTTGGACCAGATTTGCCAAATTTGATGAAATTCATTCAAATCCTTCTCCAAAAATTCTGAGAAAAATCAGGCAGCCTCTGGGTGCATTGAGAGGTCACCTCACCAAGTCCCAGCTCCAGGAAAAAATTTCCTCATACCAAATCATTTCATCGAACACCTGCTGGACATTGTTTCTCTAAGGTTCAGTCAAGTTCAGTTAACAGTGTCTGAACTACTGTCGTTTCTTCAGTGTCCGTAGTCAATCTCGCCAGTGCCTCGGCGTCGCCGTGTTCCCTATCCCCTCCCCCTTGTCCTCTGCATCGCACGAGCGCCTGGATGTTTGCGGGCATCGGCGACGAGCAGGAGGAGGTGCGCCGCCCCGTGACCGACGCCAGCGGCGGCTTTGCGGCCGCCAGGAAGAAGCATAGCGTAGACGGCGCTGACCAGCGCCGCCCAAGCCACCGGAGGCCGTCGCGTGGTCTTCCACTCCCCCGTGCGCGCTGCCACCCTCGTCGTGAACCGCTAGGCGCGGAGCACGCTCTCTGCCGCCGCCGTGCCAGTACGGCGACCCCGACGAAGACCGACGCCATTACGCCATGCCCGACCGAGTTTAGCAGTGGAACGGGACCAGTAACTCTCACTAGTGCTGCCTGGCCACCTAAACCCACTGCCAAGCCACTGCCTCGCCGTAATCGCTCGCCGGAGATTCTCCGTTCACGGCCACCCCCTCGAGCCGCCTATAAATAGAGGCCCCGAGCTCCAGCTAGTACCCACACCACCTCTGCACTCCACCAAGACCCCGCCTAGCCACTGGAAGAGCCTCGAGGGAGTCTCCTTCCTCAACTCTGGCCGCCGCGACCCGCCACGGGATCCAGCTCGATTCGCTCCCGTGCGTGCACCTCTGCCTCCCATCTCAGCCAATAGCTCTCTAGTGCATCCCTCCTTCTGACCCGCACTTCAATTCGAAGGTTGCAGCACACCACCGGAGTTCCCCACCATCGCACGAGCCGCCGTCCGCCGGAGAAAGTGTCGCCGTCGACGTGGTGCTCTCCGACGCCCAAGTCCACCAGCCACCGACGCGGAAGGACACGCTGATACTCTTGGTACACTCCGATCTCCCTGACTCGCCGTGGTTCGACGCCGGCGACCACCGCAGCCTTCAGGCGCCGGCGAGGTTTTTCAAACCTGACATGTGGACCCCCCACGTCAGCCTCTCTTCTTTCACCCCCGAAGCGTTTTCTGTTGGCGCCTTCGGGCAGAGTACATTTTCTCTGTGGGCTGGCGCGTTTCTATTCGAACCGTTTTCTGTTTTCTCAGTTAAGCCCCTGGAACTTTTCTGTTTCATTACAGATGAGTCCCTGGACAGAAACCCTTATAACTTTTTAATAAAAAGTGATTTTTGAGTGATTCTTTTTCTGACAGTCTTATAATTTTGTCTAGTTTTTTATTGGATTTATTTGAAAAAAATTTGGAACAGCTTTTCTGCACGCGTTGGTTTTCACGTTAGTATGCATTTTTCGCTATACCGTAGGTTCCGGGAGAGGTGACGGAGCCGCGAACTTCGCCGAGCTAGACTCCGACTTCTCCGAACCAGGAAAACATGTTTGAACCTTTGATATGATAGGTGTTTTGCATGTTTGCGTGAAAGGTTGTGCATGGCATATGAGTATCGGTGAGTATCTCGTTGCATGTGAGGCAACTACCTGTGTGTTCCAAAGTTACTGTGATCTCTGATGAGAGATGGCCTAGTCATGTGGTGACATGAAGGGCAGTAAGGTGGTACTGTTGTAGCAGGCCAGCCTTACGTCATCCGATTAATTCCGACGTTAACGTGGACGGAGTCACGTTATCATTCTTCCCCCTTCCGTGCTACCACGTGTTTTCTGCCAGAATGCGGTTTACTAAGTTGGTAACCTCTTTCCGTGTACACACCAAATAGAGGGGCCGGGATGAGGGTTCCATGGCCCTAGATTAAAGCCAGTCATCCGGTCAGGGGGCATGGGTGTTTCCGGTTGGGACCGAGAGGGGGGCACCCCTTAGAGTGCGCGTATAGAAATTTGATCCCATGCTACGCGAGGTTGTAGCCTCCCCGTCTCAAGGTTTTTCTTGAACGTTGCCGAGGGTGATTCCTGGCTTCGGAATGTTGAATGGGTGTGTACTGGTTAGACGTGTTTCTTCCAAAACACCGTAAACGGAACTAGTCCCCGTGACTACTGAAATCCGTTGGCTGTGGTTAAAGTACAAACTCTGCAGAGTCAAATCCTTTCGAGTCATCGTATCCATGGTCAAGTAACGTGATCAGCGTATCCATGTCTATGTCATAACCTCGTGGTATATTTTTTCTTTCCGGTAAGCGAGCGTGAGTAGTAAACTTGGCTGAATGTTATTCCTGTGGATGGACTAACCCTGTTGTTTATCTCATGCCTGATTATTCTCTTGATATGATTTAAAATTCATGAGTTACTAAGTTATGAATATAAGCCCTTTATGTGATGTTGCTCAGACGTCCGACTGTGGCATGTTTGTCTTTTACTTTCAATATAAGCCCTTTATGTGATGTCGCTCAGACGTCCGACTGTGGCATGTTTGTCTTTTACTTTCAATATAAGCCCTTTATGTGATGTCGCTCAGACGTCCGACTGTGGCATGTTTGTCTTTTATTTTCAATATAAGCCCTTTATGTGATGTCGCTCAGACGTCCGACTGTGGCATGTTTGTCTTTTACTTTCAATATAAGCCCTTTATGTGATGTCGCTCAGACGTCCGACTGTGGCATGTTTGTCTTTTATTTTCAATATAAGCCCTTTATGTGATGTCGCTCAGACGTCCGACTGTGGCATGTTTGTCTTTTACTTTCAATATAAGCCCTTTATGTGATGTCGCTCAGACGTCCGACTGTGGCACGCACTGCCTTTTATTTTCTATTATAAGCCCTGTATGTGGTGTCGCCTTGACGCCCGACTGCGGCATTGTTATTCTTGCATTTTCCTCTTGAGGAGTCATTCAGACCCTCGTTTGGCACCCAGTATATTATTTTGGGATTTCGGGAGGACTACCGCCCGACTTCTCTTTTATTTCCCGTGCAGTATTATCTCTATGTCTGAGTGCACTTGTTAACCTGTTCATATGCATCATGTCTACATTTGTTATATCTTATGTCCGAACTGTCTTGCGAGTACTTTCATAGTACTCACCTGGCTTGTCGATTTGGCCAGATGTTGACGAAGGCGATCTCATGGATGAAGAGTTTGATAGTGAGTCCGACGCCTAGAGGAGTCCCAGTCAGCCCCGTGCGATCCTGGATATTGGTCACTTGTATTATATATGCTTCCATCACCCGCAATAAATCTCCTCGAGCTTCACCCCGACGATCGAAGAGCTGTAGTTTTCAGGAGTCATATCACCCATTTCGCGGTGATATTTTCACCACCGTTGTTATCGTGAGTTAGTAGTTATGCCACCCTATCCGCCGTTGTGTTTTATCGGCGTACATGTAATAAATTGTTGAGCAGTCTCTGCTCAACCTTGTATTATATTCAGTACTCCTGGTATTTTTCTTCTGTGACCAAGATATTGTCTACCAGTGAGAAGGAATTCTTCTTTACTGGTCCGTAAAAGGGATTGGTCTCTCAATAAATATTTTATTGAAAAACCGGTCGTGACAAATGTCTCGTCCCGGCTCTACGCAATGTACGGCTGCCCAAGGACTTCAAGGGTCCACGTAAGGTGCCCAATTACACCGCCGATTTATCCCCCGAGTCATGGGTCGAAAGTTATGAGATGGCGATGGAGATGCTGGATGTGGATGATGCGGCATGCGCTAAATACTTCACCATGATGTTGGAAGGAACGGCTCGCACTTGGTTGAAAAACTTACCAGCTAACTCCATTGGGTCATGGGCCGAGTTGAGGGCCCGGTTTATTCAGAATTTCAAAGACACATGCAAGCAGCCCATGTCAATTGTGTGCTTAGCTGCCTGTGTCCAGGAGGAAGGAGAATCAACAACCCATTGGGTGCGCCGGGTTTCAGAAATTTTGCATTCATCCGACCGCATCAACACTGATACAGCAGTTTTAACGTTGGAAGGCAATTGCTGGTTTACACCTCTGAAGTTGAAGTTGGGACGGCTCAAACGTCACTGCAATGACATGGGGACTCTTATGGCAGCCTTGGTGAAATATGCCGATTCTGATAGTACCAAGGACCCTGAATCTGGTGATGACAAGACAGGGAAGGGAAAGAAGAGTGGCAGCACCAAAGGCAGCAATATAACCCGACGGCTCATGGAAACAGTGGTAAGCGTAAAAGCGGATAACAGTTTAGATTTTGTGGCTAACACCAGCGCGCGGGACAAAGGCCAGCGTCGTAAGGGTAAACCGCCCCAGCATGGAGGAGTACCAAGTCCCAATCCGGAGCGCCTGTCTCACCTATTAAACCAGCCTAGCTCGAAGCACGGGTCGCGGGATAAGTCGGCCACGGACCTCTGGAAGTATTGTTATATTCTGCAGGAGTTCAAAAATTCAGATTTTTTCGGTATGATCATGGACCGGGCGGCGGTTCAGGCCCTGGATCTCATGGGCTGGGTTACGGCGGGGGCAGTTCCGGTTCAGGTTTTCACGGTAATCAGAGCCGGCATGGCAACCAAGGCAATCAGGGCAACCAAGGTGGTTATAATCATCAGGGCAATCAGCAGCAACAGCAGCAGTCGGGTTACCAGAGCAACCCGAAGCAATTGAATAGTGGATAGTACCATGTCTTCACCACGATCCTGTGCAAACGCGACCAGAAGCTGCACAAAAGGGTAGTGAAATCCGTTGAACCGGTGGTGCCCCGTTACTTATGCTGGTCTGTACAACCCACTGTGTGGAGTCGAGAGGATCATCCACCTCGGGTTGATAATCCGGGTCATCTGGCATTGGTGGTGGCACCTCAGATTGGAGGTTATAAGTTCACCAAAGGTACTCATGGATGGGGGGAGTCGTATCAATATCCTTTATTATTAAACCTTCCGTCGCATGGGGTTAACAGACAAAAATCTTAAACCGTCTAACACGGTCTTCCATGGTGTGGTGCCTGGTAAATCGGGGTACCCAGTTGGTAAGATAGCTCTGGAGGTTACTTTTGGAGATGAGCATGATTCAAGATCAGAGACATTGACTTTTGAAGTGGTGAAAATCAAGAGCCCATATCATGCCCTGTTTGGACGGACGGCTTATGCTAAGTTCATGGCAAGGCCCTATTATGTCTATCTGCAGCTCAAGATGCCGGGCCATAAGGGGACCATCACGGTGCATGGGAGCCGCAAGATCGCTTTAGAATGTGAAGAAGGTGATGCGGCATATGCTGAGTCGGTTTGTGCAACAAAGGAGTTGAAATTCTACAAGGACAATGTTGATCCGGCGGATATGACTTCTTTGAAAAAGCCAAGTACAGAGCATGAACCGGCCTTGAAGTTTAAATCGGCTGATGAGACTAAGCTTGTTGATTTTGTTCCTGGCAATTCATCCAAGCAGTTTAGCATCAGCGCTAACTTGGATCCGAAATAGGAAAGCGCGCTCATCGAGTTCATCCGTGAGAACCGGGACATCTTTGCGTGAAAGCCTTCTGACATGCCAGGTGTACCGAGGGAACTCGCTGAGCACACACTTAATGTTGATCCCAAGTTTAAACCGGTCAAGCAGTTTCTTCGCCGGTTCAATGAAGAAAGACGCAAGGCTATTGGTGAGGAGGTAGCCAGGCTCTTGGCGGCTGGGTTTATCATTGAACTATTCCATCCTGAGTGGTTGGCTAATCTGGTGCTGGTACTTAAGAAGAACGGCACTTGGCGTATGTGTGTGGACTACACAGATTTAAACAAGGCTTGTCCAGCAGATCCTTTTGCCCTCCCTCGTATTGATCAAATCATTGATGCTACGGCGGGTTGCGAGCGTTTGAGTTTTCTGGATGCTTATTCTAGTTACCATCAGATCAAAATGGCAGTTAAGGACCAGGAGAAGACAGCTTTCATAACTCCTTTTGGAGCCTTCTTCTATGTATATATGCCTTTTGGGCTCAAGAGTGCCCACGCGACTTATCAGCGTTGTGTGCAGAATTGTCTTCATAATCAGATTGGCCGCAATGTTCATGCTTATGTGGATGATATTGTGGTGAAATCTAGAAAGGAGGAGACATTGATAGATGACTTGAAGGAGACCTTTGATAACCTCCGGGTTTATAAAATGATGCTTAATCCGGCAAAGTGTGTGTTTGGTGTACCGGCAGGTAAGCTCTTGGGCTTTCTAGTGTCTAACAGGGGCATTGAAGCTAATCCGAAAAAGATCAAGGCTATCACTTCCTTGGCTAAACCAAAGTGTATCAATGATGTTCAATGACTGGCAGGCCGGATTGCAGCCTTAAGCCGGTTTATCGGTCGCCTTGGGGAGAAGGCCATCCCTTTGTATCAGATGCTGAAAAAGACAGACAACTTTGTCTGGAGTGACGCTGCCAATGAAGCGTTTGAGAACTTAAAGTGGCAGCTAGCCGAGCCGCCTATCCTTGCTGCTCCGATTGATAAAGATCCCTTGTTGTTATATGTGGCTGCTAATGCCCGGGCTGTTAGCGTGGCTATTGTGGTGGAACGCAAGGAGGCCGGAAAGGAGTATCTGGTTCAACGGCTGGTTTATTATATCAGTGAGGTACTTATTGAGTCCAAGCAAAGGCACCCGCATTGGCAGAAGCTGGTGTATGGAGTTTTTATGGCGAGCCGGAAGCTTAAGCAATATTTCCAGGGTCATCCAATCATTGTGGTCAGCCCTGCTCCTTTGGGGGATATAATCCAGAACAGGGAAGCAACTGGCCGGATTGCCAAGTGGGCTATTGAGCTTGGACCTCACGGGTTAAAATATGTGCCCCGGACAGCGGTCAAATCTCAGGCACTTGTGGACTTCATCAATGACTAGACAGACTTACAGGCGCCAGAAGAGAAGCCGGATCATACTTATTGGACTATTCACTTTGATGGGTCCAGGCAATTGGAGGGCTCGGGGGCTGGAGTCGTATTAACCTCCCCGCGAGGTGATAAGTTTTGTTATGTTCTCCGTTTAGTGTTCCCTTGCACTAACAATGCAGATGAGTACGAGGCTTTACTCCACGGTCTTCGGATGGCTAAGGAGATGAATTTAAGCCGGGTTAAGTGCTTCGGTGACTCGCACCTGGTAGCTCAACAAGTGTCTGGCACTTGGGATTCCAAGGACCCACTCATGGCAGCATATCGTCGAGAGGTGGACATTGTTGTAGGTCACTTCAAAGGTTATCAGGTTGATCATGTGGACCGGCAGAAGAACGAAGCGGCAGACGCTTTAAGCCGTTTGGGTTCCCAACGTAAACCGGTCCCGCCTAATGTCTTCCTGGATGTACTGCATAATCCGTCAGTCAAGCTCCCTACGGAGGAGGATTTGGCTGTTCCTGATCCGGAGGCTCAGTTGGTGGCGGCTCTTCATGTTATCCCAGATTGGACGGTCCCTTATTTGGCGTATATGAACTGGGGAGAGTTACCAGAGGATGAAACCTTGGCAAGGCAGATAATTCGGCGATCAAAGTCCATGACTATTGTCAATGGCGAGTTACATCATTGCAGTGTAACAGGGGCATTTTAGTGTTGCGTGTCTCCTAAAGAAGGCCGTGAGATTTTGCATGAGATCCACGAAGGGGATTACGGTCATCACGTCGGTTCAAAGTCACTGGTAGCTAAAGCTTTTCGTCATGGCTTCTATTGGCTGACGGCTCATGCTGATGCAGAAGACTTGGTGAAAAAGTGCGACGGTTGTCAGAAATTTTCACGCTGAGCCCATGTTCCGGCCCAGGAATTGAGGATGATTCCAATCACTTGGCCGTTTGCAACTTGGGGGCTGGATATGGTTGGGCCCTTTAAGAGATCCAAGGACAAGAAGACCCACCTTTTGGTGGCGGTTGATAAGTTCACTAAGTGGGTGGAGGCAAAGCCAGTCGGTAAGTGTGATGCAGCCACGGTGGTTCAATTCCTCAAGAAGGTGATTTTCCGGTTTGGTTTTCCACACAACATTATAACTGATAATGGTACCAATCTATCCGAAGGTGCTATGAAGGAGTTCTGTCAATGTGAGCACGTCCGGCTTGACGTATCATCAGTGGCTCACCCCCAGTCTAATGGTCAAGCGGAGCGAGCCAATCAAGAGATCTTGAGAGGCATCAAACCCCGGCTTATGGTTCCTTTGCAACAGACGCCGGGTTGTTCGGTGGAAGAATTACCTACTGTGTTGTGGAGCATCAATACCACGCCCAACAGATCCACGGGTTACACGCACTTTTTTATGGTTTATGGAGCGGAGGCGGTTCTCCCTAGTGACATCTGTCATGACTCGCCTCGTGTGGCGGCGTATGTTGAAGATGACAATGAGAAGGCACGACAGGAAGCACTTGACCTGTTAGATGAGGAGCGTGACATTGCAGCAGCACATTCGGCGATTTATCAGCAAGATCTGCGTCATTATCACAGCTGCTAGTTTAGAACCAGAACTTTTCAATAAGGCGATCTGGTGCTGCGACTCATCCAGGATCAGACTGATATGCACAAGTTATCCCCGCCTTGGGAAGGACCCTTTCTGGTCAGCAAGAATCTGCATAATGGGTCATACTACCTTATAGATGTTCGAGAGCACAAAGACTCATGTAAATCGGAGTGACGTTGTGTTCACTGGGATGCATGTGTAGGAAGTTTTCAAACCATAGCTACACCTCTTGATCGGCGCAAGGCCACGAGAAAAATCACTTGGGGGCTTGGTCGTGTCCGAACCATAGCTACACCTCTTGATCGTCTAAAAGCCAAAAAGAAAATTACTTAGGGGCCAAAGAGAGTGTTTCAAAAGAACAACTCAAACATAGGCACCCACTGAGCACAGCTCAAAATATTGCTTGGGGATTATGTGCTATCGCAATGAACAAAGAATCTACACTTGTAATAGGCTATCAAGCCACGACTTGGAAGCCTGGTGTATACACCTAAAACCCCGGGTTAGCCTTCCTTTTTTAAGTAAGTCACTCCGTCCAGGTAAACCTGGTATGACCCGTCGAACTTTGACAAGTCAATCTCATAAGACCCTGAACTTGTCAAAGTTAAAACGGCGATTGGTTAAAGATTGAGGTCCGTCTTAAAAGGCTTTGTAAAATGGTTTAACTCAGCGGCCTGGCAGCCCATGAAAAGCCTCGAATTTGGGGCCTGGTAGCCCGTGAAAAGCCTCGACTACAAGTTTTCATATGCTTTTATTTGCCAAGTTTTTTCTCCTTTGATGAGATTTATGATGTTTTTGATAAACCGGTGTTCATTAACCCGGTTCGGCTTTCAACTACAAAGTTCTCAGTAAATGATCACTCATAATCCGGAGTTTATTAACCCGGTCTGGTTTTGACTATAACTCGCCAGTTGGGGTTATCATTACTCAAGGTTGGGGTTATCACCCTCACGGCCAAAGTTGGTCAACCAACATTATGATTCCAGGTCACAGGTATCATTTATTTTTATATTTGATTGTCTTGTTACAGCCTTGGTTAAACCCTGGCTATATATCTGGGCATCATGACCCATCCGGTGATAAACGGCTAGGACACTTTCAAACTTTTTGTATGCAGGAACAGCTACGGATTATGAATGTCATATATCTTAAGCATGGCGAATTAACAAGTGTCAGGAAAAATAAATATGCACGAAGGCATAATAGACCAAGTGTTTGAACTAGCCTATTACAAGGCGTTTCAGTGCCCAAAAGAATAATTGTTTTTCGGCAAGTATTGATGTTCGCAGAAGGCTAACCCGGCCTCCGGATCATGATTCGTCACCAGGTTGACTTGACGGCTGCGGATCATCTTGCACCGGTTCATCCTCCTCATCTCTACCCAGCGGCTGGAAGTTAATAGTTGCCCAGTTGATCCTAGTTAGGGCTTGGAACACAGCTTCGTCGCTTATAAGGGTGGACGGTTCACTGTCAGGGGCATAGGTGTGCTTACGAATTGGCGGGATAAGATTTTGGGCCTCGGGAGTTGGTGCAGCCACCCGTTTGTTGTTGACGTCATAACTTTCCTGATAATGTGAAAGATCAGCTTCTTCAGCCAATTGGCAAGCCAGTGGACGTACTTCCCGGTTTATGGCTCGAAGGTCATCATTGCCAAATTCTGATCCGTCTTCTTTTAAGCTCGGATAACCTTTACCCATATCCACCGGATCAAGATTAGGCACCCATGCTTTTTCCCGGGTTAGCGCGGTCAGACCACCAACCCTCGCAGCAGATCTTTTCAGCTCTTCAACCCGGGCAGGCAGCATTGACAACCTTTCTAAGGTCTCCTTGATAAGAGTGGGGGCGGCTTGTTGTGAGAAGCAGTACAGATGATCCGTTGTGCGCCGGTATATAATTGCTCTTTCAGAGTATAGGCAGCCTTCAGCTTCTTCTGCATGTCAGAACCCAGATGGGTAATGCGAGTCCCTGCATCATTACAAAACATAAGTAAACCGTCAATGTATGAGATTTTATGTTGAAAACATAAGTAAGGAGACTTACCAAGTACAGTAGTGGTCATAGCATTGATCTGCCGCTTTAGACTAGTCAATTCTTCTGCCACCGGTTTAAGGGCTGCCTTGGCATCTTCGGCTCTTTTCTGTAAAGCGAATTTTTCCATGGCCCAATCCGCCCGCTCTTTATTGAAACCCTCCTTCAGCTTTTCCATGGCGGCTAAGGCACTGGTCAGCTCATCTTTTCCTTTTTGGGACTTGATGTTCTCTTGCAAATCAGCGGTTTGAGTTTCCTTTTTGCTCAGCTCATCCTATAAGAAACAGACATATCATGAGCTGGTAGAACATATTTGAAGTACCAAGCAAATAACAAGTTATGCACATGATACTTGGGGGCTAATGCCTATTTGCTTGTTATCAGAAACTTTTACAAGTCCCAAGCACAATACAAGTATTATTCTTGGCACTTGGGGGCTAATGTATGATTGTTCAAAGTAACATTATGGATTTTCTTCTAAAAAGTCCCGGTTTAACTTGAAAAGATAACCCGGCCCTTAGAGGCTAACCATGCAATATTGAGATATTACAAAGTCCCGGTTTAGATTGATATTACAAACCGTCACTTGGGGGCTACTGGAGTTGACATTTGGAATTAGGTATAAGAGGGAAACAGTTATGAAGAGTTAAACACTAGTTACCTCGTATCGCTCTTTCATCAAGTTTACTAAGCCGGCCTCATTGTCGCGGCTTGTGTACAGACGGTTCAAGAAGCCAGAGTGAATGTCTTGCGCGTTGAGATGGGCGTAGCTTGACAAGTCTGTGTTCCACTTGCCTTTGCCCATAGCAGAAAGTTCATCCTTGGCACTATGCTTGGATAAAGCGACAGGATTGCCAGGAACAGTGTGGCCAAAGCCAGTAATCATGATGTCATCTTCCTTGTCACCAGCAGCCTTCACTGGAGTTGACGGTTTGTCAGTAGCCTTAGCTGGGCTTGCCGGTTTATCAGTATCTCGGACCGGGCTTGTCGGTTTATTTGACTGGCTTGATGGAGCAACTTCTACTTGTTCAACGAAAAATTCATGGTCTTGAGGAGGCGGATCATCAAGCAGAACGTCAGCGTTGGTCTCTACTGGATCTGGAGTTCTCTCCAGTTCAATAACCACATTTTCATCTGACGGTTTGTTTAACCGAGCCTTCTTGCTGGGCCTTGGCTTGGCACTGAGAAGAACATATATAAAGGTCAATACATTGTGTAAACATAAGGCATTGAAAATAAATTTAAAGCATAACTCACCCAAGAACTGTCTTGAGTGGTGGAAGTTGTGTGGCCGATGACTCGCCAGAGGAGGAATGAGTGGTTCCCTGATAATTTGAATCAGACGGATTAAGAGGTTGTCGGAAACAACCCGCCTTGGGGCAAGAAGCATCAGTAATATAAGAGACCTCTGATCGACGTTTCCGGACCGGAGTGTTCGGTAAACCGGCGGAGGTAACTACCTGGCCGCTATGCCGAGTTGTGCGGCGGGCTTCATGTTGCTGCTTCTTCAAAAGAAAGTTTGGGTCCAAGTAAGCAAGGGGGTGAGAAAATTTTACTTTCTGGTTTGCTTGATGGATTGTCTGTGTTAGCAGAGGATCTGAACCGGTGGAAAGAATAATTACCTCTACATCCTCAGCTTGGCTGCCTTCAGCATCGTCCTGATAATAGTCATTGTCGATGAGGTGTATGAAAATGAACCAAGAGAGTCACGTTCTACGTCTGAGTCCAGATTAGCCTCATCAGCATCAGCATTTGGTTCGGAAGACGCAGTGGTCCTTTTCTTGGCAGGTTTTTTGGTAAGCTTGGTCTTCGGGCGAGGTGTTTTTGCCGGTTTATCCTGTGGTTTTTTCTTCCCGAACGGATCATCGCCCTGCCAAAAATGACAAATTTTTGAGACTATTTAAAAGGGAGCAAGCTAAAACAAAAAAGTTGTGATTCTTACAGTTGGCGGTTTATTGGAAATGCAGAAGGGGCTTAATCCGGTTTGGCTACAGACAGCTTCCGGCTCATTCAATATTTTCTTGACGGCCTTAGTAACTTCAGCTTCTGTTAGCTGAATGTCGATATGTCGTTGAGGATCTTTTAAGTCCCCTGTGTACTCACACATTAAACCGGGGCGCCGGCTTAAAGGAAGAACGCTCCAAGATATCTAGAAGCGAACAAAGTCAACACCTGTTAACCCGTTTGCCATAAAGGCTCTGAGCTTTGACAGTTGGGGTGCATAGTTGGACCGTTCCTTGGCAGTCAGCCTCTGAGGAAACGGATGAGTGTTACTAAGCTGGTGAGGACGGCAACCCGGCAGAGGGTTTTCATCAGTTGGAGACGTGTCTCGGCAATAAAAACAGGTTTGGTTCCAGTCCTTGGGGTGACTATGAAGCTTGGCGTGAGGGAAGCTGACATCTTTTTTTTTGAATAGCCATTCCACCAAGTTCGGTATTGGGCCCATCTGTAATCTCAGTACGGCGGTTCAAGTAGAAAAGGCTCTGAACAACTCAACTGTGGGCTCCTCTTGAAGATAGACCTCACAAAATACTTGGAAATTGCAAATATTGGACACAGAGTTTGGTCCAATATCTTGAGGGTGGAATTGGAAGCTGGCAAGCACATCTCGAAAAAAATTGAACTGGGAGGGCGAAAGCCTCGACCCAGATGGTCAGCGAACACGACTACTTCTCCGTCTTTGGGTTCAGGGGGATTTTCCGGACCAGGGGCTTTCCAATGGATGACTTCTTTCTTGGCTAAAGCGCCAGTTGCGACACATCTGTCTAATTGTTCCTCAGTAACCCGAGAAGGAACCCAGTTGCACTCATAAACTTGTTTGGCCATTTCAATGGAAAGCTGAAACATGGTTATTGTCGGTTTAAGATTTATAATGGGCAAGTATAAAGCGACGCAAGAGCAGAAGAAGACAGAAGTATATACACATTGTTAAACCAGAGTCAGACATTGGAGATGGTACAAAGATAAAGCGGCTTGGTGGTTTAACAGGGGAGTAATGGTACCTACCGGATCATCAATTTTCTATGAGATTAAACCGCCTACTCTGGTATAGAAGGTACAGGTGAAGGAAAAACAACAGATTGGCATGGTAATTTCATATCTGCAGCGTGTTGGTAAATCAAAATATATTCAGACTTAAAGCGTAAGTGCTTAAGCAAGTTTAATAGATCTAGATGAGTTTTTCTACACGAAGCAGATGATCTAAGGATGAAAAAGGGGATTGTAACTACAGCTGTGTAAGAAAGTAGCAGATCTGAAGTCATCATGTACGCTATAAAGAAGAACAGGGAAGAATAGTTTCAAGCCTCGAGGAACACCGAAACCCTAATGATAGATCTAAAGCAAGGGAAAAGAAAACTTACTGACGTTGACAGAGCAGCGAAGGAGCACCGCGTTTCTCTGGTGCGTTCAGGTTGATGCAGCGGCCGGAGTTGAGGTCGAGGGCGGAGCTTGACGACGGCGGCCGCGCGTGAGGGTTAGGTCGGCTCGAGGAGGAAGAAGAGCGAAGAGGCACGGGGGGAAAATGGAAAGGACCCCATGGTCCTATTTATAAAGGTAAAGGGATAAGTGTCAGGCGCGAAAATCGAGGAGCCCAAAAATTGGATATGTGACGGAGCT
This sequence comes from Aegilops tauschii subsp. strangulata, assembly GCF_002575655.3. Classification (NCBI taxonomy): domain Eukaryota; kingdom Viridiplantae; phylum Streptophyta; class Magnoliopsida; order Poales; family Poaceae; genus Aegilops; species Aegilops tauschii. Next base: position 141,340,773 of record NC_053040.3, on the reverse strand, counting down.
GTCGCCTCGATTGTCGGAGGCTCATTAATGAAGGTGAGCTATATGCAATCTTTAATAACAGGTGACGTCATGGCGGTTTATCATGATCCTGGAAGATGACGTCATGGCGGTTTATGAGACTTACGTGAAGGTGCTGAAGAAGAAATTTTCCTAAGTATTGAAGATTGACATGAACCAGTTCAAATCAATCTGGGGCCTAATGTTGGGGATATTACTGCTGGGTGTAAACCGGCCAGGAGAGGCCGGCTTATACCCATAATGAGTAATTATGTTTGAAGCCCATGAAGACAAAGACGGTGGCGCTTTATGAAGGCCCAGGGCCCAAAGGCGGATTAAGGCCTGTAGACATAAACCGACATTGACATGTAAACTTGTACTGTAAGATAAAAAGAGTAGAGACCGAGGCGGACAAGTTTATGAGCCGGCCTCGGGATCCTGTAAACCGACGGGCGTCAACCCATGTATATAAGGGGACGACCCGGCGGCGGTTTAGGGACAACAGACAACAACTAGAGAACCAGGCATAGCGGATTCGCTCCCTGGTCATCGAAACCCTAGCAATTCCACAACAACTGGATCGTAGGCTTTTACCTTCACCACAAGGGGCCGAACCAGTATAAACTCCCTGCGTCCTTTGTCCTCTTTAACCCCTTTAAGCTAACCCGTCGCGATGGCTCCACGACTAAGTCCTTTCTCTAGGACATCTGCCGTGACAAAACCACGACAGGCGGGGTCTCGAACGCCTACTCGCGCATACGTACGGCCAGGGCTCGTGTACATGGCTGGGTCGGAACGGAGAAACTGCGTCATCGTCGTGTTCATGGGGAGCCAACCGGCTGGGTCGGAACGGAATGCATCGTCATGTTCATCGGGAGCCAACCGGCTTGGACGGAACATGCGATGGAAATGAGGCCTGGCGTACCGCAGAACGGAGGAAACAGCCTTGTGTTCGACCGGCCATGGTGGAAACGGGATCCTGTTCATTGGGAGGGGTCTGGCATACCGCAAAACGGAGGAAACGGACCTCCTACGGTTAAAACGGGGTCCTGTTGATCGGGAGGGCTGTGGCGTACCGCAAAACGGAGGAAACAGACTTGTGTTGGAGCGCTACGGTCGAAACGGGGGTCCTGTTCATCGGGAGGGGTGTGGCGTACCACAAAACAGGACTCCACGGGCTCCTGTTCATCCACCGCCGACCTCCTCCAGCCTCCACCAGCGACTGTTCATCCACGGGCTCCTATTCATCCTGCCTCCACCGCGCGCTCCTCCACCAGCTACTGTTCAACCAGCCCTCTCCACGGGGGTCCTGTTCAACCACCTCTCCATGGGCTACTGTTCATCCAGCACACCACCGGCTACTGTTCAACCAGCCCTCCACCGGCTACTATTCAACCATCCCTCCACGGGGGCCTGTTCATCCAGCCCTCCACGGGGTCCTGTTCATCCACCGGCTCAATCGATCGGGGTACTGTTCATCCAGCAGCAACGGCCTCTACTACCACAGGGTCCTGTTCATCCAACCCCCCACCGAGAACTGTTCATCCAAACCCCCTCAACAATGCTCATTGTTCATCCAGGGAAGGAGGCAGCAGTGTTCGATCGACTTCAGTTAGCAGCAGTAGTGAAGGAATCACAATCGGGTTCAGTTAACAGCAAGGGATCGATCGATCGCTCGGGTTCAGTAACGCGTAGCCTGCAGTGCAGTCGCTCAGGTTCAGTTAGAGCCCAACGCCTCGCTCGGGTTCAGTTAGAGCCCAACGCCTCGCACACACGCGCGTACGTACGAGAGAAACGCACATCGCTCGACCCCCGACCAGCCACCGTAACCGGGAACTCCCCGATATTTTCCTCGCCCTCGCTTCTCCCATGGTTTTTTCCGTCATGGACGGCCCAAAGAATGTCATGCAGCTGCCTCTCCGGCCCGCCTAGGACGAAAAGCCCATTTTCTGTCATGATTTTTTGTCATAGAAGTAGGAGCCCACGACATCTATGATGATACCGGGTTTTCTCACAATTATCATCATAGAAGTGTCATAAGTATGACGTAAAAAAAATCGATCGGCCCTAAATGTCACGGATGTGTCTTTTTTTCTAGTGTTGGTTGAAGTCCTTCTCTTTAAAGATTGTTTCGTCATCCTTAAACTCTGGACATCCGGTAGCAATTTCCTTCGGCTCAAGTTCTGATTGCCACGCCTTGGCCTGGCCTAGAGTAACAATGGCTCCGGCTCGGGAGGCTGATAATCTAACCTCCTCAATTTGAGCCGGCACCATTGAGAGATGATCCAACCCCGTCTTGATATGATTTGGAGGTTTCTTCCCACCCGACAAAGATACAAGGCTGCGCAGTGTTCCAGTATACAGCTGCTCAGTCAATGAATAAGCCGCTTTCAATTTGAGTAGCATGTTCCGACCAAGACTGGCACTTTTGGGGCATTTTCAATTTTTCGCACGAGAGTCGCCAGGCGGGTTAAGAATTATATGTTATGAATTGCCAGGCGGGTCAAAGGAATACCAAAGCAGATAATGAGTTGCAGATTAAGCTTACCAAAGATGGCGACTGACATCTGACCGATATGTTGCTTTAAGCCGGCTAACTATTCGGTTACCGGCTTAAGCTTAGCCTCAGCATCTTAAGCCTTTCTTTTTGATTCAAATGAAAAAGCTTTCTCAACGATTCCTATTCTACTAACAAGAGTAGACATGCAAAATTTTATTTGTTACTGAAGAGAAAACCGTTCCAGCTGTTCCTAAATAGCTTCCTTCAAAAGGATTTCCGCTTGCTCGGTGAATGTCTTGCTAGAAGATATAATTTCTTGGAATTGAGGTTTAGTATCTTTTAGATGTTTACGTAACTCATCCAGAAATTTATTTATCTGTTCAATTTCTAACGAATCAAGATATCCTCTTGTTCCGGTCTAAATAGTAGCTATCTGCTCTTCCACAGGGAGAGGATTTGCGCAGTCTTGTCAGTTTCCCAGGCGGTTCTTTCAGCATGAAAACCTGCCTTGATTTTCTCAAATTCTTCCAATGAAGTTTTCAGCTTTGACTCAGCCTTGGAAGTTTCTGCTTGCTGCAGTTCTATATTCTTCTTTAAGTCGCTAAGCTGTGAATCTTTCACGGTCAACTCTTCCTGAAATACGATATTGAAGCAATGGTCATAACACAAGGAGCAAGTTTTTGTGATACAGTTAATTAAGTCCCAAGCACATTGCCGGCAATATACTTAGAACTTGGGGGCTAATGTACATCATTTCAATCTATAAGTCTCGGCTCATCTTGTTAAGTTAAGCCAGCCCTTGGGGGCTACGGATTTGGTTCTCTCAAGGGATTATATGTCCCGGCTCATCTTGTTAAGTTAAGCCGGCCCTTGGGGGCTACGGAATTGGTTTTCAGTAATGATTGTAAGACCCGGCTCATCTTATCACGTTAAGCCGGCCCTTGGGGGCTACACTTCGGAAATTTCTACAAAAGTCTAAGGCATACTCATTGTCTTTCCTATACTTAATACTTGGGGACTAGTATGGACATATGTATATGCACAAGACTAAATAAGGGTTGGATATCTTCATACCTCATATTTCTGTTTTATCAACTGGACTAATCCAGCCTTCATATCACCGCTTGTGTTAAGGCGGCTCAATTAGTCCGAGTACACATCACCTGCACTGAAGGGGAGGTAGCTCTCCAGATCTAGTTTTGCTTTGCCTTTCTCCAAAGAAGGTGATTCTTCTTTGGCACTATGCTTGGTTAGCACAGTTGAGGCTCCTGGCGCTGTATAAGCCGTCCTAGTAACAACAATGTCATCAGAATGCTTCTCGGGAGAGATCTCTTCAGTTAGCTTGGCAGGACTAGGCGGCTTAGAGCTTGGCGGGTCATGACTGGCACCCGGGTTAATGTCAGTATTCATTGGCTCAAAGATCACAACATCAGTTTGTTGTGGAGGATCACATGCTCTTCAGGGTCTTGGATGGGGGCTTCAGAGGTTTCTGCTGTTTGCATTTCTGGCTTAGAAATTTTGGGGTCCTTTGAAGAACCACCCACCTTTTGTTTCATGCCGCCTTCGCTATGTCCCTATGATAAGAATACAAGAATTCATCAGTACATTATTACACGTCATTTATGAACAAGTACAAATGCTTACCCATGGGCAACCTTGAAAGCAGGCATTTGATTTCCACTTAAACCGCCGGATGATGGTGGCGTTCCCTGATATTTTGAGGCAGAAGAGTTAAGAGGTTGACGCATGAGGCCGGCTTGTGGAAGAGATAGATTCAGGCTATGTGGCACCTCGTTGCGACGCTTTCGAGGAGCTGGAGTATTGGGTAAGCTGGTCATGAGGTCTTCAGTGCCATCACTCCGGGCCTTGATTCATGTTGTTTTTTCTTCGAAAGAAAGTTGGGATCCAAATGAGCAAGAGGATGTGAAAATTTTACTTTCCGGATAACCCGCCGAGTTTTCTGTCTTGGCAAAGGTTTTGAGACGGAGGAAATTGTAGTTACCTCTGTTGCGTCGGCATGACTGGTCTCAGCCTCTTCCTGAGAGGAATCAGCGTCAATAAGTTTCATAAAGAAAAGACCTAGGGAGTCAAGTTCTACCTCTGACTCATCATCAAGTGTGAGCAGTTCTTCAGTTGTTGGCTCCTTACGGCGAGCCAGAGCACGAGACTTTCCTTTAGCCTTCTTAATTGGCACGCCGGCTTGTAATTTCTTCTTCCGGAAAAAGATTCGACCTGTATGCAGGTACATATGTGCAATAAGTTAAGGATATAAAACACAAAAGATAGATATGTAAGGTGAAGGTTCATTCGAGATACTTACAGCCGGAGCCAGATTAAGCGTGCAGAAAGGGTTTAATCCCACTTTACGTCAATTCTCCAAAGACTCTCCAAACAATGATTTAACTGTATCAGTGGTCTCCTTATCAGTCAAGGATGTTTGGTTATAGCGTTGAGGATCCTTCTCATCGTGTATTCACACATTAAGCCACTGCGCCGGCTCAAAGGCAAAATTGTCCAACAGACCCAACAGCGGACCAGATCAACTCCAGATAAGCAGTTAGCTACTAGAGCCCTTATTTGAAAATGTGGATGGATATTTAGCCCGCTCCGCAGCAGTAATACAAACTGGAAGCTCGTGGCTAGGGCTGAGCCGGAAAGGGCGGAAATGTGGCAGGGGATTCTCATCGCGTGGAGAGGTATCTTGGCAGTAGAACCAAGTATAGTTCCAATCTTTAGGGTGACTAGGCAGTGTGGCTGCAGGGAAAATGATGTCTCTTCACCTCTGAACGGAAATTCCGCCAAGCTCGAGACTAGGCCCGTCTGTCATCTTAGTTTGGTGGTTGAGATAAAAATATTCTCTGAATAGATCAACCTCGGGCTCTTTTTGAAAGTACACTTGACAGAAAACTTGAAAATTGCATATATTGGAGGCGGAATTGGGGCCAATATCTTGAGGATGAAGTGTGTAAAGCGCAGAACATCCTGGAAGAACTTTGACCTGGGTGGTGAGAAGCCATGGAGGAGGTGATCCGAAAAGACAATAACTTCACCTTCTCGGGGTTGAGGAATAGTTTCAGGGCCACGAAGCCACCAATGAATAACCTCTTTGGACGATAAAAATCCCATGTCTACATATTCACTTAATGAGAGCTCGGAGACTCTGGTAGCAGCCCAGTCGCAAGAAGTGATAGCCCTAGTCATTGTTGGCGGGTTAAAAGCTACGACCTGGGTGTAAAAGTATGACGGGTTAATATTATGGCGATGAGGTGCTTAAAGGGTGCAATGACAATTCAGTAGCTGCAAGCCAATTATGGATATAAGATTAATCATTGTTATGAATCATGGAGAAATCATAAGACACTCTTGTAAGAGGGTAAGGCGACTCCCAGGTTCATTGACAAGCTGGCGGGTTACAAGTTCATGGCTAAGCCGGCCAGGTGCTGGCGGGTTATAAAGTCATTGTTAAGCCGCCCAAACAATGAACAGTGGGTCAGTGGCTTATGGATTCAAGGTTGTTCAAATTTTGCTAAGTGTGGGACAAACAGTTTTCATAAGATCACAACTGTATTTACAGATCTACAAATGACGCAAAAAGGAAATAAGTGCTAGACCTAACAGGGGTCACAGTGAAAAAACTAGTAGATTATATACTATTCTAAAGAATAAGCAATCTACATGAGATATGAGATGAAGATTAAAACGGTTTCCACATTTACTCCTACTTCGTTCTGGATCAAAATATATGTCCTAGCCAGAGAAACAAAATAAACTTGGAAGAACATGGACGAACATTGACGAGCTCCATGAAATCAAGTGTTCTTATGCGCAAATCTGAGAAAGGGAAAGAATAATACCTGACGGAAGTAGTGGAAAGCGGGCGAGCGCCGCGGGTCTCTGGTCCCAACAGGTCGACGCAACGGCCTTTGACGAAGATTGCTGGCGAAGCTTGGCGGGGGTGGAGGAGCTCCAGTGGCGGCACGGATGTGAGGAAGAAGAAGAGAGGGAGACATGGGTAAAAAGTGAAAAGGTAGGGCCCCCGTCCCTATTTATAAGGGAAAGTGAAATAGTGAATGGAATGCGCGGAGATCGAGGAGGTGTGATGGTTATCTCACCAAAAGAGGCGCCTCGATTTTTAGAATGGTTGGTTAATACAAAGATCCGTTATGATGTCATGAGGATTTTTCTTAATTTAATAGTATGACGTCGTCGTATGGCGTGTCATAAAGATTCATTCAAGGTCAAGCTTTAAAGAAGAATTCAAAGAGACTCGCCAACTGGAGATAAAGATTGACATGAACAAGTTCAAATCAATCTGGGCCTAATGTTGGGGATAAAACCCCGCGTTGTGACCCGCCCACGAGGGGCCGGGTTACACTGTTACACTGTCGGTGACTCAATAGAGAAAGTCTAAGTAGGCCCAAGAAGAGAAGACATGAAGGCTCGAGGCGGCTCCTGAGGCGAGCCTGTTGAAGGCCCAAGTCCAAGCGATGGTGCTGTAACACGGAGATGTGAGCCACCCGATGGCGACTTGCCTGGCAAGGCAAGGCGACTTAGAACCCGAGTTGGTCACGTTGTGTGGTAAGACATGGACTCTTGTAATCCCAGGGCCTCAACCTGTGTATATAAAGGCGAGACCCTGGGTAGGTTAACGCAAGTTACAATGAATCGATAGCTAAGTTAAGCGATTCTGCTCCCTTGTAATCGATATTCGATCAATACAACACAAAGCAGGACGTAGGCTTTTACCTCGTTTGTGAGGGGCCGAACCTGGGTAAACCTTGTGTCTTTCGTCCCGTTCAACCCTTTCAAGCTAACCTACGTTGCGATGGCTCCACACCTAAGTCCTTTCACAAGGGCATCTACCATGACAAAACCATGTCAGAGAAGGTAAATAACATCTGCATATATGAACTTGAACCAAACATATCTAGAGCAGACACTAGAGCAAGAAACTACAACAGAACCTCAAATAGAAAGAGCATGAACACGTACGGTATAGCAGCAGAAGCACTGGTCTTGCGGTCGACATCCTCGCCAACCATGTCATCGAAGAAGTTGTCGATGTCGGGGAAGAAGTCGTCGTTGGGGAAGTGGTCGTCGGTGTCCGGAGCGTCCGTGATGAACCGGTCAGTAGTCTTGTAGAGGGCTTCCCAAAAACCGTATCACCCTTCTCCCGTACAGGACTCAAAGAGGTGGGGTTTCGGAGGCCTACTGTCCCAACCTGCAATGCACGCCGCAAGCTGGGATGGGGAAGATCACAGGAGCATCTCAGAGATTGGAACTCGGTGGCGAGAGGAAGAGGATGTTCTGGTGTGTATCTCTTGGAGGAGCGACCTCTCTTTTATAGGCACGGAAGAAGCAGGCGAACGGGCAGCGATGGGAGGTGAAACGGAGAGAGGGGGATGAAGTGAAACAGCTAGCAGCCGAAGGGATGCGCCGTTCACATTCAGTGTCCACTATAGCAAAAATCTTTTCAACTTCCATGTGACCTTTTGTATCGCAGTTGTGCGTGGCAAAAATTTAGACATCGGCTCATTCCCGCAACCCGCGGTGTGTCGTGACGATGCATGGCGTGGCAAGGCGGGCGGCGGAGGAGGAGCGTGCGTGAATGTCCCTCTTGTTCTCATGCTCATACATGTGGGGAAACTACCTCCCTTATAACGAGGTCGAACTCCCACCAAACTAGAAACGTGGGACTAAAATTTGGTTCCACCTATTGCCTTGCACGAATGGGATGTGTGGGCTCTAGGATTTATTAGGAATTCTGAAACTGCTATTGAGCTAGCCAAAAATAGATAAAATTCCAGCAATCCCCAACCAGATCCTAGAGGCTCCCAAAATTTGCCTTTGGTTCCAAAACACTGTTTTATATACCGGTACTGCAGTGGAGACTGTTAAGTTGAACTTCCACCTAGAACTCTATGCTACACTATTAAGCAACTTGAACAGTGGACTGGGCCTTGAACTGCAAGTTTTCTCGAATCTTGCTTCACACAAAACCTTGACCGATACTAGGCTACCATGGGTCTTCCCTGGGGCTGGAGCTTATGCGTCATACTCCGAGACCTTTCATGAATTTACTAGAGAGCACCCTACTCTCATAGATTGCAACTTTAACAATCAGACTCATATAGGTGTGTTCTTCAAAAGATGTACTGCATGACAACATCTCTGCTTAAATGAGCCACTTAGGACACATTAAGATATACATCAACCTGCCATGTAGATTAGGAGAGTATTGCATCTTCATGGAGTGGTATTGTGAATAGTAAGGATACTCTCCTCTCAGTTGACCAACAGTTTGTCTTCCACATCTCCGTCAATGCACATCTCCGTAGACTAGGTTACCACTGTGAACAACTCATATTGTGGGTCTCATACACATCTCCGTCAATGCATTATCTATCACATTTTGTGATAGACCCTTAGTAAAAGGATCTGCCTGATTTTTAGACGTTTGGATATAATCCAGTGCAATAATTCTGGAGTTTCTCATTTTCCTGATAGATTTTAACCTTCTCTGAACATGTCTAGATGACTTCATGTTATCCTTTGAGCTGCTCACTTTCGTGATCCCAGTTTGATTGTAGCAGTTCATAAGGATACCCGATACTGGTTTCTCAAATGGCAAGTCATTCAATAGCCAACGAAGCCAATATGCTTCGACCGTAGCTGTATCTAGTGTGAGCTCTGCTTCCATTAGTGACCTCGTTAAGATGGTCTGCTTGCAAGACTTCCAAGAAAAAGCACCACCTCCATGAGTGAATACATATCCGCTCGTGGCCTTTATCTCATGAGCATCTGAGATCCAGTTTGCGTCACTATACCCTTCAAGCACCTTTGGGTGCCCAGTGTAGTGAATTCCATAATTTGCAGTGCCTCTCAAATAATACGAAACTCTCTCTAGAGCTTTCCAATGCACATCTCCTGGTTTTGAGATAAACCATCTTAGTTTGCTAATAGCAAAAGAGATATCAGGTCTTGTAGCACTGGCTAAGTACATAAGAGAGCCAATAATCTAAGAATATTTCAATTGATCTCTAGCAATTCTTCGATTCTTTCGAAGTAGCATGCTAGCATAATATGGTGTTGGAGAGGGCTTGCTGTCACTATAGCCAAAGCGACTCAAGATCTTTTCCACATAGTGAGATTGAAGCGGTGCAATCCCACCATCATCGTCTCCCAATAGCTAGATGTTCAAAATAACATCAGCCACTCCTAAATCCTTCATCTCAAAGCAACGAGATAGGAAATCCTTGACCTCCTTAATAACATTCACATTAGTACCAAAAATCAATATGTCATCAACATACAAGCAAAGGATGACTCCCTCGCCCCCACCATGGTGATAGTACACACATTTATCAGCTTTGTTTACAACAAAGCCTGTAGTTGTTAAAGTTCTTTCAAACTTCTCATGCCAGTGGTTGGGTGCTTGCTTAAGTCCATACAAAGACTTCAGCAACTTGCACACTTTTCCTTCCTGACAATCTACTACAAACCCATCTGGGTTGTTCCATATAAATTTCCTCGTCCAACTCTCTATTTAGGAAATAGTCTTAACATCCATTTAATGAACGAGAAGACCATGTGAGGCAGCTAGTGAAAGTAGTACTCGAATAGTGTTTAGTCGAGCCACAAGTGAGTAAGTATCAAAGAAATCTTCACCTTCCTTTTGGGTATAACCCTTAGCCACGAGTCGTGCCTTGTACTTCTTGATAGTACCATCAGGCCTAAGCTTCTTCTTGAATACCCATTTGCACCCTATAGGTTTGCGTCCATAAGGACGATCAGTTATCTCCCAAGTTCACTACAAAAAACAAGACACATCCGTGACATTTTGGGCCGAACGAATTTTTTTCTGTCATTCTTATGACACTTCTATGACGATAATTGTGACAAAACCTGGTATCATCATAAATGTGGTGGGCTCCTACTTCTATGACAAAAAATCATGACAGAAAATGGGCTTTTCGTCCTGGGAGGGCCGGAGACGCAACTGCATGACATTCTTTGGGCCGTCCATGATGGAAAAAACCGTGGTACAAGCGAGGGCGAGGAAAATATCGGGGACTTCCCGGTTACGGTGGGTGGTCGGGGCCGAGCGATGCATGGAGGTTTGCGCATTTCTCTCGTACACGTACGTGTGTGTGTGCGAGGCATTGTGCTCTAACTGAACCCAAACGAGGCGTTGGGCTCTAACGGAACCTGAGCAATTGGACTAGCTACGTTACCGAACTCCGATTGATCCCTTGCTGTTAACTGAGCCCGAGTGATTCCTTCGCTACTGCTGCTAACTGAAGCCGATCGATGCTGCCTCTTGATGAACAGTGAGTGTTGTTGGGGGGTGGATGAACAGTTCCCTGTGGGGGGTTGGATGAACAGGACACCGTGGTAGTAGAGGTCGTTGCCGCTGGATGAACAGGACCCCGTGGAGGTCTGGATGAACAGGACGACCCCGTGGAGGGCTGGATGAACAGGACGACCCCGTGGAGGGCTGGTTGAACAGTTGCCCGTGGAGGGCTGGTTGAACAGTTGCCCGTGGAGAAGGCTGGTTGAACAGTAGCCGGTGGAGGAGCGGTGGAGGCTGGATGAACAGGAGCCCGTGGATGAACAGTCGCATGTGGAGGCTGGAGGAGGTCGACGGTGGATGAACAGTAGCTCATGGAGGCTAGAGGAGGTCGACGATGGAGATTAATAGTAGCCTGTGGAGTCCCGTTTTGCGGTACGCCACACCCCTCCCGATGAACAGGACCCCCGTTTCGACCGTAGCACTCCAACACAAGTCTGTTTCCTCTGTTTTGCGGTACGCCACACCCCTCCCCATCGACAGGACCCCGTTTTGACCGTAAGAAGTCCAAGAGAAGTCTATTTCCTCCGTTTTGCGGTACGCCAGACCCCTCCCGATGAACAGGATCCCGTTTTGACCATGGCCATTCGAACACAAGCATGTTTCCTCCACTCTGCGGTATGCCAGGCCTCGTTTCGATCGGTTGTTCCGTCCAAGCCGGTTGGCTCCCGATGAACATGATGACGCAGTTTCTCCGTTCCGACCTAGCCATGTACACGAGACCTGGTCGTACGTATGCGCAAGCAGGCGTTCGAGACCCCGCTCGTATGTACGTGCGTGGCCGTATTTACTTTCTTGCACCCTGGTTGTACGTACGTGTACACGATATTAACGGGACTGCGTGACATGCTATGTGTGCGCCTCTACTATGACACGTGCACGCCTATACTACGACACATGCCCTTCCTTACACAGCCACGGTTCATCCCTGCAGCCTGCAGACAGACCGATCATATGTACGTACACGTTCGCGACCAGAATGACAACGCTATGTACACTTTGACCAGGTGGCTCCCGACTGTAAGGCACTTCCTTGCGTGCGAAGATGTAGCTGGTGGGTCCCAGCAGTCAAGGGGCGAATCACTTTTTTGCCCGTAATAAGGACGCACTTCCTTGCGTGCGAAGATGTAGCTGGTGGGTCCCAGCAGTCAGGGGGAAACGTTTTTTCATGAAATATACTAGCCCGTCCGGTGGGTCGCAGCTGTCAGGTGGAGGAATCATTATTTTCCACGTAATAAGGAGGCATTTCGTTGTGTGCGGCCGTGGACCCAGCTGTCAGCCTCTCCATGTACAGTCAACTTCCAATGGATGTCGTTCGTTGACCATGTTGACCACGCCGCGCCGAGAGCACCAAGGCGGTGGACGACGGCGAGGCCTAGGAAGGGGACGACGCGGAGCCGGGGAAGATGCGACAGTGGATGCCCACGCGGAGAGGAGTACGAGGGTTCACTGGTTCGGCTGCAGTGTGAGGCTGCCATCGCTGCAGGGCCTGGCCAACGGTGGGAGTAGTGGGGTGGTGAGGCCTCAGTGGCAGCACAGCCGGCCACTGGAGGCACGAGCAGGCGGTCTCGTCGGCGCTGGTTTGGGCGGCTGGTGCAGGAAGAGCAGCGATTGAAGAAGCAGCAGGACCATTCGATTCAAATCCAACGGTCACTACTGCTAGACTCGTTTGTTGACTAAGTTGACAAAGTCTTGCGTACGCGTCAACTTAGTAGGCCCACAGGACAGCCTCCGAACCGGTGCGACCTAGATGTCAGTGGGAGGAATCATTTTTTTGCGTAATAAGGAGGCAGTTGATTGCATGTCACCAGGCCAGCGGAGGGAGTAGGGTGGGCCGGTAAAGCATGCGCAGCATGACAGCGGGCCATAAGAGGAGGGAGCAGGCAGTCCCGCCGGCACTGGTTTAGGCGGCTGGACCAGGAAGATCAGAGATTGAAGAAGCACGTCGGCCACTAGATGGACATCCAACAGTCACTGCTTCTAGAATCGTGTGTTGACTGACAAAGCCTTGCGTAAACAAGTCAGCCTTGAAATCTGTGGCGTGTACAGCCCATTTGCTATTATTTTTTATAGTTTTTTACTCGTTTGCTAATTCATATGTATTGCAGCCCATTTTCTATTTTTAGAATTGATGCGCATTTTCTGGTCAGTACCAGGGTTAAAAAATTGAACTAAAAAATGTGCGAAATTATGAAAATTTGCTAATTTTCGCTGGGGAACAAAATATCATTAATCCAAAAGTTAGTAGCCATACTAAAACAAATTTAAAAATAAATTAGTACTATGTCATGTTAAAATCCAATGAAATATAAAATATCAGTGAAGAACAAAAAAAAAGTAACTAATATCCCATTTGCTATAATTTTTTTTGGAATTTTCAACCCCTTGGATATTACTTTTAATAGATACTGACCATACTCTTTGGCCAGGCCGGAATGCATCCCTCCTCGTCTCGAAAGATATGCAGCCCAGTAAGTCGGAGAAAACAAATAGGCATAGCTTGGGTATTCTTCAAAAAGAAATAGTGGGCTACCTATTTTCCCAAAGAAAAAACTGCTGGGCTGGTCATGTTGTTAGACGGGCCACAGAGACCGCACAACCAAGTTTATAGCATGCTCGTCCGAACAAATCCTCAAAAAAAGTTGTGCAATTTTGTCATTAATTGACTATACGTTTAAAATGATGTGGGTCCCAGATATCAGCAGGGTGGATTAGAGTAAAAAAAATGAGGGGTGCATCTAAGTAGTAAAAGAGGTGCTTGCTTGTGTTCGGGAGTGGACCTGGTGGGTCCGTACTGTCATAGTCACAACTACAGTCCTCTCCCGCTTCACTATGTTGACAGGGCCGGATGGCGGCGCCGCGGCGAGCGCACCAAGGTGGAGGATAAAGTGTTGTCACCAATGTGCTGGGCTAGGTTGGACATTCTTATTGAAAAATATAAATGGACCAGAACTATTTATGATGTTGACTATGATTTGCATGGGTCTGCTGGTTGCAGGAAGAAAATGGTGGGAGAAAGAAGACTGGTCGCTATCTTTGCCTAAGAATAATATCGACTGAATGTAACGACACTATCATAGGAAATAATATCCTCCTGTTAAATCGTGAATTTAAAGAACTGGTGCATGAGCATTTAGCTTTATTTGTTTATTCATTTATTTACTTCTTTATGTTTAGGGGACCATGAGCATGTACCTGGACAGAAGCAGTAAGCAGGACAGAAGAGTAAAGACACAGCTCTCTCTTCCAACCCAAACATCAGCCATCATTACAAAAGGGCTACCAAAAAGAACAAGTGTATGCATCAAACTAAATAAAGATCCTACTACACCAAGTGTAAGCATCTAACTAACTGGCTCAGTTAGACGTTACTATTTATTAAGCTTTGGAGATTGGCTAGCGGCTTGAACCAGATGGGTGCCTGACGGGGGAAACTCCAGCCAGTAGGTCAAAGTCTGATACTTGCGACCCTCTCTCATACTTTGGGATGTAGAGTGTGGCGGCACATATCAGGGTATGGTGCATGCAGAGACGCATGGTACGCTGTGTACGCACAGTTTTGCCTGATGAACAAAACCGCGCTGCCATCATGATCCTTGCCGTCGGTTATCTCCTGGTTAATCAGATAGTTCAGTCCGAGAAACAGAGAGCGTTACCAAGCCTACTTACCAGCCTCCAGTCAAAAATTCCTGAAGGCCCAGAGAAGCTGGGATCCTGCTCAAAGACCTTGCAGTGACTGTGATTGTATTCCGCGAAACAACACGTCCGGTACGTGTGAACGATCATCAATCGTTTGCCATCGTCTGATCGAGCCAGGAACCACCTGCAACTGCCATGCCGCTTTTCTTTGAAAGGTTCTAGGATTGGGAAGGGTAGGGATACCAGGCGGCCTACAACATCATATCAAGTTGGAGTCAAATAAAAAAGGGCTCCTAATGTAGTCAATCTTAAGAATAGCATGTTATGAGCATGAATATTTTTTCAGTAAATATTGACAGTAATATAAGCAAGCCATCATGATATCATAGGAAAGTAACATACTGTTGTAACAACCATTTGTAGAGATGACTGGAGTAGGCCAGCAATACGTCCAGCCATAGAAGGAGTCGACAACGTAAATGAAGCCCTTGTGTTCAATGGCATCAGAGAACCATGGAGGATGTATGATCCTATGATGGACGTGCAGATTTATCCACTTACCGCAGTGACCTGTCAGATAGGCGAGATCGCGGTTGAATAACGCAATTAGCCCGAAGTCTTTATAATTCGCAGATCTTGTGGGCACTTGGCAGATTAGAACCTCGAGCAAATCAAACTTGGTATCATGTTGGCTACTATAAGATTCCGAGCATTCTGGGCCGCGGTGCCAAAGCGGTGCAGTGTTAATCAAAGGAAGGGGGATCAATCGTCGGGTGTAGACCTCCACCAGCATCCAGCTGCCGTAGTGCCAAAGCAGTGCAGTGTTAAGCGAAGGAAGGGGGATCAATCAGCGGGTGTAGACCTCCATGAGCATCCAGCTGCCGCGACGATCGATGAGCACCATCCAAGATGTGTTCATGCCGACCCGGTACATATCTTTAATGTAGTTGAGGGTGACGGGGATTGGATCGCAGTCAAGGGGGTTGATGCTCGCCACCCTAAGATCGTTATGCTGCGTGACACGCCGTTCTAAAGATCAGGCAGCATCAGCAAGCAAGGAGCTGGCTTAAAAAGCTCCGGCCTGAGGGCTTTGAGTAAACGGTACAGCCCTGACGAGCACGCGGCGAGCGGCATGGTACTGAGATTGTCCACACGCAAAACAATGAGCTTGATTACCTCTGTGTGGAGCGAATTCCAGCCACTCTTTTGGTGGACACTACTCGGTTATGCCATTGTTAGTGCTTGGGTTTCAGAAGAGGGGGAGGCGCCTTAGCGGGGATGGAAGATTGGACAATTATGTGCGGACAAAGATGGAGAAGTGAATATGTGCTGCGGGAAGTGGACAGGTGATGATGACTACAGCACGCCACTTGACTTACGAGACACATACCAGCAACATAGGGTCATATCGACGCCGGACAACTTGCTTGAGTTATCACAGTACTGGTACTCCCTACAGTACCTAGTACTATGCCCTAACTTGCTTGCGTAGAGTAGTATTGGAGTAGGACTCAGCTCTACTACTAGCACTAGAGGAGTAGTATATTCTTATCTAAAATAGTTACAAACTTCAATGCCCGAGCGTGGAATGACTACGAACCGCCATCGGTGCTAACTCCAATCCCCAGCAAACATTCGCTGGGAGACATGGCAGTTGCAAACACCCGCGACACGGTTACAATACGTATGTAAGGGTGGCGGTTTTGTCAAATACCGTGGCTTAAAACAGGCCACCGTCGGATGGAAATCTGATGGTTACGTGGGATTCGCCAGGATTGAGCTCGTGGCAAACAATCGCCAGATATCATTACTAAAAAAAGGTTAAAACACCCGAGGCTATAACTTGCACCTGCTGGCCACTAACAATGATACTAACATAGTTGTAAAATGGCCAAAGACCGTGTCTACATGGTGTTTGGAATTATATGCAAAAAAACTAGCAAGATGCCAGTGCATTGCACGGAACATCAAGATGCACGGAACAGCAAGATGCCAGATATAATTGCCGGTTGTGATTGACCCATGCAGGAGTACTCCCATGTGTAAAAACTAATGATATCTTGAGAATTTTATCGGAAAAATGGTATATCGACCATTTCATCAAAAAAATGATATCTCGAGAAAGATGTTAGATAAGGTGAGGAGGAGTGGGCCGTGGTGGTGACTGGTGGTCGGACTGGGCGGAGGCATGTGGTTGGACGGCGCCGGCAGTGGCCACCATGCCAGATTGTTCTAGAGACTTACTTTTTTAATTGCTCAGCAATGAGGTTGTAGGAGATAAGGATGAACGAGGCAAGGCCTTATCTGTAAATGTGGAGAGCGGTGCGGGTATCTTTTGTAAAATTGTCATAGTTTGCTTTCTATCCGTCAGATATAGATCGTACGGTCTATATTATAAGATGGCAGGCACACCATCATCACCAACTCGGTTTTCTCTACTCCTACTCCTATAAAAGACTTAGTTGGTGATGATGGTGTGTCTGCCATCCGCCATTTCTGACCATTAGATCTGCATCTAATGGCTGTGTGTAAGTTGTGGCCTTTTGCAACAATTCCCACTTCTCTGCTCTAGTTTAGACAAAACCCCTTAGTATCTTGAAACCAACCACATTCCTCCCTTACCTCATCAAAACTGCCCAAACAATATATTTGGACTGAAACATAATATATTTTTAGTGATATGTATATCAAAACTAAACTGTTTTCTGTCAAATTTGTGAATATGTATTAGTCTACTTTGGATCCGTTGCAACGGATGGGCTCATTGCTATAAAGGTTTATCTCTTGCATCATCTGCAATGAACACCAGTGTATTGGTCCGGGTCGGATGCTCGCAGCGCGATGACCTGAGTTCGAATTATGTCCTAAACTTTACCTTCTTATTTTTTTAATATATACTTCTTTCGGTACTGTACTGGCAGTGGAACCCACAGAGTACTTAGAATGCAAGATTAAGGATGGATTTTTTTCTTTTTAACTTTTTGTACGGATCTGTAACCAGCCTACAAGTCATGTACATTGTACTGACAGTGGAACCCACAGAGTACTTAGAATACAAGATTAAGGATGCAATTAGCTTTTTATAGAGGGAGAATCATACACGCAATTAACTCAAATGGATTGGACGTGACTCTATTATGCTCCAACGGCAACCGGCAAATTTCCTCCCGAGGGCTGGAGTAGGTTTCTCGGTTTGCATGCGGGTTTAACGGAGGCGTTTGATGGATACGAGGAGGTGTGTTCAACCGGGCATGCAGCGGGCGGTGCAGTACTATTCGATTTGATAGCTACTAGTATATTATAAAAAAGAAAGAAGAGTAGTAGAGATAGAGATAAGAGTAGATATAGAGACTAGGGAGGAGCACCATCTACTGTTCCGCGTGCTACTCCTGCGCTCCATTCGGCGGCCGCAACGTCCCCTACAGCCACTCCCTCCCGCGCTCCATTCGGCGGGCGCTGTTGAAATTTGGGGAGCGCACTCGCGCGACTACTGGCAGCAACGACTTCACCGACGACGACTTCTTCCCCGACCTCGGCAACCTCTTCCTCAACGACATGGGCGACAACATCAACGCCAACGGTGCTGCTCCCGTTGCACCGTATGTGTTCCTGTCCTTCATGTTCGAAATCGTGGTAGAATTCATGTTTCTAGTCTATGTCCTAGATTCGATGTGTTCATCTACTATGCTAGTCCACATGATTAGTTTCATCTCTGTTATAGCCATCATGATTTAGTTTGTGCTTATTCCGACTAAATCTCGTAGTAACTTGCTCATATATTCATTTGGCGCAACGTCCCCTACAGCCACTCCCGTTTCATGGACGGCCTGGTCGATGCCTCCAAGGAGCCCTTCGTCTACTGCTATGAGTGCCTGATGCCGTTTTGGGGCTCGCCGGCGGACCTCGTACATCACCTCACGCAGGCGTCTGTCTATCACTACTGGCCCACGGCGAAGAACATCAACTACGAGACGTGCTACCCGTTCGTCGTGCCGGAGTCGCTGGAGGATCACCGCCGCCTGCTAGTCTTGGAGGAGGACGACAGTGTCTTCCTATTGATCGTGGGCACCGGCGAGGCCCGCGCAGGCCGCCACCCCATCTCTATAGTGTGCATCAGGGGCAACGCCGCTGACGCTGACACTGGCACGAGGCCGATGTACGGGTGTGTGCTCATTGTTACTGCCCCTTAGAGGTACGTGGGCGCCCACACCAACTCCATGACGCTGACTAGGACTGTGCTGAGATGGGACCTTCCCGCCGATGTGGACATGGAAGATGCACGGTATGACCCCCCCCCCCAACATGGTGCACGGGGACTCCAAGGAGGTTCACCTAGACATATGCATTACCAAGTTAAATGATGACCATTAGTCTTTGCTCAATGTACCGTTGTCTAAGCATGTGGAGACTTCTTATTTATATAGTATAGACCCTTCCATGCATGATCTTGCTCTATTAGAGTATCGCGCTTGAATAAAAGTTTATCCATTTATGGTTTAGTCTAGAACCTTCCATGTATGCTTTTGCTCCATTAGAGTTCTCTCTTGCCGTTTATGAGATTAACTGAGAATTTTTACTACAGTACTGGTGAAAGACTTATGATGAACCATTTCTTACATCTCCTCTGCCCCCTTCCTAGTCATCCTGATTTAATCCCTCCGTCTAGGTGTATAAGAGCATGGTTAATACTTAATAGTATAGCCAACTATTGACTATAAGAAAGTGCCATGTCATCTGTAGCCAACATGTATAACAATCAATACTCAAAAACTAATTCTTAAAGATCATTTCTTGCAAAGCACAATAAGTGCTATTTCTTCACAAGTTTTGGATGCAGGTTGAACAGTTGAACGCTTTTGTTTGCAAAAGATACTTCTTTATCTATTTCACCCGGATGTTTGTGAGCTCTAGAGATGAAATAATATCCGAAGAAACCTATCGATACCCGTTACACATGAGATGACCCCCACATCCTTTGTCAAAATAAACAACTCCCCGATCAATGCATTTCACTGTTCCGTGCAACGCACGGGCACCTTACTGTAGATTAGTACGACCAAAAAATTAACCGACATTATATATTGTACGATAAATGCTCATGCATGTCACCTAAACTTATATCATTGAAAACTATGTTCAAATACGAATCCAACGATATAGTTTTTGTTGACATGCACTAACATTTTGTCAGTTAAATCTTCAGTAAAATTTAGGGGGACTAATAAACCATGACTGATGTAGTACTAGTGTAGAGGGTGGCGATGCACGGGAGTATGACCCCGCTCGTGGCATGGCAGTAAAGCTGTCATATCACAAAACCCCACCACTCCTAGTAATAAGTGGCGTGGTAAAATAAACGGACAAGCAACCATCACATCCCTCCGTCTTTTTTGCATTTCATCTCTCTGCATTTACTTTCTCCGGTTCATCTCGCACACTCGATCCCTAGCTACTACTCCTAGTATCCCTAGCTACTACTCCTAGGGCCAGTTCTTTTGGCAGCTTGAAAAACAAGCCGTCTCTTCCCCAGCTTTTCCCATAAGACTAGTCACAGTGGAGAGTAACATTACGGCGCCTCACTCATTTATTTGTGCTTCTAAACTACTAGTACCTCTGTCCTGGTTTATTCGTCACCATTGTAATTTGTGCTAAATTTTGACCGAAGATTTAACTGATAAAATGTTAGTGCATGTGACATGCACAAACATTTCATTAGTTAAATTTATGGTCAAAATTTAACACAAATAACAATGGGGACCAATAAACTAGGACAGATGTAGTAGTTATGGGATTACTAATCTAGAAGCCTAAAAGAACTAGCCCCTGGTACTCCTAGTAGTAGTACTCAAGTTGGAATTTCAATTGTACGGCACAACTTGTTAGGCAAAAAATTCGATACAGGGTGTAGGAAGCGGTTTGGGAATTTGCATGCCTTCCCGGCCAGTGAGATACTCCGTACAAAGTACGATAGAGAAATAACCACGGAGAAGGAAGCTAAAAGTAAACAATCAAATGAGCATTTTTGCATTTGTTTTGCATTGAATCGTTTCACAAGCTTGACTAGTGATGTTTTTCTACTTTTACAAAAACTGCATCGTAATGTTAAAACGTGCATTTGCACGTACATAAGTAATAGTAGTACTCCCTCCGTCTAGGTGTATAAGTCTCCTCTCCTTCTTGGTCACGACGCACAACCAAAGATGACTTATTCACCTGGACGGAGGGAGTAGCACAGTCTGTAAGCATATAGAGAGAGACGTGTAGTGCGATAGTATATAGTAAAGTTTGTGCTATATGCACGTACTTACAAAATGCGTACGGATACACAAGGTTTCCAAACTTTTCCTTTTACATACTTAATCAAGGACGCTAATAATTCCTGAACGTTCGGGATTTATCATTTGCGTCCCAAAACTAATGAGATCGCCTTAGGAAGCTAAATTATATTCCTAATAAAAGCCACGGCGCTCGCAGGAGTGCTTGCGGTGCGCCACGAGTGCCCTGGTGCGCGGCCGTTTCCCAGTGCACCGACACAACGCCTCTTCCTTAGCGTCACAACTAGCGAGGTGCTGATTGGCGGCTTGTCGGCGGGCGAGCGCGATCTCACCGGTGTGGTGATCCGGCGCCAACAGGTACTCCTCCTCGCTGGAAGCGTGCACCCGGTCCACGTACCTCCAAGCGTAGATAAGGCGCTTGGGCCCGACTACACTTAGGGCTTTGGCACGGGCGTACTCCACCACCCTCACGGCCCTCGCACGAGCTTTCTGCCAAAGATCCCATTGCCTGACTCTCTCGGACGTGACATAGGCCTGCCAGGCGGCTTGCCCCGCGGCGCGCTTCTCTTCCTCGGCCTTCTTCTCCACCTGTATTTTGGCGCGCTCTGCCGGAGGCAAAGCCTCCCACAAGGCGACATCCATTTATTTCCAAAGCTCCTCAAGGATAGGGGTCGGAGGGCGGAGCGGCGTTCTCCTCGTAGCGGGGAGCCAACGCGTCCTCTGACGCGCGTGCTGGCAAGATTGGGAACACCGATGCATCCACCTCGATGCGTCGTGGCGAGGAGCGGAACACCGACGCGTCCTCCTCGACTAGTGCCGGTGAGGAATGGAACGGCGACGCGTGACCGTCCGCACGGTGCAGCGAGGGGCGCCTAGGGCTTGGGAGGGGCGAGGCCATGGTGGTCGACGTGAGAGGGAGGGGGAGGAGATAGCGATGAACATGCGCGTTCTTTGGAATGTCGTGGGAGGCGCAGTATTTATAGCGAGCAATGGCACACCTACATAAGATATGGACTGAGCTTCACTGACTTAACTGCAGGTCTAGTTGCGTCATTGACATGTGGGCCAGATGCCTGTTGGGCCCACATGTCAGTGACCCAATGCACCTGCAGTTAAGTAACTGAAGCAGCGTCCCGTAAGATATGTTGCATGATTAACGTAACAACTACGTGAGCATATTTGTTGGAGTAAATTACGGGTGAGGGAAGGGGTGGAAATATTGCTGGTCACAACGGATTGGACGAGCGTGGGGGAGGAGAGTCATGCATGCAGATTGTTTCCACACGGGGTGGAGTGATGGGATTGCCAGAGGGAGAAGGAGAGTCAAGGAGGTGTTCAGATTTCAAGGTGCATTAAATTATTGCATGCGATGATTAAGGCTGGCCATATGGTGGTAATGTGGTACTCCCTCCTTTCCGCTTTATAGGGCTTAATTTGAAAATCTCTTCGACTAAGGTAGATGATGAATGGTGGAATTAATTCCGTAGTTTGCAAAAGTACTTAATTAGTACTCTCGTTTTTCTCAAAAATTTGTGTAAACTGATGCATTAATTACACCACATGCATGCATGACCACTCCTATAAAAATCTCAGTTGGTGGTGATGGTGTGTCTGCCTCTGGACAACGTGAAGCGTTCGATCTACTTGGAACCAACGGCTGAGATGTGTGTGCATAGAGACATGGCCTTGCCACCGGAGGTAGCAGATATTTACCCACCTCTGCCAATGTATAAAATACGGAACTACTCATTCCAGCCTCATTTCCTTTCTGGTTCATCTCCTTGCATTCTTGCCGGCGACGGCGAAGGTTCCTGAAGATGGAGTCCAGACTCTAGAAACCACTACAAAAACTATTCCACCGCCTCTATCTTGGTAAGAGTAGGTGAAATTTTTTAACCGAGCCCTTTAAACTAGAAGGGAGGTAGTAGTACTCTAATAGCTAACCTTGTTGTGATGACGAGATAGGACATGGCATGCACCTGGACGGAGGAACTAGTCTGCATTTTGCATTTAAGTTTTGTCTGAAGTCAATGTACCTCTACTTTGACCAAACTTATAGAAAAAGAGGTAATATCGCCGGGAGTCATAGAACTTGCGCTCGATGTTCAGTTTAGTACTAAAATTTTAAAAATACGGATTTGTGGTCATCCAACTGGCGTTCTCGTGCAAATACAGTCACTTTGCTCGTACTCAGACGTGCCATGAGCTTATGTGCCACGCCAGCGTGGCTATGGCCCATCATCAGTGACTAGAAAAGTTTGGGCTACGCGTGCGTGTTATTTTTTTGCCAAAGCACACCATGTTCTATATGTAATTCAGCAGAGGCCCCTCAGTAGTTAATACGTGTGGGCACGAGCTGCTGCGGGAAATGAGAATAGAAAAACGTCGGGGAGGTATTCGATCTCTAAACCTAGTACACAGGCATGAACTAGCCAACCACTACACCATCTACATATTATGTCAACAAGGAGATACACCTAGCTTTATATTGGACGCAGTTCTTTTTCTTCTAGATTCCTGTTTTTCTCAGGTTCAGCAAGAAAACCAGTTTCCCGAAAATATTGGCTATTTTGCCAAAAAAACAAATTCAAAAATTGCATCAAAACATATAATGTTTAAACCATAACGTTCAAAACTTTTCCTCGAGCGAGATTTTTTTAATTTCTTCTTTTCCAAAAGGCGATTCCTATTATAGTAGTCAGCTCGACTCCTCTCTTATAGAAGGTTGCAAGTTCAATTCATTGTTGTAGTGCCGAGACCATTTTTTAAATGAGCATGAATGACGCCAAAAATATATTTCACAATACATGGAATAGAACCACAAACCCTACCACCAAGCTAACTGTGTCGTTCTGATATTGTATGCAAGTTGGATGACCACAAATCCGTATTTTCAAAGTTTTAGCACTGAACTGAACATGGAACGCAAATTTTATGACTCCCAATGATATTACTTCATAGAAAAATGTATCAACATTCACAATGTCAAATCAATATTTTTATACTCATTATAAAACGTAGTTTCATAAAATATATATTTGGTATTGTAGATATTGATATTTTAGTATAAATTTGGTGAAAGACTTTGCAAACTTTGACTTGACACAAATCTTACGCGGAGTAAAAAGGACCAGAGGGAGTATCATGCATGCAGAGTAGGCAAAAAAATTGCTCATTTATAGCCAGTCGAAGTCTCAAAGGGCGCGACCGCGCGAGGGAGGTGAAGGTCGTGGGAGGCGCGACGGTTGACGGAATTAAGTGAAGTTACATCCACGCCCTGGCATGGCGTGCGAACATGCAGAAGTTATACCATCAGGCCTACGATATGGGTCTAGTAGACATGACATCTAGTGGGTCCTGCATAGTACTCGAGAACTCTTTGGGGGCTTGCAGCCGTTTATCCACCGGGCACGCCAACAACCCCACGCCGTTCGCAGGCCCTACTCGTCCCCGTCTTCTACCTTACAGTAGTTCGCTCCCAGTCGTCTCGTCCTTTCACATTACACCAGTTCAACTTCTCCTAACCCTCCTCCAAAATCCATGGCCTCCCAAATCTCCATGGTCGCCGCTGAGTACCAGGTTAGAGCCATCACCGGCGATGAGTTCATCATCATGTACACCTGTAGATCCGCGATGGTGAAAGCATGCCTTGCTCGCTTCCTATGCATATTCAAGAGTTCAAAGGATGAGTGGGTCACTGGGTTAGATGTTGAGTACACCATAGTCCTGGAAAGCGAGAAGATTCTAAAGGAGGTAGATAAGAAGAAGCCCGTCGTGATCCAGGTTTGCGTACATATGTGTGCTTGGTCTACCACATATGCCATGCCGACGTTGAGTGCCAGGATTTTAAGAACTTCCTTAAGGATGAAAGAGTGCAATTCGTTACTATAGACTTTAGGAACGACAGGGATGTCCTGGGTCAGATAGGCCTCGTTGTAGGCCAGCCCTTCGATCTCCAGAAGGCAAGCCTGGTGTCCTCCTCTTAGCCTTCAATGCTGACCCTGGCAGCAGCCATGATTGATCCTTCGTACGCTCAACTGAAGAAACCTCACCACGAGTTTCATCATGCATGGGAGTCGAAGAAAATAGATGAAGATCACATCATGTACGCAGCAATGGATGCCTACCTTTGTTTAAATATCTACAAGGGTTGGATGAAGAAGTAGAGCCCAGTGTCCGGTTCAAGCAAAGAAGCGTCGGCGAAGAGGAAGAGGGACGAGGACGAAGTCGAGGACGTGGACTCGGACTCCGAGTAAGGTGGCAGTGCCGTCGCTCCTGCTAATTCTACTGCATTGTCAAGCGGACTAGTTGCTTAGTTTTATTTCAGGGGTGTGTTGTGCTGAGCCCCCAGCAG
Source organism: Aegilops tauschii subsp. strangulata (assembly GCF_002575655.3). Taxonomy (NCBI): domain Eukaryota; kingdom Viridiplantae; phylum Streptophyta; class Magnoliopsida; order Poales; family Poaceae; genus Aegilops; species Aegilops tauschii. Next base: position 141,315,658 of record NC_053040.3, on the reverse strand, counting down.
AACTATGTTTATGTTCTTTCTCATTATTTGAACTCTTTAGTACGTACAGTAGTACTAGTATGTCTTACTACTTTCTTCTTGTAGTTGGTATTACTCCTCGTATCTTCGTGTTCCTACTGTACTTAATACGTTTGTACTAGTAGTATAATTTGGGTCGATCGATTTGTGAAAGAAGTTCGATGGAGCGAAGGAAGAAGATGGCAGAGAAGCTACCCCAGTATCTATATTAGGGTGGCAGGGTGCCCGATCTATCTTATGAGTGTTGGGTGTGGAATGCAGTTCGCCAGAAAAAATGGATCGTGCCCGGGGTTAAACGGATGGCCGGGGTGGGGTGAGCATGGCGGTGGAAGGCGGTTCAGGGGAGGGCGCGGCGGGGCGGCGGCAGACGGTTAGGCGTGTGGTGGGCTGGCGGCTCGATGCCTGAGAGAGAAGATGAACATTGCATCAATTTCGGAGGTTGAAGAAGCCCTTCTGGCCATCCATGTTGCATCCAACGGCTCACAAGAGTCGACTGACCCAAATTGCTCCTTCAGATTGCAGGATCCACATGGCATTCAAGGTCTCAAAGGTAGATTTCGCGTCCGCACCCGGTTTGCGGGCTCGGCGCGGGCGCGGCCGGCTTCCGCCGCGACAGCCACCATGCGCGCCTCCTCCGCGCGGGCGGAGATGACAATGACACGCTAGCTCCTCCTCGTCGGCGTGCTCGAGCAGGCGCTCGTCCTCCACTTCGTACGCTGCGTGCATAGACGCGGCTCAACCAGCTGTTCGCGTGCTTGGCAGCGCGGCGGCATCGCGAGGAGGGACTGCAGACGACGTGAGCGGGCGAGCCTTCGGCTTCATGGCACAGGGATGGTGCGACACGGCGGTGATGGGCAAGAAATGGTTGGCCGGAGCAGGCGGGCGCCGGCATGCACAACGGCTGCGGCATATTGATAAGTGCGGGTATGGGAGCTTAGTTTAGTTTAATATAGGGTTGGTCAAACTTAAAAGAAAACCATACTAGTACACGTAAACATTAGACTGAGGCAGCACTTATATTAGTTACCACAGCCACGATATGGAATCCTGTGCAAGCGCGTGAACCGCAGCCGCGCGGTCGATCGAACGGTGCATCACCGTGTCGCGCTCGAAGAACATCCACCGAACCTTTTTGTGTGTGTGAAAACAATCCCTGAATATTACTCAACTTTTTATCCTGGAAAATTTCTTCACGCTACAATATTTCCATATATTTTAATTTAGCTTCAGTTCGTGTTTATTTCGATTTAGACGTTTTAGGTGCGCTCTAGTTTTTTTTAATACTGATGTGTGTGTGACTGAGAGAGAACGTGTGTATGTGTCCATATGTGTGTTGTGGCGGAAGGGCAATGTGGAGACGATGTGCGTGTGATAGAGACATAGAGAGGTGTGAATGTGCAAATGATCATGCATGAGTGAGACATAGAGAGATGCTGATACGATGTGTATACATGAGAGAACGGTCTTCTATTTGTACTTGTGTGTGTGTGTGAGAGAGAGAGAGAGGAGCATCCGTAACACAACAACCATCTCTCTCGATTCGTCCGTCCCTCGCACGATCGCATGTAACGCATGCATCAACGCACACATTTTGACACCCTCACCCGGCCCCTGCCCACCTCAAGGCCCGCACATCGCTCTTTATCTCGCACGCACAATCTCTTCGTGAAAAAACCCTATTTAGCATGTAGCTTTTCGTCACATACACAGACATTTCTCTCCATAGGTTTGATTTCTCTCAATATCTGACACACACACACACACACACACCGCACACACACTCCCCCTGCCCCGAGCACACAATTCATCCCCATCCAAGGTTATATGGTGACCACTCTCGCTTGTGCTTCTCTGCACCCTAGCATGCACACCACCTCAATCTTCAAAGAGGGCATCGAGGAGATCAAAGACGGCGACCACACTGCACTAGAGAATGCGGGGCCATTTGGAAGCAGGATGATGTGATGACGGCTGACTGACTCCTCCCCCTCTCTCTCTCTCTTCCGTACAAAATTACCAATCGCTCTCTCTCCCGCACAAATTTATCAATCCCTCAACCCACGAGATCCTTCCCCTCTCGTCCATGTTTTTCCAGCTCTCTCACCAAACATGTTGTCTCTTCTCCTTCCACGTGTACAGAATCCGGATGCACACGCATCTCACGTATATTACATGTCTCCATATTTCTCATAGACCTAACTTCTCTCTCTCTCTCTCTCTCTCTCTCTCTCTCTCTCGTTAGGTTTGTCTCCTACTCTCTCGCCCACATACATACAATCTTTCCCGCCCTATCTGCTCCATCTTCGCAAGCTCTCTCTATACGTTTCATTCACACATTGGGATGTGTTCAAAATGTTGCTTTTATAATGATGATGTAGAGTTATGGTTGGTTTTGTTGCATCCTACAAAGTAATAACTATGAAATGCATTTAGATTTTCATTTGACTGGGATTATGTGAGTTTGACCATATTGTGAAGTACTATAGACCTCGTATACATCTTGGAATTCAAAAATGATTGTAACTATTGAATTGTATAGACCATTACATTCGATGTCAGTAGCCTAATATATTTATTTCACAATTACAACAAATGATTAATTCACTACAAACTAAGAAAACAAATGTGTACTCCCTCCGTTTTTATTTAAGTCTGTGTATTAGCATTGGTCAAAGTCAAGTTTTGTAAACTCTTAGAAAGTTTATAACAAAAAATATTAACATATACAATAACAAATAAATACCATTAGATTCATTATTGAATGTACTTTCACATCATAGATATTTGTTATGGTAAATGTTTTTATTTTTCTATAAGCTTGATCAAACTGAAGTTTGACTTCAGTCAAACCTAATATGCAGAGTTAATAAAAACGGAGGGAGTACTAGTAGTTACTAGTACTACTAACTACTAGTACTAATTGCTAGTTGCTTAGCCCAATCACCCAACACACCACATGGGGAGTTCAGTGTCAAGATATTTTGAGGTCGGCGGGAAAATCTCCCGCGACACTACTAGGAAAACGCTTATACATAGTAGCATAGTAGTAGTGCTGGAAAGAAGTAAACGCTGCTGCTATCTAGTAGTAGCGCTTTTCCAGGAAAGCGCTACTAGTACCTCCGTAGTAGTAGCGTTGTGAAGCAGAAAAGCGCTACTAGTATGTGGGACCAGACGAGGCCACCGACTGTTTTGGTAGTTGTAGCGGTGCACAGAAAAAAGCGCTACTACTGACAGTTTAGTAGCAGCGCTTTGTTTTTATGCGACCTTGATTCGAGCAGTGCGAAGTTACCATCATAGCCTTCAGAACAGGCCTACAGATGACGCTTGGTAGGTTGCTGTTTTGGTAACTTCAGGTTCACCCTACCCAGCCAACCCCACCCCGGCACCCAGAGTAGTACACCTGAATACTCCCCATTTCCTATCCCCACCGCAAAATAGACTTCTCCACGGCACCGCAGCCTTTGTGCTCCTCCCCTTTACATCGGCGCACTCGTCCACCGCAGTGCATCTACCTCATCAGCGACCTCGTACGCTGCACTGAGCCGGTCCACCATCGTGGTCGTACACGGAGCCTCTTCCCCGACACCATCTTCTACGGTCTCGGATCTGCTTCCCGGAAGCCGACGCCAAGCGCAGAAGCACCACCGTCGTGGACAATTAACTGACTCCCGTTGTCGACGACGATGCACAGAGGCCGCCGCGACCATCGTACTCCTCCTCGATTGGTAATGTGTGTATTGAATATCTTAGCAGTACATGCGCAGTTCCAATTTTGTTCATACCTACCCTTCAAATTTACTGTTTGCTATTGTTCCTGTAAAAGTAATTGGTTATCCATTGTCCAGCAGAATATCAACTTGTAATTGTGCGTCGCTCCTGTATCACGCTGTGCTTGGGTAGGTTCTTCATCTACAACCAGTAGTGTGGCAAATGATGGAAAGTTTTTTAGAACTAGCAAGATGCCCATGCGTTACATGGAACATCAAGATGCATTTGTATGAGTAGTTTATCTTCTGGGAGGAAAGGATGAACGAGGGAAGGCCATATTTGCAAATGTGGAGAGGGGTGTGGGTATCTTTCTGCAAAATTGCCATAGTTTCCTTCCTATCCGTCGGATATAAATCGGATGGCCTATATTGCAGGATGGCAGGCACACCATCATCACCAACTCCGTTTTTTTAAAGAGTACATAAATAGAGATAAATATAAAATCTAAAATAAATATAACAGTAGAGAAGAGACTAGAGATAGCAGGGACGTCGGGAAAGGACCACGTGGGGGGCGGCCGGGCGCGCAACGTCTGGCGCGCTTTATGAAATCCAATGCCCTCCCACCGCTCTGTGCCTTGCCACCGCTCTCTCCCCGCTCTGTGCCTCGCCACCGCTCTCTCCCTGCTATGCACCTCGCCACCGCTCTCTCCCCACTCTTTCTTGCCTCGCCGCTGCCGCGCCACCATGCCGCCGCGTCACCGGGAAACTTGGGGATACCGTGGCATGGACGAGGAAGCCATGGCGCTGTGGCGCCAATGCTTTCCGTAGGACATCATCAACGAGCGCGAGTTCTACGTGCAAAGGAGGGCGGAGAGGGAGAAGAGGAGGGCGGAGCGAGCCGCCTATCACGAGGACAAGCGTACGCGAAAAGCGGTCGCTCAATTCAACATGAGGCTAGGAGCAGCGTCGCCCTGGGACTCCGACGATGATCGGTATCTTCACGCCTACATTGAGACGTCGGAGGAGGACATCACCGAGGAGGAGTCGAACAACAAGGAGTAGTTGAACTATCTATCTTTTAATCTATCTATGCTATATCTATGCTGAGAACTATCTATGTCTCTACTGTCTAGTGTCTACTCTCTATCTCTACTTCTCGATCTCAGCACTCCGGGCCTGCAAAAACTGGCTATTCCAGTGCTGTAAACACTTTTTTAAAGCGCCGCGCATTGCGCTTCTGTTGGAGATGCTCTAACATGGCAGACGGGTGCTTTAATGTTGCCCACAAGATGTGTGAGTATTACTAGTATATTTTTCTTGCCATGTTGAGATTTTAAAACCACGAGTGCAAACATGCAGAGGAGCAATGAAGACCAAGCACGGGATATTGGGGACATCTTCAAGGAGCGTGGCAAGTTAAAGAGGAGCTGCACCGAACCTGTAAAACGAGCTTTGGTAAGTAACACCCTTTCAATTACTTTCGTTTAGCCTCGTGTTCTTCGATGTGTATATGTTGTAGTTTCTGTTTCTCTTAGCCTCATGTTCTTCGATGTGTAATAAGAAGAGTCTTAATCATCCTAACGCTTTCATTTTTAGCTTGATGTAGGAAGTGGGTGTTCTCACCTTGTAGTCTGTTTTTATATTTTTCCTTTTGAATTCACTTCTTCGAGTCCTGTTTATGTGGCTTCTACTAAATGGATCTGGGTTGCTTTGAGTATTCATCTAAAAAAAGAAGTAACTTCACATCAGGTTGCAGTTCCTACGAGGAGGGAAGTATGGTCAACCTCGAGATCATGTTTCCAAAATGAGGCTGGATTACACACAAGGTGCCCGTTCCATAATGATGCTGGATTAGACACAAGGTGCAAATTCCCAGATGATGCTGGATTGCACACAAGCCAGGTGGAGTCGTCAACTGTTCGTGTCCTCGTGGCTCTAGTAAAGGCTGAAAGAAAGCGTGCAGCAGCCCTTGAGAATGTAGCTGAGTTCCTGAAGAAGCGAAAAGAGCAATCAGATGCTCTCTTCACCCAAGCCAAAGAAGAGATGGAAGAAGCTAGAAAGAAGCTAGCAGAGGAAGAGCAGGCTAGGCATCTCCTTCTATCTAAAACGGTTGTCAATACAAATTTTCCTTCATAATAGCTAGGTTCAAATGTTTATCCAGTCAGCATGCCTGTTGTGATGTCCGTGCATCTTCTGATGTGGCACAAAACAATTTTTTTCGGGTCATGTAATAACAGCAATTACTTTCCAAACAATAACAGACGAAGCATTGGACATGGTATAGTTCACGTGCAAGCCCAGCATTCCAAGTTCAACTTCCACATCAAACTCATGTTCATAGATATCTGCACATTCATAGATAATGTCCACAACCATGATTCACTTCAAATCCAAAAAAATGTGACGAGAGTTATAAATAAAGAAAAACCTCTAGTTCCTACTACCAGTGCGAGCACAGCAAGTCAAGACCATGCGTAATTAATTATATTTTGGTCATTTTTTGACTAATCGTGAATAACTTCTAGAAGCAGGTATAATTTCTAATGCCGGCCGTGGCTGGGGTCCACGATGTTTTGAGCCAAACCGGGCAACACACCGGGTGTCTATGCCGGCGACGCGATGGTCGTAGCATTCGTGGGTTCAGAGCGGCGGCGGCTCCCGTGGTCTACTATTCCTCGGTGTCGGCGGTGGCCGCAAACGTGTTGGCCACCTTCGCCAGCATGCCATAGTTCCACCAACGTTTGTGTCAGATGGCGCGGCTAACCACAGTGCACTGGACGCCATGGTCCACCGTGTGTCGGCGTGCAGCAACTGGCAGCTCCTCTACGAGCAGGCTTTGGAGCGTCAAGTTGATGCACCAGGGGCCAGCTTGGAGCGGCAGCTTGCTCCTCCGCTTGCCCGCCTGGAGCCTTGCCCATGGTACTGACGGCCTGTGCGGGGAGGGAGGTGGGGCAGCAAGTTGCCAGGCTTGTCGGGGCACCCAGCCGGCTTTTATGCCGGAGAACTCGTCTTCCTGCTCACCGGATGCTATGGAGAGTGTGGAGAAAATGGTGCAGGGAGGATATGGGGAGCAGCGGTGTGGTGCGGTTCTTGCCATGCGTCTGGCCTCGTTTAAATAGTGAGCGGACGAGAGGAGCCAGCCGACGTTGTGTTCTAAAATGCCGGCCGGCAGGAGGACGTGTTGCCGGCACATGCGCGGATTCAATGGAGGCAGGCGGGGAAGTCTGAAGCCGGTTGCATGCGGCGAGGAGGCGTGTTCAGATTGACCTGCAACGAGTGGGGCCCTCTTGGCCGGCGCGCTGGTTCAATACCTGCACTATGAGAGGTCGCCTCCGTGTCAGAGCAATCACTCCCTCTAGTCCTTCTTTGTTTGGGTATAAAAAAAATCTTGTTTTCCATTCACATTTTACAAGTAAAATTCGTGGACAAACATTGACCCAAAATACGATGGGAACTAGTAAACCAGGACGGAGGTACTAGTTTTTTTATCAAAGAAGGGCTTCCCCTTCCGATTTTCATTACTGAAAACCAACATCGAAACCATAGTATTTTCCCTAGAACTACCAGGTTCAATATCTCGCAACATACACCCATACAACCATACGCCAAGGAGGTAGTAGTTATGAATTCCATTTTCGCTCCATACCAATCGTTCAAAAAACTACTTAGTACTTATAACGCGCCATTGAAAATCAGAACTCTTACCTCGCTAAAAAATCGATCAGTGGCAACTGGCGAGCCACCGCCTCCAGGTCGTTCACATGTGGTCCTGACCATCAACTCCTACGGATCAAATTATCACGCGAGCTGACTATTCCTACAAAGGTGCGCTCCACCACGTACCCGGTACCCGCGCATGCAGCAATCGTGCACCTAGGGTTTTATGGTTTATTTGTTAACGGTGCCTTTACATAACTCTCATGTGTGCGAGTCAGCGAGACACCGACTGCGTGCATGCGCCTCTTCTCTTCGTATATGTACTCCACCGTTTGTCTAGTGTCCAAAAAATTATACATTAGTAATAACTACTAGCAATGTGCCAATGCGTTGCCACACGATCAAAGTATATTAATACATATTCACCGATTTGATAGAAAAAAGAGTCTAGTTTTGAAATACGTATATCACTAAAAATGTGTTATGTTTCACTCAAAATATATTCCTTTGGTGGTTTTGATGAGATAAGGGAGGAATGTGGTTGGTTTCAAGATTCGAGAAGTGGTATATCTCTAATTTCTACTCTTACTAGCAAGATGCCTGTGTGTTGCATGGAACATCAAGATCTTGTGGGAGAAAAGGATGAACGAGGGAAGGCCTTATCTGCAAATGTGGTGAGGAGTGTGGGTAAATTGTCATAGTTTCCTTCCTATCCGTTAGATATAGATTGGACGGCCTATATTGCAGGATGGCAGGCACACCATCATCACCGACTATGCTTTTTATAAGAGTAGAGATAAAAACAGAGTTGGTGATGATGGTGTGCCTGCCATCCTGCAATATAGGCCGTCCGATTTATATCTGACGGATATGAAGGAAACTATGGCAATTTTGCAAAAAGATACCCACACCCCTCTCCACATTTGCAAATAAGGCCTTCCCTCGTTCATCCTTTTCTCCCACAAGATAAACTACTCATACAAATGCATCTTGACGTTTCGTGTAACGCATGGGCATCTTGCTAGTTGTTTCAAAAAGCCAATGTGTGTGTGTTGTGTGTGTGAGAGAGAGGGGGAGTGGAGGAGGACGGTGTGCATGTGTGACAAAGACGCAAAGAGTGTGTGTGCGAGAGGTATCAGCTTAAAATGAGGCGATAGTGTGTGTGTGCACGATCGAGAGGGCATGTCTCAAGAAGGGACGAAAAGTATACATAGATACAAGGACCGTGAGAGAGACATGCACGCGATAGTCGAAGCACGAGTGTGCGGGTGTATAAACCTATCTGGAGGCTAGTCAATCAATGTTTGTGAGAGAAATACGAGTCGGGGTGCGAAAGCGAGAGTTTTGTGTGTGTGAGTGAGAGAGACGATAGTTGGGAAGGGGAGTGGAAGCAGGAGTTGTGTGTGTGTGTGAGAGAGAGGGGGGAGTTTGTCTGATTGGTAAACAAATGAATAATGTCAGTTTTATAACCTGGATGGAGACGGAAAGGAGACCGCAACAAATGTTGTGTCTGCGGGAGAGAGTAATTTTATCTAGAGAGATATAGGGTGTGTGAGAGAACCCCATAGAGAGAAAGGCAAAGTGAAAGATGAGTGAGACTGTGTGTGTGGCGGTGAAAAAGAAAGCTTAGGTACCTAGTGATACCAGAGAACGGTAGAGACGTGAGAGATAATGAAAACTGTGTAATGTATAATGATAGGGAGAGTGTGACACTTCTCAAGGGAGACCTCGAGAGACCATGTTTGCGAAAATAGGAGAGACATGAAGTGAGCGTGCGGGTGAGCTAGAGAAAAGAGAATGATAGCTACATGAAGGAGCATGCGAGAGAGATGGCGTGGAAGGGCTCAACATAAAAGGGATTCAAATTTTGAATTCGAGATGATGATACATGTAATTCATACTCGAACCAAAATTGATCTATCAAACCTGCATACTCATATGAATTCACGCGCATCTATTTTATTTAATATGTAGATATTACTGATCCATACATTTTTGTAGAACATAATTTGGTTTAAAAATTTTGAATTCAACCTTATGATTTTGAGATCATTGTATTTGTAAATCATATTATATATAAAGGAGCAGAATTCTTTGTTGTGCTTTTGAAAGTATATATAAAAATTGATGTATATAGAATTTTATTCCAATCAAAAATGGATCCTGCCTGAACAAAAATAGAATACAAACTGGATTCGAATTGAGTTGGCATGGTAAACATGCACTGTTGCTCTACAAAAATTTGAACGAAGCGGGGAAAGTCGCAGTAACCGCCCGAAACCAAAATCTGCGAGATGGAAATTACTGCCTATCGCGGACACGCAAAGCCTATCGGCTCGATTTCTATAGGTTTCGATAGGGGTAGGTTTGTAATTTCAGTCAAACATGACATAACCACCTCTCACCCGGATTCATACACGGTGGGCGCCAAAACACAGTGTCTCCTCAGCCGAAATTGACTCCCTCCCCAATTCATACATGGTGGGCGCCAAAACAAACTCTCGTCGGCAAATATTCAGTGTATGCGACATTACCGTCCTATCCCCAACCGACTAATATTGCTGTGATGTAGGAAATTTTATACGGGGGTAAGTTTGTAAATTTCCTCGCATTTGAGACAAGCGCGCCCTGAAGACATGGTTCCCCCCTTCCTCTCTCCCTCCATTTCCCCATTCGTACTCCGTGGGCGCCAAAACACCCTCTACCCGACGCTGTCGTCCATTACAAGAAATCGACCTCTCACTACAAAAAAAATACACTTCCGTGATGATACGTGTTTGTCACAATAGGTCGCGTTTTCTGTCATGCATGTACATCCATGAAAAATTTATGACAGAATCAAGATAGTCATACCTGTGCTGTCGTAGAAGTGTTCCATGACATTGCCAAAATTATCATCACGGAAGTGTCCACTTCCATGACGATAAATCGCGCGTCACAGAAGTGCTTTCATCAAGGGTGACCGACACGTGGCATCCACCATAACGGAACGCCGTTAAGCTATCGGGTCGGGTTTTGGATCCGATAACCCGTTAACAGCCGCGACCAATGGGGATTTTCCACGTGTAAAATCATCATTGGCTGGAGGAAACACGTGTCGGCTCATTGTTGGGACAGATGTCATCCACTCATTGGACAGAAGGCGCCTATGATACGTCGACACATGGCACGGCCCATCAAGTTTAAATGGGCCGACCCAACTAAAGGCCCACAAGATTTTGCAGACCGTAATGGGCCGGCCCAGCTAAAGGCCCACGAGATTTTGCGGACCATAATGGGCTGGCCCAACTAAAGGCCCACAAGATTTCGCGGGCCATAATGGGCCGGCCCAGGTAAAGGCCCACAAAATTCTTGCGGATCATAATGGGCCGGCCCAGCTAAAGGCCCACGATATTTCGCCGACACTAATGGGCCGGCCTAGCTGTAGGCCCACAAGATTTTGAGGACCCTAGTAGGCCGGCCCATTAACTGGCTGCCATGTTTTGGGCCAAATGCCGGCCCATATTTGATCCAGTCCATTAATGGCCTGCCACGTTCCGGGCCTAATAATGGCCCATATGAGATCCGGCCCTTTAAAATCCTCCCACGTTCTGGGCCAAATCACGGCCCAGATCAGGTCCGGCCCTTTAAGAGGCTTTGGCCTCAATTATGGCCCATATCAGATTGGGCCCGTTAACTGGACGCTATGGTTTTGGGCCCACTTGCTAAAGGCCCATTTAGTAATTCAGCCTGATATTAGTTTCGGCCTGTTAAGGGCCCGTTTAACATTTCGGCCCTATATTAATTTCGGCCTGTTAAAAGCCCGTCATATAGTTGGGCCTAACTACGGCCCGGTTTGCATCCGGCCTGCTCGCAGCCGATATCTGATTGGGCCAAACAAGGACCGAGACAATTTTGGCCTATTAAAAGCCCGTGATTTGATTCGCACAATCATGGGTCGGGGTCCATTTCGGGCTGCTGCCGGCCCGTGAGCTGTTCGGCACGTTTCAGGCCCAACCTACTTCTCAGCCTCCTAAAAGCCCATTGAGTTTTGTTGCGAAAAGAGGGCCAGGGGTTACTCGGCCTATTAAAGGCCCGAATCTACTAGTGGGCAAGTTTGACGAGGCCCATGATGCGGATCATACATCGTGATTGCATGACGGCCCGATTATGTACCGTAATTTTACGGTTTGGCCGGTTTACTGGGAAGACAGGATATATATACAGTAAAATAACTACAGCATCGTGAATAAGAAAAAACCTAGACTATACAATAAAGAAATTACGGCATATTACATCCATTGGGCATCAAAGTTCGCCACTATGATAATAAAGCACAAACAGACAACTGATTACATACACTGGGCATCAAAGATCGCCAACTGTGCAAATAAACACGCCGACAAAATAATATACAAAACCGACAGCACTTCAATAGAGTTCAAGAAAGGTTAGCCCTACTGGCGAGCTGCAGCGCAACCACCTGAGCAAGATGATGAGACTGCGCTTGTTCAACACTTATATCTTCCTCACTCCGAAAGATAAACAAGCAGACAGATGACAGGTTTTGCACATAAAAGTATCAGTGCTGACAATTCATCACATTTCTTACTGCAAATAAAGTGACACAGTTTAAAATTGCATTAACACAATATGGTATTGTTCAGGTCAAGACATGGCAGGAAATGACATTGTGAAGGAGTTGGCAGCTTCACGACACCACTGGATTACAGATCAAGAACTCATAAGTATCAATGGTTAGTGTGCTGTCAATTTATCCCATTTCAGATTGGCAAATAAAGAGACGGTTTAAATAATAGTAGAATGATATGACATTGTTCATAGTTAAGATATTGCAGAATATGACATTGTGTTGTAGTGGGTAGGTTCACCACACCACTGGATTACGGATGAAGAACAGAAGCATACATGCAGTGCAAAAGAAGATCACTTGCTCTGTATAGTTTAATTTACATGGTATGAAGAAGGAACTTGGTTGTACAACTGAAAACTTAAATTGAGAAGGACAAACTTTTGTTTATGAACTACATAATAAACTTTAAACATGCAATTTGATGCAAACACCAAAAATAAACAGTTGTTGCAGTCATGCCTAACCAAATATACACAACAAAGTTTGAAGGCTTGAGAAGGACAAACTTACATTACTGGTGAAGACAGGCTCTATAAAGCCCTTGTCCATGCTGATGGGGGGGCAATTCAAGAAGTTTACCACAGAATCTTCTTCATAACCATTGCCTTTATTCTACATTTTGTTAAGAGTAAATATAGATGTCATAATATACAAAAAAAAGGAGAATATTTAAGATAAGATGAAGAGTGATGCTACATAACCAAGTAGCTATAAATGTATGTGCAACGATACAGGCAAAAGGCACAGCCAAGAGCAATGCACAGCTAAACTTCTTCAGTACCAACCTTATGGTAAGAGTAAATATAGATCTGATGTGTAGAAAATGGAGGGCAAAGGAAAATAAGCTGTAGAGTGATGGTACATGAACAACTACCTGTCAATATAAGTACACTGATAAAGGACAGCATGTACTTACAAGAACAATGCAGAGCTAAAAAAATCATTGGCATTGGATATACTCTACACTAATGTAACCATTCATACAGATCAGATAATTTGGAGCGAACAATTGATAAGCAAGCTATCATGCATACTGCTGTCACATAATGAACAAGGTATGTATGCAAGTACAGTGATACAGGACAACAGGTACTAACAAGAGCAAAGCAGCGGGCAGCATATTTGCTATATCATGTCGTTCTTTTAAAACCGGAATTCTTCTTCGACCAGATTTCCTACAAAAAAGATCCGTAAGGCACATGCGGAAAAGTAGAAGTTCGAATTGTCATTTGATTTCATAGACAGTACCTCATCCTGGGAACGAGACCAGTGCATAACAAGGTTTTTTCATTCAATGTCTTCTAAATTTAGCACAGGAGACTTCACCGGAAATTCGTTTATAGACTTGCCATCAAAGTGTGATTTCCTCAGGTAACACCGATACTGCTGCAATGCTTCCTTGAAAAGCACAAGCAAGCTTTGCTCGTCATGACTATCCAGATTGACCCTCGCCTAGTTACAACAATGTAATGTAAATCATTGATGTGTTCTATCAGCAGAAAACAGGAAAATAATAACCATGAATAATAGCACTTACAGGTAAGTTGGACAGGAAGATGTGAAAATGGTGTTTGTCTTCACTATAATCTTCCCATGATGGGAATATATGCACGTAGTCCCTAACAACATTGAAAGCATTGTCTTTTAAACTGGGAATAAATGGAATGGGGTTCCAATCTGCAGGAATTGGCCGTTTCTGTAGTTGGGATAGGTCTTCGGCTGGTGGACTTGTTGTACTTTTTGCTGGAGTGGGATTTTTCAGTGGTATAGCTGGTGCTATGGCAAATGAAATCGGTATACCTTTTGCTGGAGTGCAGGTCCTGTGTGGTGGGGCTAGTGGTGTGGCCAGTGAAGTATGGGTACAGACTGCTGGAGTCGGTCCTACGTTTAGTGTCACTGGTTGTACAGTCAATATAAGTGGGGCGCTGTCTGATTTCTCCGGCACCACCACGTTTTTCAAGGACTTTGCTGGTGCTCCTTCAGGTTCGGCAATCACCCTCTTCCTTTTTGATGTCTGATGCACAAGAACAGCATTTGAGTGGAAAAACATGGTATGATGACTGATGGAATATGTATTGATAATGGATGGGCATGGCATCTCGAGTTATATGATGAGTAAACTAAGCAAATGGCGGTGCAACAAAGTAGAAGAAATGCAAGAAAACATATGCAAGATACACGCAATCAATAAAACCTTGCCAAATTAGAACAGGCACCTTGATGGGTGAACAGGACAGGCCATCTGCCTTTGACTCCTCGAGGTTAGAATAGTCATTAGGATGATATTCTGAACAAGAATCAACAGGTGGGGAGCGTATGAGTTTCATTGCTTCCAGAATAGCACTCAATGCCTTGGTGCTAATTTTGTAAGTCATTGCAGTGTTCCACAATATTCTTCTGATGCGCGGATTCTGATATTCACTGTAATTGTGTATAATATCTGAGAACCATGAAAACATAAATAGTTGTGGGATTATCTTTGTAATGCAGATGATATTCTAATATAGGGGCGCCCCTGTAAACACTTGTGTGCTATCACTGGATTCTGATGAGAGAGCTCATGTGTGCTATAATATGGTGCGTGCATTTATATAATCTTGCACAAGTACACAAAAAATAGGCTCCAGAAGTAAGGATAGCTGGCAGATGATAGGTTCATAATATACTATATAGAGAGATTATTGCCAAACCATGATAACAAGAGCACACAACAACTAGGCAGATCATAGTGTACATAACAGGGGTACACCATAACCACGATATATAAATCGGGAAAGTGGAACTGGCTTGAAAATATGGTGTTGTATTGCTGCTAGTAATTGAAAGCCTATCGATCACGTACAGGCCAGCTCTATCAGCTATTGACTGCAGATGTCCCTGCGCCCCTTCCTGACAAGGAACATACTGTACGTACTAAATACAGAATACACAAAGAGGAACATGTTAAAGAACAGAAGAGGAAGCATATTCTTGAGGTTCCGCTTCATTGCATACAATGTTGGTTGCCAACTCATGATGAATCACAGTGCCCAAAGAAATGCAATTCCATGATGTCTCTCTATATGTGGCAATTTTGAACAAGAGTCATTAGGATCATATTCTGAACAAGAATCAACAGGTGGGGAGCGTATGAGTTTCATTGCATCCAGAATGGCACTCAATGCCTCGGTGCCAATTTTGTAAGTCATTGCAGTGTTTAGCTTCAAGAGTGGACTGCTACTAGTGCGATACAAAGCAGCTACACAGATCATAGTGTAGATATAAGGGGGAAAACCGTAAGCATCAGAGTAAAATCAGCAAAGTGGAACTTGCTGGAATATATGTGCTAGTATTGCCGGTACGACTAGAAAGGCTTCGGATACCAGCTCTCTTCAAGTGAAGGTGCGGTACTGTTAATATCAGTGTTACTCTCGAAGGCGACACAGCTCCCCGCATTTCCTTGATATTCTTATAGGATTCAAGTGGGCAGGTGACTACAAATCCTATTCCTATGTTTACAAGATCCTACGAATCAAAGAGGCTCAAAGTGTCCATCACAACCGACCGTATAGACCTCTACACTGCAAAAGTCCCTGCTCATGTTCAGTACAAGGAACATACTGTACCACTATCATACTCCCTCTGTTCCAAAATATAAGTCTTGGTAGAGATTTCCACTATGGATCACATACAGATGTATCCAGATACATTTTAGAGTGTAGATTCACTCATTTTGCTCCATATGTAGTCCATGGTGGAATCTATACAAAGACTTGTATTTAGGAACGGCGAGAGTACATATTAAAGAAGAACGGAAGAGGAACATGGTAAAGAAGAGCAAGCAGATTTTGGATAATAAAATGTTGGTTGCGCAGTGCCCACACATGATGAACCAGAGCGCATTAAGAATGCAACTCCTAGCTGTCTCTCGACCATTTCAGGCGGTTGGATGAAGATCCTACGTCTCCTAACCCATCTTCTTCCTCGTCTCTGATTCTTCCCATACAGAACACCGCACGGGCTACCGGCCGGACCACCGGCCCCCACCGCCTGTGTTCCTCCGCCACCCCCACCCCCGCCTCAAGCCCCACCCGCGTCGAGTTTTCTTCGTTCGGCGAGGCCCCACAACCACTCGAGCCCCTTCGTTCGCACCGGCGAACTCCGGCGAGCTCTGAAAAATCGACTGACCCAATTTTGAAATTTAGTCTACTGTGATTTAACTAGTGTGGAATATAAAAGGGGAAAACCATAAGCATTGGGAGTATAGTTTTGAGCGTGCCATGGCGCATCTGAAGGTGCAAACCGGACAAAGGCAACTTCGCAACCAAGACAAGAAATCAGAGTAAAGTAGTGGCGATCTATTTTCTTGCTGCGATGAATAAGTTGAGTAGATACAAAAGAGTACCGCCTCTGGTGCGGCGCCGTGTACGCATCTGCTAAGAATTTGACGGTGCTGCGGTAGCGATGGCTGTCGGCGGCGTGGAAGCGGATCTAGGAGGGTAGACGGTGGCGGCGGGGCGCGGTGGACGAGACGGTCGTAGGAGCGGGCGCCGGCAAGGTGGACGACGGCGGGGATGAAGCGAGAGGACAAGATGCAAGGATCCCGGTCCGAAGCCGTGGATGAGAGAGGTCGATCTCTTGTAATGGACGGCGGCATCGGGGTATCAGAGGAGGGTGGGGTGGAGAGGGTGTTTTGGCGCCCACGGAGTACGAATGGGGAAAAGGGAGGTAGAGAGGAAGGGGGGACCATGTATTCAGGGCGCGCTTGTCTCAAATGCAAGGAAATTTACAAACTTAGCCCCCGTTTCAAATTTCTACTACATCACAGCAACATTAGTCGGTTGGGGATAGGACGGTAATCTCGCATACACCGAATATTTGCCGACGAGAGTTTGTTTTTGGCACCCACCGTGTATGAATATGAATCGGGGAGGGAGTCGATTTCGGCCAAGGACACACTGTGTTTTGGCGCCCACCGTGTATGAATCCGGGTGAGAGGCGGTCACGTCACGTTTGGGTGAAATTGCAAACCTACCCCTATCGAAACCTATAGAAATCCAGCAGATAGGCTTTGTGTGGCAGGGATAGGCAGTAGTGATTTCCATCTCGCAGATTTTGGTTTCGGGCGGTTACTGCGACTTTCCCCGCCTCATTCAAATTTTGCAGAGTGCACGTTTACCGTGCCAACTCAATTCGAATCCCGTTTGTATTCTATTTTTTTGGGCGGGATCCATTTTCAATTGGAATTACATTCTATATACATCATTTTTTATATATACTTTCAAAAGCACAACACCATTTATACATAAATATGGTTTACAAATGGCATGATCTCAGATTCATAAGGTTGTATCCATCAATTTGGATTTTCAAATATTTGAAACCACTTTATGTTGAAATCCAATGTATGCATTCCTCGCTAACTGTCTCCAATTAATGTGTGTTTCATGCGGGGTTTTTTTTACTTCTCAAACATGTATAATGTGTTTCACACACGCAACATATAGTGTAATCCTGTTTAGACATTAATTGCATATAAACCATGCATTGTTTGTAATTGAAGAATCTATGGATCACCAATATTGATAAACTATATAACATTACACCAATTTGCGTTATGATATTATCGATGTCGTGATCTCAAGTTTAAATATTTGAATCCCCTTTAATCCAGATATTCGTCTCATATAGCTATCATTCATGCTTATATAGGACTATCTCTCTGGACCTATACGCGTTCATCGTCTCTCAGGTATCTCTCGTGCTACCTGTATGTCGACAATAATCTTTTATCTTCGTAACACAATGATGGTACTCTCTCCCTCGACCTTCATCACTCTGTCTCTCTATAAGTATATCTCGCTCCCTGCTATGTGTCTCTAACTATGATTCTCCATGTGGAATCTCTTTCTCTCACACAAACACAAAACTTTGTCTCCCGGGGTATCATTTCTCTCTACTATTCCCATGTGTGCCACTCGCACACCCCTCATACAGAGATGTCTTTCGCTCCTTAGATATGAGAACCTATGACTCTTCCTCTTCAATGTCTCTTTCTCACACACAAACACAAACTCTGTCTCCCAGGGTCTCATATTTCTCCATTGTTCTCTTGTATGTCGCTCACACACACCCTCTCTCCCAAGAGATATCTTGCGTTCCCTCGTATGTCTCTCTAGCTATCACTCTCGTTGTGAAATATCTTTCTCTCTCGCAGACACAAAACTCCGTCTCTCTGGATCTCATTTCTCTCTGATATATGTTTGTATGTGACTCACATGCACCCTCTCTCTATCTCTCTCACACCCACACACATAACCCAGCCTTCTGATCCACTCGACTCCTATCTCTAAGGCACACTAGCTAGCATCTTTATCTTTCTATTTATCTGTTTCTCCATCAACCTTCTTTCTCGCCCTCACTCTTGATTCCTATCACACACACTACATATGTTTCTCTCTACATGCAGTCAAGTGCCCTCTCACACACATATATAACTTCACCCTTTGAACCACCTGACGGTCATCTCCAACACCCAAACAAGCGGATGTCCCTCTAGCTAGCATCTCCATCTCTGTATCTATCTGTAGTTTCTCCGTCAACATTTCTTTCTCGCACGGAGTCTTGCTTCCTATCACCCACACTATATATGTCTCTTCATACATATGCATTTATAGGTTGGTCTCTTTTGCACAATCGTTGCGCCTTACTCCCTCTGCTCGCCATAGATGCATGCTACAGCCCACGCCACTATCTCTTAAAGACAAAAACACATGCTCAATTGTCGGGCCTTCTTCCCTGCATTCTCACATGCATGCATATTGTCATACTGATCCGTCTCTCCCATGTCGTTGATCTTATGACTTATGTATTCTTTCTTTTATCTCGATCATACTCGCGCGCGCACACACACACATCCCACGTATACATGTATACCTCTCACACATGCACGTTCAAGGTCTCTATGTCTCCATGCGTAGTTAATTACCCTCAATCCTAACGCCACATCGAATTGTTCTCCTCTTTTGTGCACATAACTTCCGCCTGGATGGGTAAAACACACACTCACACTTAACAATCTCCTTCTAGCTACCCCCCCCCCCCGCCTCTCACTCTTCCCCTATATCCCCGAAACCAGTAAGACCATCCCTTTGTTTAATTCCCGCCTACATGCACCATCGATATATAGTAGTCTTCCTCGGTGTCTCTCGAACAAACACGTTCTCTCGATGTCGACTCCTCTCACGCGCACACGCCTTCTTTTCCCTCTCTACGGGCATTTTCTCTCTCGCACCCCATCGTTGGTGGCCTCTGCCATACACATCACCTCTCTATGATGAAGCCATGCACACTTAAATTACATCTGCCACAGAGGACCCCGCGACACACACACACACACACACACACACGCACACACACACACGCACGCACACACGCACCCCCCCACACACACACTAAGACTCCATCTCTCTCTCTCACACACACACACAAACACACACACACGCACGCACGCACACCCCCCCCACACACACACACTAAGACTCCATCTCTCTCTCTCACACACACACACAAACTAAGACTCCATCTCTCTCTCTCTCACACACACACACACACACCACACACACACTAAGACTCCATCTCACATGCTCTAGGCGGAGCATTTGTTCCTACCACCCTTCATCCAACCTTACCCGTATGATAAACAATCACCTTTATTTACTTGCATAACATGGACAAATTCCACTTTACTTTAGTAGTCAGCAAACTTATCATCTGTACCCTTATAAAAAAACGAGTTGGCGGTGATGGTGTGCCTGCCATCTTGTAATACAGACCGTATGATCTATATCTGAGGATAGAAAGCAAACTATGATAATTTTACAAAAGATACCCACACCTCTCTCCACATCATTATCTCCCGCAACCTCATTGCTCAGCAATTAAAAAAGGAATAAGTCTCTAGAACAATCTAGCATGCATGGTGGCCGCTGCCGCCTGCGGCGCCGTCCATCCCCATGCCTCCGCCCATTATGACCACCAGTCACCACCACGCTCCACTCCTCCTCGCCTTATCTCTCATCTTTTAGTTTTTTCGATGACATTCTCGAGATACCAGTTTTCCGATAAAATTCTCGAGATATCATTAGTTTTTACACATGGGATTACTCCTGCATGGGTCAATCACAACAGGTGTTCTGTAAAAAAATGCATATTGATGTTCCGTGCAATGCACGAGAATCTTGCTTGTAATTATATAACGCAAATCACGAGCAGGAAGTGACTTTTTTTGACACAACCACGTTAACATGGCCACGTAAATCACTAGCTAAAGTAAATACCATTATACTTATATCCCAATGCAAAAGTTTGAGTACATGTCCGAAGAGTAGAGTCGCACACACGCACTCTGTCTCTCAGAATCTCTCTCACACACACACCAGTTACGTGACGCTCACTTAAGCAGACACGTATGTTACAATTTGTGCACCCGCGGGTACACGTGATGCTGCGCATTTATTTAAGCCGGAAGGCGAACCCAAACAGTATCTGCATTCATTCCCCTCCCGCCGCCTCTTCTCTGGTCGCCGTCGCCCGGTAGCCATGGGCCGGCTGAAGGTAACAACATATGCCGTACTCCCGCCGGAGCGGCGCTTTAATATGGAAATTTTAGTGGTCATGCATGCATCTTTTTGTGCTAGCACTCCTATATAAGGGTTGACCGGTCGCTTGCCGCAGACGTGCGTGGGCGGTGGAAGAGGAAGGAGAAGGGAAGCGGGCTGTGGAGTAACGTTTTTTACCACAATTTCTTAGGAAACTGAGTGCAATAATTGAGTAGTTTTGCAAACTACCAGTACTACACCTGAAACGGTTCAAAACCTATACTCCCTTGCCAGCGCGTGCTTCCCGCGTGAAACGGTCAGCGTCGCCCTGGAGCGTCAGTGCCGCATTAATGCCCGGCCAGAGCGGAGGCGACCTCTCAATGGCGCCGGCTTTGAAGTGGCGCGACGGCCGAGAAAGCGCCGCTTCCCGGTGCACGCGACTGATCCGCGTCGAGACTGTCCATAGGCCCTGTTTGGATCCATGGGTTAGAGTTAGTTTGAGCTAGTTGGGGCTCAAATAGCCGTAAAGTATCCAAGCATGAGGGTTTAAATTGGAGCAAGTTGCACCGAACCCACCAAAAAAAAACTATCCCACCCAAGAGGTGCTAACTGGAGATAGTTCTCATTGGGACCACTGAAAAATCGCTTTTCTCTCTCCATGAAGTGCATTTATTGTCAATCTAACCCCGTCACCCAAACACCTCTTTGGCTACAGTTAGTTCAGGGTTAGTCATGAGTTAGTCTAACCTCTAGCTAAGTTAGAGTATCAAACAGGAGCAGTATAGGACATGCAAGTTGCTCAAAGCATACAGGCAAATTCGTACGTGAAAGGATTTTTTTCTTTTTGAAAACGGAACGTGAAAGGAATTTTTTTAGAATGCTCTTGGCATGTCGCTAACATGTGATAGTTAACCGACCTCAATAGATGGCAGAAACGCCAGCCCGCCGCACTTTGATAGAGACAAGGAGGGAGAAGCGATACAGGCTGCTGGATTACTAGAGATAGGTGTCGCACGGAAGCCAAGAAATATGGTGATAGTGTGGGTCAGCCATGTACTAGTATGATGTAACTACACTGGGCTGCCGTGTTTCGTACTCTTCCAGTCCACTGTGGAGATGATTGGTTAATTTATATCACTGAATAGTATTAAATATTATGAGTGCAGACGCTCCACCACGAGGTTCCTTGTTCCTTCTCGGTCGTCCGGAATCTATGTTTTTCCACTCTATTTTTTTACGTGAGCTTTGTTCATCCTTTTGCCAACACGCGAGACATCTAGCATCAAGGTGCACGTGTTATGCAAGGATCGTTCCATCTATATGAAGAACACGTGGGACTGGAACTACGAGACGGACATGTACCCAGGAGTGGACGTACGAACCTGAGTAATGTAGCGCAGTAAGTGAAGTAGAAAGGCACAAATGGTATGAACATGCGTGGCATATAGGGTGTGTTTGGTTGCGTTCTCGTCTCAGCATAGTTGTTCCCTCTTCATGCATGCTCAACTCAACACCCCTCTTCATGCATGCTTCTAGTGTATTTGTTCTAAACTAGTGTGGACTCATGCACCCTCCATACACTCTACCAAACACCCAAAAGTAGGTCGAGAAGGGAACTCTTGGGCGGCATTTGTCTCTTACTACGTACTACCACTAAATGTTGTACGTGCAATGCACGGTGATGTTATGGAGTACGTGCCTAAGTACTCTACTACTACTATATTAGTTGGAGGCACATATTAACTTTTATATTTGTTTACGTGTATGCCCCGAGACCTTCCAACTAGACGTGTCTTTCTCTCCAGGTCGCACTTTGCATCGTTCATACCACTAACTACTACTACATGCGGTCTCCGACCCAGAAGTGGAAGAAGTGGAGACGCTCTACCACGCTGTTTTTTTACGCTGGGCTCTACCTCGCTGTTCATGTCCCACTCCTTTCGCTGACGTGTGGGACATCTAGCACGTGCCGTGTTTGGCACCCTTCGTCGTAAGAGTTGAAACGCTAGCATTCATCAGAAATAAAAAATAATTATAAATCGGCAGTGATACTATTTTTTTGCGAACCAATCAGTAGTGATACTATACCACGCGGTTTCCTTGCTCCTCGATATCGGAAAGAATACTTCCGTTCGCCAACATGTGGGACGTCGACCATCCTGGCCCACTTGCCATGCACGCAAAACTCCAAGGGAGAGTCACCCAGGTCGTCGCGCCGCAGTAACAATGACTAATGAGCCGTCAAATCACAGGCCCACTTCCCACTTTGAAGTTGCTCAGACGAAGGAACCATCATGACTTCGTTGAATTCCGCTTCTTGAAGAAAACTACTGTACCAGCAGTACTGCTAGCTACAGTAGTTACTCCAACAGAGGACTCCTTTCGTTCATAGGATAGGAATATGAAAATCATAGGAAGTGAGATGACATGCATCTCAATTCCTATAGAGAAAGAGATGCCATTTGATGCTTAGGATAGGAAATTTTCCATTTCGTCTAGGCTAATGTACTGGTAATTTGCTCTAAAAACTACAGTAGTAACTAGTAGTATTGGTACATGCTCGTACTCAGACACAGACACACACACTAACTACTAGTACTACTACTTCTCACATGTTGGCCAGACGCCGTCGTTCTCCTTCCCGGCCTTGTCGGCGACACCCCACCGTGCTTGGATCTCCGCCAACCTCTCCGCAGCAGCGCGTGCGTCCTTTTCTTTCTTGCGGCACCGGGCCTCTCTTTTCTTGAGTGCTTTCTGACTTTTCCGCTCCCTCTGTGTGGCTTTGGCCGCCTCTTGCTCTACCGCCCATTCAGCCTTGGCATCTTCAAATTCCTCCCACATAGTTGTGAGGTCGCGAGCGGCGATGAACTCGGCACGGCGGGATGCCATCGCTTCCCTACCATTTTGTGTGCGGTAGTGGGCGGCGAGGAACTCGGCGCGGCGGGATGCCATCGCTGCCTTACCGGTTAGTGTGCGGCGCGGTGGCATGAACGACGCTTGGTGAGAGCTCTGGGGTGGAGTGGCCGGACAACCGTATAGTGCATTGGTTTGTCAAGAGCTCAAGGACAGAAGAGGAAGTAAATTTGGATTCCCCTTCAATCCTGGTCATTTATTACCGAGTAAAATGCATTGGCGGTCATCGAACTTGTCTTGATAGCTCACTTTGATCATTGTATACGAGATATGGTGATTATACGGTCACTGGCTCAGCGTATAGCTCCGTATTTGTCTGGTTGCCCAGTCAAACAGTCCGCATGCGCCTCATTAGCTCGTGTTCTTTATCTATCTACACGGGCCTACCTATCAATGGAGAAAGAAATACTATAAAAACCAAAATTATGCGTATGTGGGGAATCAAACCACGGACTCGTCGCTGCAACGCACCCTCGTCAGCCAAATGAAAATGAAATACTTCGCGTCAGACACTCACGCTCACGCTATCAAAGCATGCTAATGCATGCACGTCGCCCTCTAAATCAAAGTACTGCTCATGGCGCAACGCAAACGGCAAGCCCATCACCTGCGCGCCTCGGCGGTGCCTGACATTACTGTTTAGACGTTTGATGGAGGCCTACGCGAACGCCGAGCATGTATTCACCTGGCTCAACACCAACGGTCATACTCGGACCGCCTTGCTCATGTATATTGTCCATCACAATGACAATCTATAAAATAGCCTAAGCTAGAGAGGGTACTATGGTAGTATGGTACGGAGTATGTACTATCGTGAGTGACCGATATTAGTGCCACTACACACCGAAACCCCTTCCATCGCTAGCGCGCGCTTCCCGCCTGAAACGGTCACCGTCTCTCCAGAATGTCAATGCCGCATTCACCGGACTTAACTGCAGGTGCAATTGGTGGGTCACTGACATGCGGGCAGATGCCCGTTGGGCCCACATGTCAGTAACCCAAACGCATCTGCAGTTAAGTCACTGAAGTAGCGTCCGCATTCACGCCTGACAAACCTACTCTGGCGCCAGTTGTCCATCCGTCTGCCGCGGCTCATTGCCATTCTCCCCCTATATTAACTTGAGCCCCAGCTCCCAGCCATAGCCAAAGACCCACACTTATTCTCCTCCGGTCCCTTCCATCTGTCGGCACCACTTCAACCATGGCCTCCTGGCGCTCCAAAGCTCTCTTGGACGTACTGTCGCAGGAGCAGACGAGGGACATCGGCGGCTCCGCTCCGGGCACGCTCCAAAGCTCTCTTCGACGTACTGTCGCAGGAGCAAACGAAGGAGATCGCCGACACCCCCCCGGCCGCCCTCCGCCGCCATGACCACGAAGCCGGCGCGCGTGCACGGGCGCAGCCGGCAGCGAGGAAGAGTAGTACACGGTAGGTCACTGCTACTCTGGAGGAGGAGGTTATCGAGGCGGATGAGGAGGAGGCAAAGGCAATGGCCGGCTTTCTCGGGTTCATCGCCGGACATGGTGGTCGGGCGCCGGCGATCGTTTAGATTAGGTTTACAGTAGGTTTTAGTTTGGTTTGTGCGAAATATGTAATGAATTTCGTCCAGTTTGTAGGAAAAGTTTTCGAAATGTAATGAATGTCATCCGGTTAATTTGAAATTTGCTTTGTTTGCACGAATTTCGTCCGGTTAGTTCATATAGTTGTCGAAAGGTATGCGGGCAGCATCGGATGGCATCCATCAGTGTCCTCGGACAGATGCCGGTGTAAATTTGTGGGCCAGCGCTGGAGATGCCCTAACTATCATGCTATAATCGCTAACAATCCTCCATTATTTGGCAGGGAATAGTTATCCCTCGATCAAAATCAGATCCGCGGTGTTTCGCGCTCCTCCCGCGTAAGAGTGTAAACTCTTGCTTACATAAAAATGGAGCAAGTGGACGGCACTGTAGCACGTCATATCACTTGAAGCCGGAGCCTCCGCGCTTGCTTGCTAGGGTTGCTCTATTCACACACTCTCATCCTCTCCAGATCTAAACAAGATAGGGGTAGTAACATTGTCTTTCTCCCTTCAAAAAACACTGGCTTTCTATCCTCACCGCTGGTTACAGATCCGAACATGTCCCCCTCCGCCGGTGAAGGGGAGGAGGGGTAGCGTTTAGGCCGTCGTCGACAGCGAGGGAGGAGACCCACTGCCGGCCGCACCGTTATCTCTGGTCGAGCGCCGGCGCGGGAGGTCCTCCGATCCCTTCGTCGTTGCATGTGGGCGGATCCGGCCTACCGCCGCCCACCTATCCACATCCCGACGACCTTCAGGTATATCTTCGTTCGAAACCTCCTTAGCTCTACTGCCCAGCTCACTACGTCACTGCATGTGCATCATTTTCTACCTCTCAACCCCTCTCGATCGGATGGTCCAACGTCACATTTTTTTCTTCTATTGCTAGAGGTAAAGCTACTTCATGGAGTCGAATCTTGTACTCCCTCCGTCCGAAAATACTTGTCATTGAATTGGATGTATCTAGATGTATTTTAGTTCTAGACACATCCATTTTGATGACAAGTAATTCCGGACGGAGGGAGTACTTGGTTCAAACAAGAAATAAAGTGGGGGTGGGGGAATTTAGTATGTACACATCGGACTTGGTACAAACAGGAAGGAAAGGGAGTGAAAGTAGTACAGACTGGTCATCCAACCGGTCTCTTGGTCGAAAAGGGAAATATAGGGGTAGTGTACACAGTGGTATGACCAGGACTAGATTTGCTATCCACACATAGGAGTAGGTGGCTAGAGTGAACAAAAATGGGACCAACCCAGATATGTTTCTTGGATGTTTGTTTCTCGGGGCAACAAACTATGAATCACCACTTTATGCCCCTATTTACGTACATGGTGCTGGACTGCTGGACTGCTGGTGCACCCTTCGTTCAGAAGTGACTTTTGTGCTGTTTAACTGGAATGTCAGAATGCAACAGTTGGTTCATTTTGGTGGAACTGCACAAAGGGAGATTTGTGTTCCAATCCTCATCATCCATATTGGCGCCATAACCTTCCTTTAGGTAAGAATGATATTTAATGCATGTGTTCATCTCTATTTTCCGACTGCCATGAGAAAATAATGCTGCTTTTTTACTAGTACACTTGTACTCCCTCACTGACAAAACCAATTCTGAATTAGAAGGCCAATCATGTACTTGGTTTCACCAACTTGTGAGGAGAAAGAGAAACAGAGCATGAAGAGGAAGAAGAAGAAGAATAAACAGTGCCAAGGCGATCTTGCTGAAGCCAGAGGCCTCAGTCGAGGCCATTCAAGGGCTCCGGCAACGACTACCTTACATGTGAGACGATCCTCCAGGGAGCCCTTCCACTTCTGCTGTCTCACTTAATTAATTAGGAGTACTTAAGTACCACTAATTCATTACTGCCTAATTTTCCTGTTGGAGTTAAACAAATCTTTAGTAGGACCCTATGCTGAATCATGTATGTGTGTATGTTTGTCTATGGAGGTGAATCATGTGGTGGAGCGGGGAGGGAATATTATTAGTGTCATGACATAATAGTGCTATTGTTTTGCATGTCAATTTATTGCCATTGGTTCAATGAGGCAATGTTTTGCGTATTCTCCATCATGAATTTGATGCTACTGTTTGAGTAATATGCTAATGTCTTCCTATCCTTTCTCACTAAGCTAATGAAGGTTTCACCTTGTTCCTACTTGTGCAAACAGGGATCATGCTGTGCCAATCATACATTTTAGTGGAACTACACAAGACAATACAATGAACTGTATCCCAGCCAGTGCTTTAACTCTGCTGGAAGTTCTTGATAATCTTTCGATATAATCTCAGCACTGGTAAACAAGAGTGATTTCAACCATCCATTTGAAGTCACAAAAATATATACTATTGTGTGATTCCAGTGAGTGCTTTATCATCTCTTATGGGACTACATGAATAAGCTTTTTTTCTCAGGTTGGTATGGGCCTAAGGCCTTCATCCATATTAGTTTGCTGTCATCTCTATTTGTATCGTGCTACTGTCATGAGAAACTCCTTTATCTCTGCATGTTAAAGTTTTGCAACCTATGATAAACTAATACCTCTCTTTAAGCAAGACTACTATGTTGCTAACTTTACCCATTAAGATAATGAGGGTGCTTCTATTTGTTAGTGTATGTTTCATCAACTAGTCCCACTATTACAGTAATCTCACTCTCTCAATATATGTGCCAACAGGGATGCTCGATTTTGGTGGAACTGCACAAAAACTTTGGGTGCTTCATTGCCTCGACAGCTTCCGTCCTTTCCTGTCAGTCGCTAATCTCCGCTTGCTTTCTTCCTTTGCTGTCAGTCGCTTGGCTTATCTCGGCTTCCAGTCAAAGGAAATAGTAATTGATATGCTACCTCACACAGGTTGGTACTGGTCTTTATCCTGATTATTGTGCCTGTCATATGTATTGGTAATTTGGTATTGTGCTACTGTTTGCCGATTTCATAAAGGAGTAATTTGGAGCCTGAACTCGTAGGCAAATCATTACATCGGGTGATTTCAGTAGAACTACACAAAATGATCAGATGGACAGGTACTTATGCTGCTACTATGTACTCCAAAGTTCACTCAGACAAGCATCGATGTTGACAAGAAGTGCCTATATTCATTCGAGTATCAACCGGCGTCAACCAATTGTCAAACTCCAAGTATTAGGAGAGTGAACGCCAAAAATATTGCTTGGTGCATAGCCCAGAAAAATGCAATCCAGTCTTTGGTCCCAACTTGTGCCTTTTGGTTATCGGCACATATGGTAGCGAACTATATGGCATGGAGTCTAAAGATTCCAGACAAGTTGGTTGACGCGTATATTCATCTGGCACTTAATCAGTCTGCACGCCAAGGATGCTCCATTTTAGTTGAGCTGCACAAAAAATTTGGGTGGTTCATTTTCTCAACCGCATCCTTTCTCGTCTGCAATGTAGAATTTTGGCGAGATACAGGACCAAGATGAGCTAGTAAACTAGTTGGATGAAAGTAGTGGCCAAGTTGCTCAAACCTCCCTCGGCACGAGGCCACTATTTGAGGATAAACCTACAAGCAAAGTTCAGATTATCTGTGCTGCCTCTTATGTACTCGAAAGTTTACTCGTACAAGAACTAATTTTAGCAAGAAGTACCTCCGATTGAACACCATTTACCAGTCTGTACCCTAGGTAATTAAAGTTCGTCCATGGATCATATTGGCTGTGATCTCAATCATTTGGATGCATAAACATACTGAACATGTGTATATCTGAATCTTTTTGAGAATTATGTATGAATATTGTCGTGTGATCTATCAATCATTTGGATGCATAGATATGCTGAGCTTGTGTATATATGAATCTTTTGAGTTGTTGATAGTGAATGTTAGCTATGAATATGAACGTGTCCTGTGAACCTGAGTTTGATATGAATGTTTACCTTTTCTGTTGTATTTGTGTGTGAACTTGTTAGTATGCCTACTGTGGGGTATAAAACGCAGGTCTCTTATAAAAGTAATGCTATGTCCAATTTATGTTTTCCCTTCTAACCACATTATATATATTTATATTATTACTATTATCGTATATTTTATAGAGACTTATATATACATTATAAAAACATCCCACATGTTATTAACTTATAAAATTAATGTTTAACGGAAGTTGGCAAGGAAAATCCTGGTTGTTTTTGACTCACAGGCAAGGAAAATCCTGGTGATTGTGTACAAAAGCTTGCGAAGATTTTAAGGACCAATTTAATAATAACGCGCTCATTTTTATTTTGAGCAATAACTCGCTAATTTCTTAATTATATATATATATATAATGTGCCTCTCCGGTTTATTCTTTGATATTAATTGCTCCTTCTAAGATAACATTATATATATAACGAGCCCACCTAATACGTGTATTTCAAGGAAGTGCAAATGGGCTGGGTTTTCTTAGAAAATATAAATGGGCCTGATTGACGTGAAATTATTTGTTCACCCAGCCCAGCAAATGGACTGTACATTCTAGAAAACATGGGTTAAATATATGCCACATTTTTGCAGGCTGACATGTGGGCCAATAGGTCAAAGCGTACGCAGGGCATTGTCAACTTGGTCAACAAATGATTGTGTCATCCACAGCCATTGGATTTATATCCAACAGCCGGCATGCACCTTCAATCTCTCGTCTTCTTCCTGCAGCGTCGCCGGGACCGCCTGGTCTGGCCTCCGGCGGCTAGCGGCTCTGCTTAGCATGCATTGCTGCGAAGCGCTACCCCACCGCCAGCCAGGCTATCCCTCCACCCCTCGACACCTCCTGTTATTCTCGACAGACTACAGCCCCACGCCGCAACAGAACTAGTTATAACCATTCTCCTCCTCTCAATCTGCGACTCCACTGCCGCATTTTCCCATCTCCGAGTCGTTCCCGTCCGGGGCCTCACCGTCGTCCACCGCCTCGCTGCGTTCGGTGCGGCGTGGTCAACAAACGAGAGTCATCGGAAGAGGACTGTACGTGGAGAGCCTGACGGCTGGGACCCACGAGGTCCATGGTCGCACGCAAGGAAAGTTCCTCCTTATTAAGCTGAAAAAAATGTTTCCTCCACCTAATAGCTGGGACCCACCGGCTATATCTTCGCACGGAAGGAAGTGCCTCCTTGTTTTGCGAAAAAAATTATTCATCCCGTTGACAGCTGGGACCCGTCAGATTTGGTGACTGACTTGTGGGCCTACTAAGCAGACGTGTACGCATGGCTTTGTCAACTTACTCAACAAATGATTCTAGCAGCTGGACCGTTGGATGTTAATCCAACAGCCGTGCTCCTTCTTCAACCTCTGTTCTTGCTCCGTTCTCCCGTGGGCGGCACCGCGGCTGTGCTGCCGCGCACCCGAACCAGTGAAGTTTCCCACTCCTCTCCATCTGTGACTCCACTGCCTCGTCTTCCCCATCTCCGGGTCGTTCCAGTCTGGGTGCGCTCGGCACGGTGTGGTCAACGTGGTCAACAACCGAGAGTCATCGGAAGATGACAGCACGTGAGAGGCTGACAGTGGGGACGCACCACACCCATGGACGCATGCATGCAACGGAACGCGGCGAGGTCAACGTGGTCAAGGAACGACTTCCATCGGAAGTATACTGTACGTGGAGAGTCTCAGCTGGGTCCACGGCTGCAGCAAGTAAGTACTTCCTTATTACGCGAAAAATAATGATTCCTCCAACTGACCGCAGGGACCCACTGGACGGGCCACCGTATTTTGCGGAAAAAAAGTTAGCCCCCTGACTGCTGGGACCCACCTGACGGGCCACCGTATTTCGCGAAAAAAACGTTCCCCCGCTGTCAACTCGGACCCACCGGAAGTGCCTCCTTATTACGCACAAAAAAATGAATACTCCCCCAGCTAGCTGGGACCCACCTTGGTGGGAGGCTGACTTGTGGGCCTACTAAGTTGACGGGGACGAAGGGCTTTTTCAACTTAGTCAATATGAATGATTCTAGCTCCAGTGGCCGTACGATGTCCATCCAACGGCCGTAGTGCTTCTTCAACCTCTGGTCTTCTTGCTCCAGCCGCCCAAAGCAGCACCGGTCGTGCCGCATGCACCTGCCTCCCGTGGCCGGCTGTGCTGCCGCGGAGGCCTCACCGCCCCCTACTATTCCCACCGCTGGCCAAGCACTGCGGCGACGGCAGCCTCACACCGCAGCCGAACCAGTGAACCCTCGTACTCCTCTCTGCGCGGGCTTCCACTGCCGCGTCTTCCCCGGCTCCGCGTCGTCCCCTTCCTAGGCCTCGCCGTCGTCCACCGCCGTGGTGCTCTCCGCGCGGCGTGGTCAACGTGGTCAAGGAACGACTTCCATCGGAAGAGTACTGTACGTCGAGAGGCTGGCAGCTGGGTCCACGGCCACAACCCAGTTTTTTTTGTGATTTGCCAAGTAAGTCGCTTTGTCAGGCCTGTTGGGCTGCAAATCTTTCAAGACGAGGAGAGCTTTCATTCGGCTGGCCGAGAAAATGGCCCATCAGTAATGAGAAATGGGCTGTACATTTTTAAAACACATCAAACCGGCAACTAGTTTCAAATATCTTTTTTTTCATTTCGAGATTTTAAATTACATTAATTTTTATGCGCGGAGAATTTGTTGGATTTTATATTGATATACATTTATTTTTAAAATTAGTTTGAATGTGAGTCGAAATTTCGGGATTAAAAACAGTTCGGACCGCACCGAAATATGCAAAATTTCGTATAATTTTGTAACCGTGGCCACAATATGGGCTGTAATGCTAACAAAAAGAATATGGGCTCCAAAAAAACCTTAATAATTAGCAAATGGGGTGTAAATTATTAGAAATAATGGCAGATGGGCTGTATGCTGTTTTCCACAGATTTGAGGCTTTCCTAAAAAAAAGGTTGACGCACAAGCAGTGACTGTTGGATGGCCATCCAACGGCCGTCGTGCTTCTTCAATCTCTGCTATTCCTGCTCCAGCCGCTCAAACAAGCGCCGGCGGGACTGCCTGCTGCCTCCTCCCCGCGGCCGGCTCTGCTGCCGCGCAGGCCCGACCACCCCACCGTACTCCCATCGCTGGCCTAGCCATCCCTCTACTCACCCACACCTGCTGTTATTCTCCGGCGACGGCAGACGAACCAGTAAACCCTTGTACAGTCGTACTCCCCTCCGCGTGGGAAACAACTGCCAAGTCTTCCCTGCCTCAGTGTCGTTCCCTTCCTAGGCCTCACCGTCGTCCACAGCCCTGGTGCTCTCGGCGCGGCCTGGTCAACGTGGTCAACGACCGACATGCATCTGAAGTGGACTGTACGTGGATAGGCCGACAGCTGGGTCCACGGCCGCACGCAAGGAAATGCCTCCTTATTACGCGTAAAATAATGATTCCTCCACCTGACATCAGGGACCCACCGAAAGGGCCTCTGTATTTCGTGAAAAAAACATTACCGCCGCTGACAGCTCGGACCCACCAGCTATATCTTCGCACGCAAGGAAGTGCCTCCTTATTACGCACAAAAAAAAAGGAATACTCCCCCTGCTAGCTGGGACCCACCATGGTGGGAGGCTGACTTGTGGGCCTACTAAGTTGACTGGGATGGGGGCCTTTGTCAACTTTAGTCAATATGAACGATTCTAGCTCCAGTGATCGTACGACGTCCATCCAACGGCCGTAGTGCTTCTTCAACCTCTCGTCTTCTTGCTCCAGCCACCCAAAGCAGCGCCGGTCGTGCCGCATGCTCCTGCCTCCCGTGGCCGGCTGTGCTGCCGCGGAGGCCTCACCGCCCCCTACTATTCCCACCGCTGGCCAGGCCCTGCGGCGACGGCAGCCTCACACCGCAGCCGAACCAGTGAACCATCGTACTCCTCTCCGCGCGGGCTTCCACTGCCGCGTCTTCCCCGGCTCCCCGTCGTCCCCTTCCTAGGCCTTGCCGTCGTCCACTGCCCTGGTGCTCTTGGTGCAGTGTGGTCAACGTGGTCAAGGAACGACTTCCATCGGACGTGGACTGTACGTGGAGAGGCTGACAGCTGGGTCCACGGCCGCAGCAAGGAAGTGCCTCCTTATTACGCGGAAAATAATGATTCCTCCACCTGACAGCTGGGACCCATCGGATGGGCCACTGTATCGCGAAAAAAACGTTTCCTCCTGACTGCTGGGACCCACCAGCTACATCTTCGCACGCAAGGAAGTGCGTCTGGGCAAAAAAAGATTCGCCCCCTGACTGCTGGGACCCACCATCTACATCTTCGCAGGCAAGGAAGTGCCTGACAGTCAGGACCCACCTGGTCGAAGGGTACATAGCATTGTCATTCTGGTCGCGAACGTGTACGTACATACTGGTCGATGTAGAGGCGCGCACGTGACGTAGTAGAGGCGGGCACGTAGCATGTACACGTATGTACAGCGGCCAGTGTGCAAGAAAGAAAATACGGCAACGTACGTACATATGGGCAGGGTCTCGAACGCCTACTCGCGCATACGTACGGCCAGGGCCCGTGTACATGGCTAGGTCGGAACGGAGAAACAGCGTCGTCGTCGTGTTCATGGGGAGCCAACCGGCTGGGTCGGAACGGAATGCGTCGTCGTGTTCATCGGGAGGGCTTGGATGGAACAGCCGATGGAAACGAGGCCTGGCGTACCGCGGAACAGAGGAAACGGCCTTGTGTTCGACCGGCCACGTTTGAAACGGGATCCTGTTCATCGGGAGGGGTCTGGCGTACCGCAAAACAGAGGAAATGGACCTCCTACGGTCGAAACGGGGGTCCTGTTGATCGGGAGGGGTGTGGCGTACCGCAAAACGGAGGAAACGGACTTGTGTTGGAGCGCTACGGTCGAAACGGGGGTCCTGTTCATCGGGAGGGGTGTGGCGTACCGCAAAACGGGACTCCACGGGACACTGTTCATCTCCACCGTCGACCCCCTCCCGCCTCCACGGGCTACTGTTCATCCACCGTCGACCTCCTCCAGCCTCCACCTGCGACTGTTCATCCACGGGCTCCTGTTCATCCAGCCTCCACCACGCGCTACTCCACCGGCTACTGTTCAACCAGCCCTCTCCACGGGCTCCTGTTCAACCACCCCTCCACCGTCTACTGTTCATTCTGCCCTCGGGCTCCTGTTCATCCATCCTCCACCGCGCGCTACTCCACCGGCTACCATCGACCTCCTGCAGCCTCCACGGGCTCCTGTTCATCCAGCCTCCACCGCGCGCTACTCCACCGGCTACTATCCAACCACCCCTCCATGGGCACCCCTCCACCATCTACTGTTCATCCAGCCCTCCACACCACGGGGTCCTGCTCCACCACCCCTCCACGGGCAACCCTCCACCGTCTACTGTTCATCCAGCCCTCCACACCATGGGGTCGTGTTCATTCAGAGGCAACGCCACCGCTCACTGTTCATCCAACCCCTCCGGCAACGCTCACAGTTCATCCCAGAGGCAGTATCGATCGGCTTCAGTTAGCAGCAGTAGCGAAGGAATCGCTCGATCGGGTTCAGTTAATAGCCATCGATCGATCGCTCGGGTTCAGTAACGCGTAGCCTGAAGTGCAATCGCTCGGGTTCAGTTAGAGCCCAACGCCTCGCTCGGGTTCAGTTAGAGCCAACGCCTCGCACACACGCGCGCACGTGTACGAGAGAAACGCGCATCGCTCGGCCCCCGACCTTCCACCGTAACCGGGAACTCCCCGAAATTTTCCTCGCCCTCGCTTCTACCACGGTTTTTCCGTCATGGACGGCCCAAAGAATGTCATGCAGCTGCGTCTCCGGCCCGCCCAGGACGAAAAGCCCATTTTCTGTCATGATTTTTTGTCATAGAAGTAGGAGCCCACCACATCTATGATGATACCGGGTTTTGTCACAATTATCGTCATAGAAGTGTCATATGTATGACAGAAAAAAAATTCGTTCGGCCCAAAATGTCACGGATGTGTCTTTTTTTTGTAGTGTCTCTCATCCACGGCTTCAGACCGGGATCCTTGCATCCCGTCCTCTCGCATCATCCCCGCCATCGTCCACCTTGCCGGAGCCGCTCCTATGACCGTCTCATCCACCACGCCCCTCCGCCACCGTATACCCTCCTAGATCTACTTCCACGCCGCCGACAGCCATCGCTACTGCAGCACCGTCAAATTCTCAGTAGATGCATACATAGCGCCGCACCAGAGGCGGTACTCTTTCGTATCTACTCAACTTTTTATTGCAGCAAGAAAATAGATCACTGTCGGTGTCCTGGGAATGGGGGTACCCAGACCTGCCTACCTGCGGCCCATGGCATGGCTCCACCAATGGCCTGGTACGGCTCATCTTTAGCAACAACACTCAAGAACCTCACGAGGGGCCGAGCCTCGTGAGGCGGACGACACCAAGACCTCCTCAGGGGAAGCCTTACTAGGCTGGCTCCCGAGGAGCAGAGATATCTAAGCAAGGGGCACCTCGCGAGGTTCACGTGACATGAGCCATGACGACCAAGGCCAGGCGGGCGCCAGCGGGCGCAGTGTACCAGTTTCCTCTTTGGTGCTAAAGAGGCAGCCGCAGGCAAGGAGTCCCGAGGCATCAGGCAAAGGTTTCCATATCGGTGCAACAAGACCAAGACCAGCAGGACGGCAGGACGGAGGTCATCGCGGAGCCCACAACAGCATCACCACCAGATCCTTTGGTAGGCGAAGACCACCTTTTGTCAGGATAGCTTGTACTAGTTGTCTCCCTTCAAAATTGGTCGTTGTGGGATCCCTTCCCGCCTACATTTGGGAAGAGGACCAGGGCCTCTATAAATAGGACTAGCCACCACCATAGGAGGGAACTGAACGGAACTGAACTGATCTTGGATTGGATCCATTCCACCAAGACCATCCCACCAGCTCACCAAGCTCAAGAACACCTCTCCGCAAGAGGTTGTTCTTACCTTGTACTTGTTCATCCCCAGCCTACAAGGCAATCCACCACACCACGCTGGAGTAGGGTATTACACCAAAATGGTGGCCTGAACCAGTATAAACCCTCATGTCTCTTGTTCTTTGGGTTCGTCGAGCTAGGCCTTGAGGTCGTTGTGCGAGCGAGCTAGGGAGGGAGAGTTCTACGTGCGCAACCCTGTGTTCGAACCTCAAGGGTTTGCCGGAACCCAGAATCCAACATTTGGCGCGCCAGGTAGGGGGCGCCGAAGCTTTCCCTCCGTCGATTGACGCACCACTGCTCCACCGCATCTATGGCTGACGCTCGCCGAGCCCGCGCTGAGCGCCGGGCTGCCCTTGCCGCTCGCGTCGCTCAGACGGCGCCCGTTGGCGGACCTCCCCGCTGTTCTCCATCACCCGCTGCCAACGTCACCACTGGCCTGGCGGGGAACCAGCAGCAAGCCTCGTAGATGCACCCATCTGTGTGGCGGGACGTACGCACCGCCACCCCGTCGCTGACTCCGGCCGGCTCATCGTCCCACGCTCGTCGCGCGCCCATGGACGCGCAGGCTGCGCTGCTCATGAAACGTGAGCTCCTGCGTTACCGCCCAGTCGACGACCTCTACGAAGATTGGCTGGACCGCATCACCCAACTCGTCAGCGCCGTTGGGGGCTCTCCTACACCGTCCCTCTCGCTACCTCGCCCACCTCCAGCTGCGGGCGATGTAGCCCATGGAGCGCCTCCACCACCTCCGCATCAAGACGATGCCCTTGCACCAAGACGCGCGGCCCCGCGGCACGACCCATCATGCAGAGCACCCGCGCACGAAGAAGGAAGCTGCCTAGAAGTCCCTCGGCCGCAAGAAAATGCTCCTGCACTCCCGGTACCACCGCGTCAAGACCACGTACCGCCTGCAGCGGCGGCGCGTGGATACCAGGACCAGGCTCCGCCTCCGCAATGGGCTCCGATGACCACAGCAGGCTGTCGTGCCTTAACTCCCGAGCTGCGCAGTGTCGTCTAGCCCGGCAAGTTCAAGCCAGACCTGCCTCCACGCTACGATGGCACCCCCGACCCAGATGAGTTCCTGCAGCTCTATGAGCTGAGCATCGAGGCAGCCAACGGCAATGAGAAGGTCATGGCGAACTGGTTTCCCATGGCCCTCAAGGATGGCGCGCGCTCGTGGCTCCTGAACCTGCCCGCGGGATCGATCTCCTCCTAGGCCGAGATGCGCGAGCGTTTTGTCGCCAACTTCCAGGGCACTCGTGATCGCCCGCCAGCCGCAGGTGACCTGCGGTGCATCAAGCAGCAGCCAGGGGAGACCCTGCAGAAGTACATCCAACGCTTCAACAACGTCCGCCTCAAGATCCCCAAGGTGACGGACGAGGCCATCATCTCCGCGTTCTCCGATGGCGTCCGTGACGTCAAGATGAAGGAGGAGCTCGCCATCCACGAGGACCTTTGCACGGCCCTGGAGATGTTCAACATGGCAACCAAGTGCGCAAGAGCTGAGGAAGGGCGCCTTTCTCTCCTCGAGCTCCCAGCTGCCGACCAGGAGGACAAGAAGGCCAAGATCAAGGACATGAAGTGCAAGGGGGATGCCATGCTCAAGGTGGAGCCGGAGACAAAGCGCGGTCGTGACCACCCCGAGTCATCCAAGGCCAGCCGCCCATTCTGCGCCTTCCACAATGTGCACAGCCACAACACCAACGACTGTCAGGAGCTCAGGGCCATCCGCGATGGGCGCTTCGATCGATGCCCTGAGCGCAACGACCAGAGCTACGGCCGAGGAGGAGGACGAAGCGGAGGACGCTGGGACGACCGCGGCCCCCGCCAGGAGTGGCGCGACCGGCCTCGTGAGGACCGCTGGCAAGACCAACCTCGCGAGGGCGCCAGGAGAGACCAGCCTCGTGAGGACCGCCCCCAGGGCAACGCTGGCCTCCCTCTGCTGCCGCCTCCACCTAGAAGGAACGACGACCATCATCAGGACGAAGGGGCTGGGGGCTTCTAGGAGCCGCGCGCCATCGCCTGCATCTTGGGTGGCGCTCAGGCCCCAGCCTCTCAGTGTATCTTCAAGTAGTTTGCTCGTGAGGTGAACGCGGCCCTTCCCAGGCTCAAGGCCACGCGCCCGCTCAGGTGGTCCAAGTGCGCCATTACGTTCAGCTCGTCAGACCAGCTCAAGTGCGCGGCAACTACCGGCGCCCTCCCGGTGCTCTGCTCGCTCGTCATCAGCAATGTCCAAGTCACCAAGACCCTCATCGACAGCGGCGCAGGGCTCAATGTCCTGTCCGTGGAGACGTTCGACCACCTCCAAATGCCATACGATCAGCTACAGCCTACCAAGCCCTTCTCACGAGTGACCAATGGCTCCACCACCCCGATAGGGCAGGTTCGCCTCCCTGTCACCTTCGGCCAGCGCGACAACTACCGCACCGAGCTCATCGACTTCGACGTCACCCACATCCGCCTGCCGTACAACACCATCCTTGAGTATCCAGCCCTGGCCAAGTTTATGGCGGTGACCCATCACGGCTACAACGTCCTCAAGATGCCAGGGAGCGGCGGCATCACCACGGTCGCCTGTGAGGAAGGGGACGCGGTGTGCTCTCTCGAGCGCGCTTACCAGGCGGCAGCAGCCGAAGACCCAGACAACAAAGGCGCCCTGCACCCTCCTGAGGCCATCCCCAAGAAGAAGAAGCAACTACTCCACCAAGGGCCTCAGAAGAGCGGCGTTTCCAGTGGTACCACCTCAGGACCTGCGCCCGCAGATGGGGCGCCTCCCTCCCTCGCATAGGAAGGTGCGTTCGGCGCCCTCCTCAGGTTGGGCTCGGGGGCTCTCTTCTGGAGGACCTCGGACCTAGCCAACTTCACGAGGGAGGCGCTCAGGCACCACGTGGAGGCGTGCTTCGCCACATGTTTCCCTCAAGAGGGCA
Source organism: Aegilops tauschii subsp. strangulata (assembly GCF_002575655.3). Classification (NCBI taxonomy): domain Eukaryota; kingdom Viridiplantae; phylum Streptophyta; class Magnoliopsida; order Poales; family Poaceae; genus Aegilops; species Aegilops tauschii. Next base: position 141,276,825 of record NC_053040.3, on the reverse strand, counting down.
CAAGGCATGGAGCGCCTGGTGCTCAGGAGTTCATCACCAAGGCAACCTAGGAGCTTCAAGAAGCAAGGACCATACGCGGCGACCGCCGCCCACCTGGCGCAGCTCCGCGTCCAGGCGAGGACGGCAAGCTGTGCGTTTGTGTCGACATTCCAAGGCTCAACAGGGCCGCATCTCAGGGGCGTTCTGGCCTTCGCGCGTTAGTCGGTGCAAGGGTCCACCTCATACTTATGTTGGCATGTCATTCGGCTTGCCGAACGTGGCTGTCACCTTCCAACGCCACCTGCGGGGTATTCTCGCGGCTTAGGAGGCCAGGCATCACGCTGCCCTAGGGGAGGTGGCGATGGTTCCTCAGGAGCCACCCAGGCCCCCAGAGCCTCCTGAGGCTCAGGATCCTGGCGGCTCGTGAGGAGCAACTTCTCCAGCACGCATCTTCAGCTACTCGAACACCTCTCCAGCAACAGTATCAGGTGACTCTTTCCAGTTCATTCAGTTGGGGGCGCCCTTCGGGCAGCATTATCCCCAAGTCGCACGGGCCTGTCCCTGTGGCGTGTATCCTTTTACATCTTTAGCTTACCCTATTGGGGGCGCCCCTCGGGCTGCATCATTCCCAGGCCGCTCGGGTCTGTCCCAGTGGCATGTATCATTCTTGCATCTATCTGAACTAACTTGCCTCATTGCTTGAGTCACTTCATGATCATCACATGTTTTCCCGTGAGGCCGTGACCCCTCGCGGCCACCCGCGTTGCTGACCGGCCTCCTGCTCATCCCGCAAAGGGGGCTACACATGCTGGCACGGCGCTTGTGCTCGAGTCCGTCCCTGCAACGCTGACAAACCTGACTGGTCGAGCTCTGGCTCGCGGCACGCCCCGCGCACGTCACCTCACCAAGCCCTCACTGCCTTCATCTTCTTACGGAAAGACCAGCGGCAGGCCAGCAAACGCGATTGCAATCTATATTCCTCCCTCGCGCTAACCTGCAGGAATCTACGGAACCTGACAACGGGCGGCACTGCAGGCTCCTCCCTTTTCTCACGCAATTCGCTTGCGCGTTAAAGGGGGGATCCTGAGCATCGCATCTCAGGAGCTCTTACTGACTCTCCGACCCTCACCCCCTAGCCTTGACCACGGCACCGCGACCTGGCATACCAGCGGCGGCTGAGCTCGCTCGAGGGTCGGGACCCGAGGACGCAGAGCACCTAGAAGGGTGTGAAAAAGAGAGGGAGGCCGGCGTGGGCCTAACCCAGTCATATCACCACCACTAACGCACGAATCAGGCGCTGCACAAGGAAATCACTTCAGGCTTGATAAGATAAGTCATGTATTCAAGTCAGCCCAGCACGTGGCTTAGGATTTTCGGCTCCAGCAGCTTTGCTCTGGCAGTGCGGCCTTCCTTTTCTGCCTTTGGGAAGTTGCTTGCACGCCAAGGGGGACCTCTTGAGCATCGCGCCTCAGGAGCTCTTACCGGACCATGGGCTGCTCACCTCCTGGCCTTGACCACGGCATCGCGACCTGGCATACCAGCGACGGCTGAAGCCTGCCTGGGGACTGGGACCTGTCGGCATAGAGCACTAAGCTACCCCGAGGATGAAAAGGGGGGCAATGTCGAAGCAAGACGCACAGTCATAAACTTGATAATAGAAATAACATCGCTGCAAAAGCACTACAGATTCTTTACACACACCCACGGGGTTCATCTCGATTCCTCGCAGAGAACAAAAGAAGAAGGCTTCCAGGAGTCATATATGCAGGCATCGCCGCCAACGCCATCATCAACAGTGGGCCACGGGAGGTTGACGCCAAACCCATCCAGATCAACAGCGACGACGAGCGGACGCTGTTGCTGCGCTCCGGGCATGGCAAGAGATCGGGGGCACGTAGCTGTCGTCGCTCGTCTCCGGAGTCTCGTCAGGCTCGGGAGAGTTGCTGGACTCCCAGGCGCCATCGTAGCTGCTGGAGGAGTCGTCAGCAGGACCAAGGGCGGGCCCAACGCCTGCTCCTGCACCGTCTTGGCGATCCCCTCTAGGGCAGCACTCCAGGCGGCAGCCTTCCTCATCAAAGACCTTGAAGAACATCATGGAGGCGCCGTCGTACTTGAAATGGATGGCGAGGGCCCCCTCCGCGCGGCAAGCGCGGGCGACCTCACCCAATCCATGGGTCATGAAGATCTTGCCGGGGAGACGACCTCGACCTATGCTCCCGTCGCCGGGGTGCTACACTCGGCGTGCTGCAGCCATAGCTCGAGTGGCCCCCTCGGCGACATCTCTTCAGCGAAGAACTGTGGGAATTTGATCCACGTGCGGGGGGCATTGCTGCCCACACCACGAATTCACGCGAGGAACCTTGGGCGTGAGTTCGTGGGCTGGCGGTGTGTGCCACCACAGCATGGCCACAGCGGCCGTGGCGCGAGTGGCGCGGGCCGCTGCCTCCTCCTCCTGAGCCCTCTGCATGGGCATACGAGGGCAGCGGGTAGCCAGGGAGAGGCCGCTCGTACAAAGGCCTCGCCACCTCCCGCCTCACAACGACGTCGCGGGGGCGGGCCAACCTCTTGTTCAGCAGAACTGGCCCCTGCTCTTCACGGGGGTTTTTTTCCTTTCTCGGCGGCGGAGAACCTCCTTATCGCTGCCATGGGTGTCACAGCAAGACAGTAGAGCAAGGAGGAAGAAGAAGAAGAAGCAGGCAAAGTGGAGAAAGAGATGAGTGACGGGGGCTCCGCCCCTTTCCTCATTTATAGCAGAAGGAGGCCAACCGACGACCTCCACGATCTAAGGTAATGATGGTTTCTTCTGCATGTAGGAGGGTCTCGTCAAGTCGAACGGTTGCCGAGGCAGCGTGGGGAAGCGGAGATGCCCATGTCTCGTCAATCGCCACGCGGCAATCAAGGCTGCAGGCGGTTGGGGCCCATGGCGCTCCGCACTTGCCCTTTGGCTTCGCCTTGAAGCCAAGTCCGAGCGTGCCATGGGCCCGGGGGCTACTGTCGGCGTCCTGGGAACAGGGGTACCCAGACCTGCCTGCCTGCGGCCCATGGCGTGGCTCCACCAACGGCCTGGTACGACCCATCTTCAGCAACAACACTTAAGACCCTCGCGAGGTGGACGACACCAAGACCTCCTCAGGGGTAGCCTCACTAGGCTGGCTCCCGAGGAGCGGAGATATCTAAGCAAGGGGCACCTCGCGAGATTCACGTGACGTGAGCCATGACGACCAAGGACAGGCGGGCGCCAGCGGGCGCAGTGTACCAGTTTCCTCTTTGGTACTAAAGAGGCAGGCGCAAGCAAGGAGTCCCGAGGCATCAGGCAAAGGTTTCCATATCGGTGCAACAAGACCAAGACCAGTAGGATGACAGGACGGAGGTCATCGCGGAGCCCACAACAGCATCACCACCAGAGCCTTTGGCAGGCGAAGACCACCTTTTGTCAAGATAGCTTGTACTAGTTGTCTCCCTTCAAAATTGGTCGTTGTGGGATCCCTTCCCGCCTACATTTGGGAAGAGGACCAGGGCCTCTACAAATAGGACTAGACACCACCATAGGAGGGAACTGAACGGAACTGAACTGATCTTGGATTGGATCCATTCCACCAAGACCATCCCACCAGCTCACCGAGCTCAAGAACACCTCTACTTAGGAGGCTGTCGTACCTTGTACTTGTTCACCCCCAGCCTACAAGGCAATCCACCACACCACACTGGAGTAGGGTATTACACCACAATGGTAGCCCGAACCAGCAATAAACCCTCGTGTCTCTTGTTCTTTGGGTTCGTCGATCTAGGCCTTGAGATCATTGTGCGAGCGAGCTAGGGAGGGACAGTTCTCCGTGTGCACCCTTGTGTTCGAACCTCAAGGGTTTACTGGAACCCAGATCCGGTTTGCACCTTCACTTACTTGTTAGTTGAAAGCAAACATTGGTTGCGAAGTTTCCTTTGTCCGGTTTGCACCTTCAGATCCGCCATGGCACGCTCAACACTATACTTGCAATGCTTATGGTTTTCCCCTTTTATATTCCACACTAGTTAAATGACAGTAGACTAAATTTCAAAATTGGGTCAGTCAATTTTCGAGAGCTCGTTGGAGTTCTCCGGTGCGAAGGAAGGGGCTCGGGTGGGGACGATGGTTGTGGGGTGGTGGTGGGGCCTTGCTGAACGAAGAAAACTCGACGTGGGTGGGGGTGGGGTGGGGGTGTACCAAAGTAGGGGCCTTTTTGTACCCCTTTACTTGTGCACGGGCAGTCGTAGCCACACCTGCGGCCATGCTTGGCGGGGCAGTGGAAGGAAAGGTAAGAGACTGCTAAGGCATCACTCAAGCCAGAGGCATGAAGAGAAGAGGCACAAGATGGACTTCCCCCGGCAACACCCTTGTCGGGGCGGCCTACATAGCCCCGGCAAGAGTCTTGCCGGGGCGACTTGCCCAACACCAGCAAGGCCGCCACCTGTCGGTGTACAAAAGTAGGGGCTCTCCTTTTGACCCCTTTACTTGTGCACGGGCAGTCAGAGCTGCGCGCCACGGCCACACTTAGCAGGGCAGAGGAGGGAGGCCGGAGAGAAGCCGAAGCACAAGACAACCAGAGCAACGCCAAGACCAGAGAACACAAAAGAGCAAGAGGGCAGGGCGGACTCCCCTGGCAAGGCCCGCGCCGGGGCAGCATCCGCGGCCCCGGCAAGAACCTTGCTGGGGCAACATGCCCGATGCCAGCAGAGCAGGCCACCCTTGAGCCCATGGGTTCCAACACAACCAACCAACTACATTCGAACGAAGGCTCGGGAGGCGCCTCTGTGGTGGCATGCAGATCTTCGTCAAGATCATGAACACACAAGATTAGATGAGGATCAGAAGACGACGACCCTCGGCGAGATCTTGGCCGAGGAAATCCACAAGACCCCCGGCAAGCGCCTTGCCGGGGACGACTGCAACGCCACGGAAAGACCCTTGCCGGGCCCCCGGCAAGACCCTTGCTGAGGGCATCAGCGGGGCCACAGCCAGGCCCGCACCAGCCAAGACTCCACCGCCGTCCCCAAGCAGCTACCAGCTCAACCAGCTGGGCAGGAACCTGCGTGGCGATGGGCGGCCTCTACACCGACCCAGCAAGCACCTGCGTGGTGGCATGCAGACCTTCGTGAAGGCTCCACCACCGCGTCGGCCCAGCAGCCAGCCAACGTGGCGCCACAACGCCTCGTCAGCTTAGACGCGTGTCGAAGCCAAGTGAGGCGGCGACTGCTAGGACGTGCTTCCTTGCCGTCCCCGATAAAGCGAGAGGGGCACATCGGCAGCACATTAAATGCGTTTGTCTGACGGTGCAACAGGAAAGACTCATCCACTGTACACCTTTCCACCTCCTGTGTGCCACTGTGGCGACCCCTTTTGCCTATAAAAGGAGGCCCAAGGCACCCAGGAGAAGGATTCGGATCTTTTGGGCAAGTTACACCCCGTAGCTAGCTCAAGAACACAAGAACACTCTAATACATCCACCAAAGCAAGACTAGGGTATTACGCATCTTCGCGGCCCGAACCTGGGTAAATGATCCGTGTGCTTCCTGTCAGACCCGCTCTTTGCACAACCTCGCGCCCGCCAACTGTAGAAGGGATCCCAGTGATCCCATAGATGTCGTTTCCACCGACATCTTTGGCGCGCCAGGTAGGGGGCGCGGTTGTGAAAATCTGGTCTGATCGAAGCAGCGGCTTCATCGTGGCTGCCGTTCGAAGGAAGAAGACGACCAAGCTTGACGGCACCACCTGTAGATACGGTGGACGCCTGTGCAGCGACAGAAAAGCTAAGTCGTACTAAACTTTAAGCAATTTCTCTTTATATATATAAGGCTATTGTCCTCGAAGGTCCTGCCCTATGTATGGAAAACCTGCATGCAAAGGGGCCCTTCCGCAATTGGCAACGCCCTTGCTCTGTTTTGAGTCCGCTCAACAGCTCAAGCGGCCGCGTCGAGGGTGGCAGGGTGGCCTTCCGCAATTGGCAACGCTCTCGACTCTGACTCGAGTCAAGCTCGACAGTTTGAGCGGCCGCGTCGAGAGCGGTAAGGTGGTTCACCTGGCAGCAAGCACACCCGGCAGGCCATTGGGGATCCGTCCTCAAGGTGCCGCCCTGGGTTAACGCGCCAGCAAACCTACCCGGTCAACGTAGGGTGAACATACAAAGGAAGATCGAACAGGAAGATAACATGCATCATATCAAAAGTACTGCTGAGTTATATCACATCAGTTGTTGCCGCGGTTCTAACTAACGATAGAAATTGTCTTGGTCATGAACCTGCAGCGGCAATGAGAAATGGGGTGCCTAATCCCGGCGCTGGCCCTCCACCCTCTGGATTCCATCGATGCGGCTGATGATGGGCTTGATACGCTCCTTGAGTGCCGCGATGTCCACATCCTCTGGCAAGCTCTCCAGCATGGCGTCGAAGTCGAGGTCAGGATTCCAGTGCGCCACCTTGGTGAGGACCTTGGTCATGGCACCCCAGCAAAGCCTCCGGGCCTCATCGGCCAGGGAGGCCGCCTGATTGGAGTGGAGGTGCTCCAGGGCCCCGAAGACACCCTCGAAGAACAGGGTCAGCTTGGCGTTGGGGCTCACGTTGCGCTCCGGGGTGTACCTCACATTTGGCATCCCCATGGTAGCTAGCTGCATGGTGATCCTGCCGGCGACGCCTTCGAGGCGCCCGATCCAGCGATTCTCACCCTCCACAAAGTCTTTGTGGTTGGCGGTCTCGTTCTTCCGCAGCTGCTTCTCGGTCTCAAGGTTTTTGGCCAGGGTCTCCTCCCGGGCCTTGCCCTCCGGCAGCATCCCCTCGAGACCCTCCAGCTTCAGCTTGAGGTCTTTGATGGAGTTGTTAGCCTTCGAGAGCTGCCCAGCCCTACTGAGGGCCACGCCTTGTGCCTCAACCAGAGCGCTGTTGAGCGTGTCCTTCTCCTTGGACAGCTTCAGGACCTAGTCTTTCAGCCCGTCCCGCTCCACCTCCAGCTCCTTCACCTTGTCGGCGTGAACTAGAGCCTGGGTATTGAGTGCCTCCCTGTGCCTCTGCTCCAGCTCCTGGGTCCGCTGCACGACAAGCTTCTCCACCTCCTCATCCTTGCCGCAGAGCGTTGCGGCAAGCTTCTCCTCATGCGCGGCAAGGTCCTCCTCCTGGGAGTTTAGCGTGGCCTGCTGCTGGTGCCGAGCAGCCTCGGCCTGGGCAGCCTCCTGCTTCGCCAGTTCCTGGGCCTTCTCGATGTCAGCCTGCTTCATGATGAGCGCCAGGTTGCGCTCAGCCAGTGCATCCTGGGCGGCCTTCAAGTCCTTGTGGGCCTGGCGGAACCAAGCCTGCACCTCGGCGATGCGCTCCTCAAGGTCCGCCTCCGCCTTGTCCACCACCACCATCCTGGACTTGGCTTTGTCTAGGCGGGCGCGGTGAAGCGCCTGGAGCTTCTGGAAGTTGGCGCTCATGGCTTGGAGGAGCCGCTCTTCCTGGGAGCCGCCGCCACCGGCGCTCGGCTCATCAATAACCTCAAGCCCAGGGGCGGCGAGCACCTCGTTGTCAAACACCTCCCCCTCGGCGGGCGCCCTGATGCTCGCCGTCCCTGGGAGGTGGACGAACAAGTCGTTGCTCACCCTCAGGTACCTGCCCGAGCCAGAGGCGGCGGAGGAGGAAGGTTGGTCGTCAACCACCTCCTCCTTGGCAACGGCCTTGCCGGCCTCCCCGACGGACCCCTTGCCCGCCTCCTCGGCAGCAGCCCTGCCGGGCTCCCCGGCAGACCCCTTGGCGGCGTCCTCAGCAGCGCCCTTGGTGGCCTCCTCAGCGGCAATCTTATCGGCATCCGCCGCGGCGGCCTTGGCGACATCCTCGATGACGGTGTCTATGTCCTCCTGGCCCGCCGAGGGAGGATCTGGATATCGAGAAGGGGATGAGGCGAAGCCAAGACCAAGATTCAAAAAGAAGAAGAAAGGGCAGGGATGAGAGGCCAATGATGTACCCGTGCCGGGCTGGGAAGAAGTAGCCCCTTTCTCGCCAACATCTGGTGCCGAGATGGAGCCGCCGGAGCCCAAGTTCGCCTCCTCCTCCTCCGTGTGCATGGGCCCGGTGCTTGACGCCCTTCCTGGGAACGCCCCTCGAGGCGACGTGGTCGATGGGGGCGGCGCGTCGGGGGTGGCCCTCAGTGGCTCCTCCTGCTGTCGTCCTCCTCCTGCGATCTCGGCAAGGTCAGCGCCAGTGACTCATACCCCCCAACACTCACGTCGACGAGGGGCGAGTGGCAAACTTACGATGGGGGCTGCTCCGGGGGCTGCTGTCCGGGCTGCTCACCACCACCAGTGGCGCCCTCGAGGTGCCCGCCGGGGGCTAGCCGCCCGCCGAGGACCTGGCCCTCTTCGCCCTCTGGGCCAACGTCTCCACATCCCTGCAAAAATGAAAACAATCCAAGATAAGCGGCACAGTTTGAGGAGACAGAGATGACAAAAGAGAACAAGACACTTACTCATCCTCCACCTCCTCTTCTGCTGCTTTGCTCTTCCTCCTAGGGCTGAGGGACCCGGAGTCAAAG